>NC_041385.1:650272630-650350924 GCF_002162155.2 Triticum dicoccoides
AGCAAGAATCCATGGAGGGATTGAGAGATAGCAAGCTTGAAGAAGGTCAACAATGGGGGAAGAACACAAGCTCAAAGGATAAGGTTCATTGGGGAAGAAGACCCCCTTTTGTAGGGACACCCGAATCCAACAGTTATGCACTCAGGTCGTGCACAAGCGGTACTATCGCCCGGGGGAGCGGTACTACCGCTTAGCACAGTCAAAACAGCCCAACGAGAGAGAAAAACACGAGATGTAGTTCTGCCAGAGAGATAGTACCGCTCTGGGGAGAGGTAGTACCGCCCACAAAGGTAGTACCGCTCGGGTGGAGAGGTAGTACCGCCCGAAGAGGTAGTACCGCTCATGGGGAGAGGTAGTACCGCTTACCGCTTATAAGAGGTACTACCGCGAAACCCGACACGAGAAAAAATGCATCCCTAGATGCAGAGGTACTACCGCTCGAGAGAGCAGTACTACCGCTTGAGGCTTTCAGGAACACAACAGAGAAAACATACGATGCAATAAAGCCTAAACTGCCACAACTTTTGCAAATGAACTCCAAATTGAGCAAACTCAAGTTTGTTGGATAGATGACATCGAGGAGCATCCAAACAACAACTAGTTATAGTAAGAAGAGACAGGGGAGGTATGCCTAACAAATAGAGGAGTGAACCCTCCAACAGAGAAGAACCGACATAACCTCCAACACGAAAACATCATAGAAGATGCATGTGAACTCCGCTTTTGATGAACTCAAGCTTGTCATGAAGATGACCAATCTCTAGAACTCACAAAGAGAAACACCAAACAAGAACCAAGAAAGATGATGCAAGGATGCAATGGTTTGAGCTCTCTACTAACGATATGATCAAGCCACCAACTTGAGAGCCCCCCTTGATAGTACGACAATCGATCCTATAACCCGGTCTCCCAACTACCACCATGAGACCGGTAAAATAGAAAACCTACCAAGGGCAAACCGTTGTCTTGCGCATGATCCACTTGAGCTAGATGATGACTATCTTGTCCTCCTCAAGATGGACCACCTTTCTTGATTGCGTTGGGTCCATGAAGACTAGTTGATTGCTCCCCCATACTCCACTATGGGTGAGCCACTCTTTGGCACATCTTCACAAGTTCATTGTCACCACAATGGACGGCAAGCTTCAACCACTTGATCTCTTCGTGATGCTCCACTTGAACTTGCACACAACAATCTTGATGACGATCACCACTTGATGTCATCCTCCATGGGTTGTATGATATCTTCTTCTTGATGCAAGCCCATGGAACCATACCTAACCCCACATAGAATTCTCACATAGACCATGGGTTAGTATACAAAGCGTAATGGACAATGCTTACCATACCATGAGATCACTTGATCCCACTTGGTACATCTTCTACGCTTTGTGTGTTGATCAACTTGAATCACTCTTTGTACATAGTCTTGATCAACCTTGAATCTTTCCAACTATCTTCATTTGGATGATGTCTTGAAGATAAACATGAATGATCACACAATCTTCTTCTTCAAGACATGCTTGCAATAAGCTCAACACTCACATGACCAATCTTTGGATAATTCCTTAATAGCACCTTGGTTAACTCATAAACTCCTTGAAACCAACACATGGACTTCAAGAAAACCTTATGGACAAATCCTTCAAATACAACTCAATGCAACATTAGTCCATAGAGAATGCCATCAATTAGCAAAACCACATATGGGGGCACCGCATGTCCTTTCACATACAATCTCCGTCCTGGATTATAAGTCCCTTTGTATTTTGTGCCAAATTTTGACTAGAGATTTAACTAAGAAAATATTAATCCGTGTCACCAAAAATTATATTGTTGGATTTGTATTTGAACATAGTTTCCAATTATGTTTTTTAGACATGCATTAATATTTTGTTAGTTAAATTTAAGGTCAAAATTTGGCACGTAATACAAAGGGGACTAATAAATCAGGACAGAGGTAGTACAACTCAATTCCTTGTTTGGACCATCCAAACAACATTTGACATTCGACCTCAATATCAAGTCTATGTTCCGAATACCTAAGCATCCAAACAAAAAAATTGGCATTCAATGTCAATACCAATATCTTGTGATATTGGTATTGAATCCAATGCAATGCCAAGGCTCTCAATGCAAACAACCAAACAGAGCATTATTTTTCTATAGCAATATTGCTCTTTTTTTATGCCTTTCTATAAATAATAGTAATACTAAAGACAGAAAGCAAAGACAACAAGGGTCGACGACGGAAGCTCGGGACGGATCCGTATGATGCGGAAGTCTCACACAGTGATGAAAGAAATCAATTTATGAGAGACCATATTTCTGTTGTTTCGGTACAACTCAAGACCAGTTAAGGAAATAGTGTTACTAAAAGACCAGAGGTGATGGCCTCTGAATTGCAGGCCACACAATCGGGATTTGATGAAATAGCTACGTTTTTCGAAAAGGAAGAAGGCCGAGGGGATAGCAGCCTTCCTTCGGGCTTTGCCTGCCGACATTCTAATAAAGAATTCCGGCTCGGCGTTTCATATTGCTTACTATGGTCTGGACAGTGAGGAAGGTGAGTGGGTGCGCCTCCTGCGGTCGTTTTAGTGACTCAATTGGCTGGCTTCCCTCAGCTCAGACTGGTGTCGCCACCTCCCATTTCTCATTTTATTATGTTCAACTTTATGTATTCCGTGATTGGGTGCTTGGCGTAGAATGAGTGGAGCATACTAGGAATGCCGAATGCTCGCTCAGTAAAAAACGAGAATAAAAAATCAAAAAGAAAGAAGAGAAAGAACTGGGAGTTGGCGCCTACATAACAGGTAGCTTGCTTACCCATCTAGACCGAACCCTACCTTAGCGTCTCATCCCCACCCACCAAGTCTTTATCCGCGGTGAAAGGAGTGGTTTAATTCGATGCAAGGTGCAAACGAGCTTTTCCACTTATGGCTATGAGAAAAACCCTTTTCTAGATTAGGCTTTTAGATCTGAGTAGGCGCCCTTTTTATTTTCCTTCTAAACTAGCTGCTCTCGCTCTACCAGTTCGTACTGAACTTTCACTTTCATTTATTTCATTTATAGGCAGGCTTGACTTCGGCTCCTCGTTTTTATTCAATTATGAAATGACTCATTTTGATGGAGATTTGTAGCATCATTCAAGTAAATACAAATTGAGATCGTAGAAACATGAGCTTGTGATATAGCTACACCTAATTCCAGACTGGTTAATGCTAGAATCCAAGTTGCAGTCAAGATAGATGGAATGGACTAGGGCGCAAGGAAAGAGATCCAGAACGAGGCCGGCTACTTCTATCAAAGAGGAGCAAAGGCTAAGCGTCAAGTTCATGTCTCTCCTCTCTGAAGTCGGACCTTATTGAAAAGTAGTACGCTTTCTTTCGTGGTGTTCAGGATCCCCCGAAAACATATCTTGTGGACGGCCTAAAGCACTCATGGTATCATTATGAATGGGCTTGCCTTCATAGGGCCCCACCTTGACTTGCCATCATGGCTACACTCTTTTCATCAAAGCAACCCGCCTGTATCTACTTATTTATTCGGAGAGCGCCATTCTCTCATCTGGTCTCGCCACAGTGACAAGAAAAACCTAGAAAGCCCTTTGAATAAGCCTCAGGAACACCCATTCCTTTCGGATCAGGGGGTGGTTGTTTTAACTACTCGTTCGAAGATAAGAGCTAACCGACCATCCTGATTGAATGCTTTTAGCTCGCTAAATGATACAGTCCTCGCTGATGGATCGGCAAGTACTCCATGGTCAGCGGCTATCAGCTAACATTATGGGCCGTTAGTGGTGGTTCATTGCCTATAGTGTTGTGAAACAGTCGCCACGGGCGTGGACAGGTTCAGGAGAGTTGTTTGTGGACAACCCCTATCTCAGTCTCCTTTCCTTTCTCTTTTCGGGAGCAGAGCTGAAAAAGATGGAGTTACCTGGAGATGGAAAATTTTGATTTAACAATAAAAACTGTACAAAGCGTCTCTCATCAAATCAGAAAGAGCCCTGGGATTTGACCAAAATGGCATAATTGAAAGCTCTCGTCTCAGTCGCTCGCCTAAGAAAAGGTACCGGGTTGCTCCGTGAACAACATTGCCATTCGGGGTTACGCGAGTCGGAGTATTGGGTCCCCTCTAGGGAACTGTTTGAGTTTTAGCATCGACCCCATTTCCTTTTGATCGTATTATGCTTGACTCACTGCAAAACATTTCGCTTTCTACGCCACGCTCGTACGTTGAGGGACCTTCTCGGTTCAAAGCTAACAAATAGGTCTCATGTTGGCACTCAAGATGCTGGTTATGGTATCAGATCTGAGGACCAAGAATTTCAAAAGGATAGTTACGATAGATGAAGCGGAAGAAGGAACAAGGCTTGAAGGCGGATTAGCAAGGGAATGAATCTGATGAAGTTGTTCCTCCGCTAGAATAAGGGGGGCATGATCGCTGATTTGACCAGGCAGACCAGATGAGCGATGTATGCCCACTTACCACTCTACCACTTCAATTCAATGACGGACTGCCGTTCGCGGTACATAAAATACTCAGCCAGGGCTGCTCCCGTATAAGGAGCAAGGTATTGTAATGTAGCAGGTGAATCCGCCATTTCAGCTACGTTTCTGCTCTGTCCTTTACCACATCGATGGATTCCATTTCAGTGGATAGAGCTCAACCTCTTGTACGGTCAATTCCCTAGTAGACATCAACTTGTTCATAAACTCCAGCCTTATCTACGCTGCTTTACCCGACCCAGGTGGCCTACTTTCTCAGATGAGAGATTCGGCGGAGTAGTAGGAAGTCCCTGTGGAGAACTATAAGAAAAAACGTATATAGCGGACCAAGCAATGAATGACCTAGCCTAGGTAGTCCTATGTTTGACCAATGCTGCCTTGTATGTCTTGATCCAAGATTTCTCAGCAAAAAAAGACATGGGAAAAATATGACGATAAAAAACTCCACAATAATAAGCGCCTTCAGTACCGTTCTTTGGACGAGAGTAAAGAGCGATCGATCAGCCCCGACCATGACCGGTCTAGAATCTCTCTCATTGAGCTTCTCTTTTGCGCCCGCTTTCTTCTTGATTTATTGCAGCAACTAGTCTCCCTTTTCCAAAAAAGGGCAGAGAAGAGGATTGAGGGACAGAAGGAGCTGGAGGCCAGCAATTCATTTCTTCGACTCGATGCCTCCTCATTTGCTCCCATTCCTGCTTCCACTGCTTGTGCGAGTGAGCAATTATATTTCGGATATCCTGGGGTTCTAAGATCTCGAGCAGAGGAAAGTCCCGGGGGAACGTGTTTACCATGAATAGGGTGAAATTTAGGAGTCGTTCGAAAGCATCAAAAGGGAAGAACTCAGATAGAAAGGCAGGCGAAGTTGGCCCTTTTCAATCTTTTTTTAGTATCGGAAGGAAAAAGAAAGAAAAGATGGATTGGGTTGAACCTCAGAGTCATTAAAAATTTGGTAAACCCCATTTGTGAAAATAGAAATTCAATTTAAAGGGGTACCCAAGCTAAATAAGGCCTCAGAAATCAGAGCACTTTATACAAGATGGGACACCAATGTCCTTCTAGCTTCAACACGCTATGATCCATATCATCTTGACCGTCCTCAAATTCTAGACATCTGCAAGTTCCCTATACTACCTTCTTTCCCTCCTCTGTTTCTGTCTTTAAGAGGCAGTGCATCCTGCAGGAATCGAACCTACTTTTTGACCCATTTTGCCTTTCTAGGTTGGTGGGCGCTTTCACCATTCAGCCATGGATGCTTTAGCGAGTGAACTAGGTACCTTCTACTATCAACCAGATGAGATAGGGCTTTGAAAGGTCAGAGTCAGTCTCCTCTTTTTCTTTTAGGGAAAGCCTTGTTAAAGACTACGACTTTGGACTTCCTTTTTCGTACTCTTCTTTCATCCTCCTTACCAGAACGCTTTTCCTGGTTCAGAAGAATAAGATACTTAAATTGTGGCTTACATATGGAAAATGCCTTCGTCTTGAAGCTACCAATGCACATCACGGTGTGGCGTGGGTTCTACCAACGAAACGGAGAAGTTTTTGATTGGAGCAATCAAACCTCTTCCCTTCAACTCGTACCGAAGGCTATGTCCTAGTAAGCATTTCCTCTGTTTCCTTGTTTCCCACCTCTGACCTTCCGCTATGACATGACCAGTCCACTACCTTTCTTGCGTACTCCTGGTGAACCAGTTACTAGCCATATGTTTAGGAGGCTATTTTCTCCTATTAAGTAAGATTCTTAAGCTTAATAAGCCCAAAGATCGAAAAGTACGGACCATTTTGAAATAAAACCGGACCATATGTAAATCAAAATAGAAAAAGAAATCTAGCTACTCTCTTCTCTGTCTCCTTCAGAAAAAGAAAGCTAAGGCAATTGGTGTTGAATAAACAAAACCACACCGAACCAGTCAGGAGTTTTCAGAGATTATGCCCAGCGTCCCATGACACCACTTCATTGTATGCAACACGAGGAACCGATCAAGAAAGACGAAGCAGACATGCACAAGTTCAAGAGCGAGGTCAGACAAGCATGTATCAGAACAACAACGTGATCAAGGCTGCAGCTGCTGCTGCGAGGACTAACGTCACAAGGGAAATCTGACAGGAACTGAAGGCCACCGATCCCGACCGATCGCGCGGCACGGACGTCGAAAGCTCCTCCATAGTCGACGGGGGCACTTCACTTGTCCTGGGGCGGCAGCAGCACGGACATGCACAACTGATTATGCTCTCGAAACCAATTCACTTGAGCGAGACAGAGGAGAGTGGAATTTCGGCTATTCCTGATTCAGAAAGGAAAGGTATGTGGGTAGACATTGAGCGGGAATATTGATTGCGATTTAGCCGCACCTGAGCCCGCAACTGCTGCCTCTACTCCGCCTACTTCTTGTGCCGACTTCGCCAGCCTCGCGGTCGTCAAGCAGTCTTGGGCTCCATCAATCAGTGAGGAGGAAACCAAAACCTGTTGGAGTTCCCCGCCATCACCCCGCCTAGATCCGGGGGTTCAGAATTTACGAAAGCCCCCCGTCTTTCCGACTCAATGTATTGCCGTTTCGTGGCAGCGCACGAGCATACAACTATAGTATTAATAAAGTGGTACTCCGTCCATTTCATAATTCTTGCCATGATTTTAGTTTAAAGTATTTCTTAGTGACTAGGTACTATACATGTTGACTATAGGCGATGCAACAACTTCATATAACCCTTTTTTACGGGGTCCATATAACCAGCTGTTGGCTATAATATTAACCAAAAAAAGAAGCTATAATATTAACCATGCTCCAACAAAGCGGTCCACTTTTTCGCCCCATGACATCAGTTTCCTCCTACGGAATCTAATCAATTTGTAGCGCGGAACTATACAATTAAAACGTTGGGGAGTCCTCTCATTCGCGTGCTTGAGACGCACATTTGAATCATGGAAACGATGGTAATCTTTCTACCCATCAATGCAATGACACGCATCTAGCGTATTCGCGGAAACGGCTCGAAGGTTCGGAGCGCATCTTCTCCGTTTCGTGCAATTGGTGCATCCTAGTAGTCGTGACGTGTTGAGAATGTGAGAAACATGCATCTTTTTTTGCAAAAAAGAAATGTGCATCTTTTTTAGGGGAAGAAATATGCATCCTTGATTGTTATATTTTGACAGGAAAATACACATCCCTGTCTATAAAAATGTAGGTGCATACCACGCACACGATAATTTACATGTGTGGTTGCTGCTGGCGGACTCTACTCAGTTCTCTCTCAGAAAATCATAGATGGGATAAATAATTAAAGGACAGTAAAATGAAGAAATATGCTCGCCCAACGCACGTGAAAAAAAGAGAGGAAACGAACGTATTTACTCTTGCAGATGGTGCTGCCCGGCCGGTTCGAATCTATTCCTGCTCGCTGGCTGCGTACGCTGTCGGCCGTGGGGTTCCCTCCGCAAACGCGACCGTCGAAGGTGGCCGGGCCGTCCGCATCAGCAGCACCAGCAGCAAAGCGTTCGAAGGTGACATGGAGCACTATTACGCAACAGCACGTGCCGCACAAGGCAGGACATGGCAAATTGATGGAGATCGGAACAAAGTAAAGAAAGCTCGAGTTGTTCGGGCGTCCAGCCTCGTAGTCGCGGCGTGTGACACGAGCATCGAACAGCAACTCTCGATTTTTTTTTCGAAACGGAGGTAAAAGATTTGCCTCATCCATTAATTAAGCAGAAGAGAATTGCCCAGTTAATCAACGGAAAACCGGGCGAAAACTGTCACAAACCGCTGAGCGGCACACCAAGATATCCCACGCACACCTTTACAAGAGTGCCTCGTCAAGCTAGCACACAAGCGTCATCGTCATCACTTCTCCCCAAACAGTCGTCATCGCCATCCCTAATCCCCGAGCAAGCGACTCCGGCTTCTCCGTGGACGAACGTCGAACCAACACTCACCGCAGAGGCTGTGTAGGAAAACATGCAGATCCATGCCAGAACTCAACCACCCGCATCGAGGGCTACGCAGCTCCGACTCTGAAGCAAAGATCCAAAGGAGAACTATGCAAGACTGGCGTCGTGGAAGACCACCGAACGGACCACGTGTTGCCTGTCATCGTTGCCACAGGGACCCCGTCGCCGCAGCTCCGACTTCACCGCAACAACCAAACCGAGGTAATCCCACGAATACGCCGAAGAAGAGCCGACTACCACTACAATGTCTCCGACTTCACTTGCCCTGTCGTCGTTGCCACAGAAGCCTCGATGCCACACCAAAGCATACCACCAACCTCAACACACCAGCTGGTTCCTCTGACCGGATTGAACTCCAAAATCGATGCCCTCGAGAGGGAAACGACGCCAACACGCCGCCAACGACTGACCCTCCGGGTCTGGGGTTTCCCCCGGAGTTGTCCCTCGCAGAGGAAGAGAGAGCATCCTGACGACGCCTTCAAGAAGGTTACGACGTCCACAGACGCCACCGTCACAGGCTCCGGCCATGGCCAGAGACGGTTTTTCACCCAGCCCTCGTGATCCTCCGGTCGATAGCCAAACCGGCAGCCCACCTTCCCTCGCTGCATCTCCACACGTCCTCCACCTTGGCAGCCAAAAACTGCAGCCTCTTCACCACATCAGGAAGAGATACCTCGTCTGCAGGTCGCTGCCTAGAGCCGCCACCAGGCCGGACCTGATGCAGAGAGGCCGACGGAGTCCGCCCCTAGCCGCCAGCCCAAAATGCGCGCTTGTCGCATCCGCACCGCGCCTCGCCGGCGCCCCTGCCAGAGCGCCTGAAACCGCGCCGCCGCCAACGCGCACTGCGCGACCTCGCCACACCTGCGCCGCGAACCGCCGCCCCTTGCCACATCGCACGATCCGCGCGACAGCCTCTGTAGATCTGCGTGCACCACGCTCTGGCGCCTCCGTCGCGGCCTCGAGTGACCACGACGCTCCTGCCGTCGTCAGATCGACGAACCCCTTGACGGCGTCCCTGAATGCCAGATCCCGCGCTGCTTGAGGCCCCCACGAGCCAACCGACGCGCCGCCCCTCCGCTCGGACCACCGGAGCCTCGTCAGCCCGCGCCGGAACTTCGCCAGCCCGCGCCGGAGCCACGCTCGCACGCCCGCGCCGGAGCCACGCTCGCCCGCCCGCCCAAGGCCGCCACACCAGATGCGCCCTTGCGCCTTGTGGAGAGATGCCCCGCCGCCGCCCTCCCTGGAGCCTGACCGGGCTTTGCCGGCGGCCTCCTCAGGCGGCGGCGAGGTGAGGGGCTGGAGGGAGGTGGGAAGGAGGCGGCGGCAGAGGGGATCCCCGTGCCGCCAGAGAGAGGCGACGCGGAGGAGTTCAGAAAGTTGATTTTGTAGACACTCTCGATTTTTTTATGCACAAGATGGTAGAGAACGAACAAAAATACAGGACACGTCACGTCCGATAACCGTGAATAGAAGAAACATACATATTTATAATGGAATCATGAAAGAAAGAAATGAACTCAAGATAAGAAATAAGTTAAATTTGCTGCCACCAGTACAAACACAATCCCAACATCGTTGAAAGCCCAAACGTTCCATAGGCGCAGGTCGATCCATCAGTCACCAACTCAAACAAAGTTTAAAAAAGAAAGAAGTTCATTTTTCACCCTCAAATGTGCCTCAATGGACAAATACCACCCCAAAGTCTATTTTGGTACGATTTTAACCCTGAAATTCTCAAAACCGGATAAATCTGACCCTAGAGCGGTTTTGTTATAATTTTGGTGGTATTGGGAGAAGACGTCATCTTCTTCCTCCCTCCATCTCTCCTATGTGTCGTTCATCGACAACCATGGCCCTCGATGCCCCCCACCGGGGTGCCACAACGTCGCCCCAGATGCCCCAACCCCTCCTTCCCATTCCCCCCACCCTTTTGACACCCTCTTATGACGGGAATCGCATGCCCCGCATGCGCCCGTGCTGCAGCCAGCACCGCCGCCGTTGCCGCCCATGCGTCCACTGGCCACCTTGAGCCACACTACCATGTCAAGCATCTCCGCCACGCCTCCCTTGCCTACTTTGGCAAAGTCATTTGTGCGAGTCGCCCCCTGAATTACAGCGGGAACGTCGTCTTCCTCGTTTTGGATCTGCCGCCGGCGCGCCTGATTCCCTAGCTCTGTGGAGCCCCGACGCCTCTGCTGCCTCCCTTGAGATCCCTCTAGTGTTCGCGGCGCTGCTGACGCCTCCTCGGCAAGCCCATCGACCCCGAGTTTCTTCTCCGTGATGTTGTGCTCCGGTTTCGGTAGCTGCCGCGTAGGTTGACCATATAGGTCTTCCGCCCGAGCAGACAACATGTGCGGCGTCCCGGATGAACCGCCCCGTCCTGCAGCGGAGAGGGGTGGCTCCCATGGTGTAGACGGCGTGGCGGAGTCCCATATCTCCCCGGCGCGCGCGAAAACGAGGTTGCAGCCGGCGCCCCCGACGAACAAGCAGCTGCGCCCGCTGTCCATCACCTGCGTTGAGTGAGTAGAACCCGCGAGTTGGCCATCCAACACGGCACGGGCGTTGCGGCCGGGTCGAATACGAGCGGCTGTGTGAACCCCACGACGAGGATGAGCCGCCTACCTGCAGCCACAGACCGAAGCGACAGCCGGTGGGAGAGGAACGACAGGTGGCAAAGCATTAGGGGCGCCGGCAGCCCGTCCCACCGCACGTCGATCTATTCCTAGACCATGAAGATCGCCGCCGTCGCTAACTATCTATGTCTGCACACCCAAATACCATGCCACGTCACACTTCTGGCCATAGAACCGCCTAAAATTGAGGCAAAACCATCTGAGGGGGAGATTTACCCGGTTTTAATAATTTGGGGGTTAAAATCGTACCAAATTTGAGTTCAAGGAGGTATTTGTCCCTCAAGCTACATTTTGGGGTGAAAAATGGACTTCTTTCTTTAAAAAACACACACTCAAATGGCTGGGCCAGGTTCTGCACCATTTCCGCCAACGGAAACGGCCTTGCGGCTAGATTAGTTAGGAAGCCCATTCAATTCAAATGGAGGCCCAGTCGTTTCAGAACTTCCCCCCGACATTCTTGGCAGGCCGCAGGGCCAGGATGCGATCATGAATGAGCCAACCCAAAAACCCTAGCCCCCGCCGTCAACTCACAAGCCAAACCGCAATACCACCAGACGCCTGGCGCGCCCGTGCGTGCAGCCGCCGCGCGCGGCCACGGTCCGCTCAACCCGATGCCGCGGCCGGCGCAGCCCGAGCCCGAGCCGCCGCAGCCCGGCGGCGAGACGCCGCCCATCCACCGCCTCCTCGAGCTGATCAAGTCCGAGCCCGACCCAGCCTCCGCGCTCGCCCACCTGGAGCTCCTCGTCTCCACCTGGCCGGCCTACACGCCGCCCCAGCCGCTCCTCTTCCACCTGCTGCGCCGCCTCGCCACCTCCGCCCCGGCCCGCCTCCCGCGCCTCCTCGGCCTCCTCCCGAGCCTCCGCCACCGCCCGCGCTTCTCCGAGCCCGCCGCGCTCGTCGTCCTCTCCGCCTTCTCCCGCGCGCTCATGCCCGACGCCGCGCTCGCCGCCTTCCGCCGCCTCCCTGCCTTCCTCGGCTGCAACCCGGGCGTCCGCTCCCATAACGCCCTCCTCGACGCTCTCGTGCGGGCCCGTCGCTTCTCCGACGCTGACGCCTTCTTCGCGTCCCTCTCCCATGGCGCCTTCGGGCGCCGCATTGCCCCCAACCTCCAGACTTACAACATCATCCTCCGCTCCCTCTGCGGACGTGGGGACCTAGACCGAGCTCTGATGCTCTTTGACTCCGTTCGCCGCCGCGGAGTTGCTCCAGACCGCGTCACCTACTCCACTCTCATGTCTGGGCTTGTCAAACACAGCCGCTTGGACATGGCACTTTACCTGCTCGACGAAATGCCGACCTATGAAGTGCAGCCTGATGCGGTTTGTTACAATGCAGTGCTCCGAGGGTGTTTCAGGATTGGTGAGTTTGAGAAAGCTATGCGGGTGTGGGAGCAGCTGGTGAGAGATCCTGGTTCAAGTCCCAACCCCTCCACTTACAATGCGATGCTTGATGGCTTGTGTAAACTTGGGAGGTTTAAGGAGGCGGGTGAGGTATGGGAGAGGATGATTGCAAATAATCACCAAGTCGGCATGATTACCTATGGGATTCTGATTCACGGTTTGTGCCGGTCACGGGATGTGGATGGTGCAGCAAGGGTATATTCAGAGATGATCAAGACTGGGCTTGTTCCTGATGTTGCCATATATAATTCACTCATCAAGGGGTTCTGCCAAGCTGGGAGAGTAGGAGAGGCTTGGAAATTCTGGGACTCTACCAGTGTTTCTGGCATCCGTAATGTGATAACGTATAATATAATGCTGAAGGGGCTCTTTGATGGTGGCATGGTCGATGAAGCTAGAGAATTGTGGGAGCTATTGGAGAAAGACACTTCGTCCTCTCCTGACATGGTGAGTTTTGGCACTATGATCCATGGGTTATGTGAGAAAGGCTTTGCTAACAAGGCACTTCAAATCTTAGTGGAAGCACAGACCAGTGGTAAAAAATTAGATGCATTCTCATATTCATCCATGATAAGTGGACTGTGCAATGATGGGAGACTAGACGATGCAGTTAAGTTATATGAAAAGATATCTATGGATGGCTGCAAACTGAATCCTCATATTTACAATGCACTAATAAAAGGGTTCTGCCAAGCATCTAAGTTTAGTGATGCTGTAAGAATATACGGCGAGATGGCAAACAATGGTTGTTCTCCTACTGTCATCACTTACAACACTCTAATAGATGGACTATGTAAGGCTGAAAAGTATCAAGATGCTTCAAGCTTTACAAAAGAAATGTTGGAGAAAGGTTGTAAACTAGATGTCAATACTTATGCTTCATTGATTTGTGGCCTTTGTAGAGACAAAAAGGTTGATGCTGCCCTTGCTCTGTGGAATCAAATTCTTGATAAGGGTCTTCAGGCAGATGTCATGATGCACAACATTTTAATCCATGGTCTTTGTTCTGCTGGGAAAGTAGATGAAGCTTCACGTCTTCTCTCTGAGATGAAAGAGAAGAATAACTGCCGCCCAAATCTAGTGACCTATAACACACTCATGGATGGATTTTATGAAATGGGTTGTTTTGACAAAGCAGCGTCTCTGTGGACAGCTATTTTAGAAAATGGTCTGGTACCTGATATAATTTCATATAATACAAGAATTAAGGGTCTATGCTCTTGTCACAGAACACCTGAGGGTGTCCAATTATTGGATGAGGTGCTTGCACAAGGAATTGTACCAACAGCCATCACATGGAATATACTGGTCAGAGCTGTCATCAAATATGGACCTATTCAAATATGATCTTTTAGAATTTCTCTTGGTAATATCTTCTTTGCCTTAATTCCGCACGATAGATTTCTGTTTCCATGGCCTATATTTTTCACCTGATTTTGTTTGATCTTACTATAATAGCAATCATGTAGTTTCTCTCATGCCAACCGTAGTGTTTGCTTGAGGGCATCATAATCAAGAATTGCAGATTAACTCTGATGTTTAGAATTTCAGTGATACCAGCTTCTTTCATACTTTCAACTGCGTCCAAGGTTCCCAGCAGTATGCTTTCTAAGATAAAATGGCACCTTTTCAACTAAATAATGGATGGAAGTACTGAAATTTGCTAAATCTTGTTTCATAGGCTTAGGATGGTTATTTTGATTCGTGCAGACTAGTCTGTCCTTGCCTGTCTCTTCTTTCTTCTATGATGATGCAGTAACCAGGTCAAGTACAATAGTAACTGATGATCTAAGTGGGCTTACGATATTGATTGTCCATTTCAGTTTCGTATCTTGTGCTTGTTTTATTTTGTTTATGATAAGAGTTGAGAAGTGACCATAGTACATACATGCCACAAATATGGACACCAAACTCCTACAGCTTGAGAAATGTGCTGTATGATGGTATATATATATCTTGAATTACAAAAGCTATGTCAATTCGTAATAATTATATATATTTTACTTTGTTAGTGATAATGTCGAATCAAATCTACTGTACTTTTCCTGTTTTACTTCAAGTGTACATCTATTTCATTTTTCTTTTTTATCTTCTCAGCTTCAGTGGTCATATATCCTGTTCAAAGATGACCTTAACAAATCAGGCTAATGGAAATTCGACTCAGAGCACCTGAACAAACCAGGCAAGCTTTCTACATTACCCTCGAGGCATCTCAATGACATCTACTCCCTCCATCCCATAATATAAGAGCGTTTTTGACACTACACTAGTGTTAAAAACGCTCTTATATTTTGGGACGGAGGGAGTAAGACATAGTATTACCATCTGCTAAGGTAAACGTCGAACCAATTTTATTTTATATTGCATTTTTTAAAAGAAAAAAATGACCGCTTTTCAGGTACTAAAACTGTTTGCTTTGCACCCCTCAGACCCCATCCATGTCTGCCATCGAATGGGAACATACATGGTCACCAGATAGAATGACAGAAATAAAATTATACAATATGACCCACATGTGCCCAAAGACTACTTTCTCTCTCCTCTTTTCTACCCTCCCTCCAACTGCAATCCATCTTCTCTGATCTCTGGCCATCTCTTTCCACTCTGCTCTGTTCCTTGACGCACCAAACATGGTAATTGTGAGATCCACTTCTTCCCCAAGTCCAGCCTACTGCCGCACCTTGATTTTGTCTCCTCTGATGAGTTTCCGATCTCAGCATGGCCTTCCCTAGCATTGCATGACCTCTTAGATCCTTTCACTTCTGTTATTTTGATCAGTTCTGTTCCCTTACCGCCACAACTGGTTGAGCTCTGCCGCCAGATTTGAGAAACATGATTTTTTTTTAAGTGCATCTGGACTGTAACCCTGTTGTTACCTTGTTTTGGCTTTTTTAAGTTGTAATTGCTGAAACATATCTCTGATGCAATAGTGAAGACAGCTTGAGTTTATCAGATCTCAGGTTCGAGAAACCTGTGATTTATAGGCCAAGCTACAGTGTAAATATTATCTTCTTTTACAAAATATACGACCATTCATACCACACTCAGCTTCTGATGGTGGTATTCCTGTCGGCATATGGCCTGAGCAACAAGGACCATGAAAAATTAGTCACGGGGTAACGTTCCCCTGCTCTACCTATTTCGTTGGAAAACAACATTTATTTGAGTTTTTGACCATACAGTCTATTTTGCAATCTCTTTGATACTCACTTTGAATTGAAACCAAGAAACCTGTATTTTTTTTGCACATCAGGACTATAACCTGGTTACCTTATTTTTTAGCACATCTTGGTTTCTTGGAAACATGATTGTTTTAGCACATCAGATTGTGTCTTTGTTTTTTTGAGAAATGATGAGGGCACGACCTCGAACGTGCCGATGATTTGTCCCGATCTTTTACGATGCAACGAACTCCTCCAATATCCACGATAAAATCTCCCAATTACGCGAACGAGTACACGTAACCTGAAGATGGGGTGACGACCACCAACGGACAATCCCTCGACACACGAGAAACCTCCTGCCGTAGTAGACGTTATGAGCGCGCAACCCGTCGATGACGACAAACCTCGAGCGAAGCGCAACTTTCACACAGAAAAATCACGCGAAATAAATAGTGACGACACACAAAGAGGGCCGCTTCATAGTCGGTACTATAGATTGTCTAAACTCTAGAAAAATAGTCTAATCTCCTTTTACATGGCCGAACTCCTGGCCTTTTATATGCTGCACATAGGCACGTACGTACACAAACTAGTTTAGGAGTCCTTGCATGATACGACCTCAACCTACCAAAAACATAAACGTTTCTCCTCCTATGATTAAAGAAAAATAAATTTACATTGCCTTTTATATGGTGCACATTGCCTTCGGATCTCAACTTCTCCATGTTGGTTGACAGACTTAGAAAAGCTTCCAATAAATAAAAACGAATATTGATATGATCCTTACGTAACAGGAACTGGCAGTGAACCAACCATGATCCATCTGCATGGCGTTCTAAACGCCGGCTTCACTTCCTGTGGAACTACAAGTTGAATTGCAATTTCTCCATTAAAAGTAATGGGGGCCTCCATCAACTTGGTCAGCATGCAATAATCAGAAGCACCCATGTTTTCTTCCTTCTGCGGTGTAGCACATGCAATAGTGCCTAGTGTATTTGAACTTGCCTTCAACTTTAGTCCTTTCTTCTTATCACCTGCCAGTTTATGAACATGTGACATGGTAGCAGAGGCAGAACTAGAGCTAGTGTCTAATGACAGGACATCATCACTAGTATTCACATCAAGAAACATGGTTGTTTTTTAGTGCATCAGATTGTAACCTGTTGGGCTTTCACCTTGTTTTGGCATCTGAAAGTAGTATTGCTGGATTAATTTTTTGCAAGATTAAAGGCGGCCAGTGTTGATCAGATCTCAGATTTAAGAAACCTGTTTTTTTATAGGCCAAGCTACACCTTCAATAATATGGTCTATTGTAAAGATTATATCCATTAAAATTAATGTGAGCAGTGGTCATTGCTAGTGGAAAGTACTGATTAAACTCTATTGCTACCTTTTCATGTTTTACCAAGTGCGCATGTCTTTCATTCTTCTCTTTTTCAGCTTTTGGTGGTGATGTACCCTATCCATAAATGACCTGAGCAACCAGGCAAGTGAAAGTTAGAGCAATCCCCTCCATTTCGCCTTGGCGTTTTAAAGTCGGCACTCACAATTGTATCATGGAGTGTTACCATCGGCCTAGGTAAGGTAGTTCAGACTTTCAGCAACTATATACAAGCTAGTCTACTTGCCAGTACTTCACTAGCACTCCAAAGTTGTTAGATGTTGTGAATTTCATGTTAGCATTCACCCAGTTATTGTTTTCTTTCTCTTTCTGGTTTCTGCGCATTCTCTTATTGTTCGGCTCCATCTTGCACCCATTGTCCAACTAATGTGGAGGCATTGAACATGAGAGCGTTTCTGTGTGTCCTCTGTGGCAGGGTTACGTCATTCCCGGCCATGCCCTTTTTTAATCTATATACTCGAATACCAGAACCGCCTAAAGTGTAACACTGGCTGATTACTTCAAGGTCAATATATAGTCTTCCAGTTGACAAGATACTCAGCAGAGAATGACATCCCTTAACTTTATCCCATCTTCTCCTTCACCAAGATTTTTTTCTTGAGATAAAAAATATTATTTTTCTTCAAATGCTGTCTATTTTCTTGATTATTCATTTGAACCTGAACTTTTTATTTGGCAATAGTTTGATACCCTCTTTCGATCAAAATTTGTGAACATGGATTTCTAGTGCATCTGGATTGTAATCCTGTTACCTGTTTTGGCTTTTAAAAGTTGTAATTGGTGAAACATATCTCTGATGCAAGAGCGAGGACAGCTTGAGTTTATCAGATCTCAGGTTTGAGAAACTTGTGGTTTATATGCCAAGCTACATCATAAATGGTATCTTTGGTTACAAAAAACTGCATGCATTCATATCAAATGTATGCACTTTTCTATTGCTACCGAAAATATTAATATAACTCCAGAGCTACTTAAACTTTCTACTCTTCAACTTTTAGGTCTTGAGTATACAGATCTTCATTTTCTTTTTTTCCAACCTCTGGTACTTATATATGCTGCTCATGGATGACCTGAGCAACCAGGCAACCTTCCATCTACTTTATCCGGTTTGTTGCAAAGATAGCATCCAGAAATGTATTGACCCTGCACTCTATTTTTGCTATCTTTTCTATACTCACTTTGAATCAAAATTTGACTAACTCGACGTGTTAGGTGCATCAGAATTGTAACTATGTTACATTGTTTTGGCTTTTGAAAGTTGTAATTGCTGAAACATCTCTGATGCAATAGTGAAGACAGCTTGAGTTTATCAGATCTCAGGTTCGAGAAACCTATGGTTTATAGGCCAAGCCACACTGCAAATGTTATAATAAAATATAATTCATCCCGCTCGCCAGCTTCTGGTGGTGGTATTTCTGTCCACAAATTACCTGACCAACCAGGCCATGAAAAATTAGACCTGGAGTAACATTTCTGCACTCTACCCAAGACGTTGGAAAACTGCATTTACATTTGTGATTCGTAAGACCAAGTATTGGCACCAGACCAAGTTAGATGTTGTTTTGAGTTTTTATCCCTGGAGTATATTTTGCAATCTCTTTCATACACGCTTGCAATCGAAACTGAGAAACATGACTTTGTGAGCACGTCAGGACTATAATCCGGTTACCTTGTTTTGGCTTTTGAAAGTTGTACTCCCTCCTTTCCGGTTTATAGGGCCCAATTCAAAAATCTCACCAACCAAGGTAGATGGTGAGTGGTGGAATATTTTTTGTAGTTTGCAAAAGCACGCAATTAATGTTCTTGTTTTCCTTAAAATATTATGTTTACCAATGCATTAATTGCAATGCATGCATGCATAAAGTACATGCATTGGTCAATTTTCTCTTAATACTTGCATGCAATGATTTAATGCACCTTGGAATCTGAACATGTGATGGGGAACAACCAAATTGAGCCTTATAAAATGGAAAAACTAAAATTTTGAGATAAGCCCTATAAACCGGAAAGGAGGGAGTATTGCTTAACCATATCTTTGATTTTTTTGGAAACATGGTTGTAGTAGTGTGTCAGGCTGTATCTTTTTTTTAGTATCATGTTTGTATTCTAGTTCATCAGATTGTAACCTCTTACTTTGTTTTGGCATTTGAAAGTAGTATTGCTGGAACATTTTTATGCAATATTAAAGACAGACTGTGTTTAGCAGATCTCAGGCTTAAGAAACCTGTGATTTATAGGCCAAGCTACATCTTCAACAACATGTTTCGTTATAAAGATTATACCATCATATTAATTTTAGTAGCTGTCATTGCTAGTGAAAAGTATTGATTGAGCTCTCTTGTTACCTTTTCATGTTTTATCAACTGCAGAGCTCTTTCATTACTCTCTTTTCAGCCTCTGGTGGTGATGTATACCCTGTTCATAAATGACCTGAGGAACCAGGCGAGTGAAAATTGGAGCAACATTCCTCCAATTCACCTCAGATGTTGCAAAGACTGCACTCACAATTGTAATGGGGTGTTGCCATCAGCCCTAGGTAAATGGTGATTCAGATTTTCAACAACTATGTACAAGCTACAGTGTGCATGCCAGTAGTTCACTAGCTCTTCAAAATTGTCAGATGTTGCGAATTTCATGTGTTAGCATCCATCTAGTTGTTGGTTTCTATCCCTTTTCCCCTGTTCTGTTTTTGTTCAGCAGTAAATGTGCTTCTATTTGTATTCATCTTGAGAACTAGATCTCCATCTTGTAGTCATCACTGTTGAACTAATGTGTAGTTGTGGCAGTTTACTTTTTTTTCCGGACCATGTCCTTTTTCAATCTGTTCATGAATACCATAACTGCCTGGATTTTTCAAGGTCAACACATAGTCTTCCAGTTAACATGATACTCCCTCCGTCCGAAAAAGCTTGTCCCTCAAATGGATGTATCTAGTACCAAGTTAGTATAGATACATCCATTTGAGGGACAAGCTTTTTCGGACGGAGGGAGTACTCAGCAGAGAATGGCCTCCCATAACTTTATCCCCATCTCCTTCACCAAGAATTATCTTCTTCTAATATTGTATATTTTCTTGATTATCCATTTTTGAACTTGTGCTTTTTATTTAACAATAGTTTGATACTCTCTTTCAATCAAAATTTGTGTGCATTTGGAATTCTGTGTTTATACGCTAAGCTATACCATAAATGGTATCCTTGATCTGTAAAACTACATAGTACATTCATGTCAATTTTATGCACTTTTATCTTGGTTATATTAACTGAACTGCAGTGCTACTTAAACTTTCTACCCTTTAACCCTCAAGTGCACAGACCTTCATTTTTTTTTTCTCAGCTTCTGGTGCTGATATGTCCTTCTCGTGGATGGCTTGAGCAACCAGGCGATCAAAAAATTAACCCAGAGCAGCAACCTTCTGTCACTCTACCCAGTTGTTTCAAAGGCAGCATCTGGAAATGTAAGACTTAAGGCATTGGCAATGGCACCAGCCCAAGGTAAATGCTCATTTGGGCATTGACCCTGCACTTCTCTTTTGCTGTCTTCTATACTCTTAACCTCTTCGAATCAAAATTTGAGTAAGTTGACGTGTTGGGTGCATCAAAATTGTAACTTTGTTACATTGGTTTGGCTTTGAAAGTTACATTGTTGAAACATATCTTTGATGCAAGATTGAAGACAGCTTGAGTTTATCAGACCTCAGGTGTAAGAAACCTGTGGTTTATAGGCCAAGCTACACCTTAAATGATAACTAAGATTACACAATCTATATCTTGATTTTATACAGCCTACATCTATATCGATGAAGCTCTTGCTGCTTTTTGATGTTTCACTCGGTGCACAGCTCTTTCATTCTTCTCTTTTTTCATTCTTGTCAGCTGCTGGTGGGGATATATCTTTCTCATAGATGACCTGAGCAACCAGGCCAATGAAAATTAAACCCAGAGCAGCAACCTTCCTCCATTCCACCTCTGGCGTTGCAAAGACGGCATTTGCGATTGTAAGACTGAGTATCGCCATCAGTGCAAGGTAAATATTCATCCGAGCTTTTGACCCTGCACTCTCCTTTGTTATCTCTGTGACCTTCTGTGCTTCGATCCTAGCCTTCACCTTGATTTCCTCATTGTTTTGAGGTTTTTGGACCTTCCCAAGGCTTTTGAAGAACATGCCTTCGTTTTTCTCCTCTTCAATCCAATCTTCGAAGTCTTCTAACACCCTCTCGTTCATTTCTATCTCCTGCCTTTGCATTTCAGCTGTCTCCTCGTAGGACTGCATCTTGCTGTCAAGACGCTCCATTATCTACCACATCAGAAATGCAATTCTCTGTCAGACACTAAATGAAGCAATATACTGTTTAATCCGTCCATGACAAGGGATGCTCACCTGGTCCCCAATTTGATCGAGCTCTTTCATGGCGTTCTGCCCAATCATATCAAACTCGGTGTCGGCGTCCTTGGTGAACTTGGTCAGGTAAGCAGACCGCTCATCCAGGAAGTTTGTGATGCGGACCTTCTGCGTCTGAAGCATGGCGATTTTCGCAAGCACCTCCTGCTGGCGTTGGTCACCGCCGTGCGGCAGGGGAGCATCGGATCCAGCATCTTCGGAGCTGCTCTTACAGATGGAAAATCTCCTCCTGCTTAGTTGCAGGGCATGTCGGCGCAGAGAGGATCTGCGCGGCGAGGGAAGGGATGTCTGAACGGTGTGAAGAGTAAGCATCTCCTCTTGATTCTCTGGGTCTTTGGTATGCTGCTGCTTTTGGTCTGCAGAATAACCGTGGCGGAGTTTGTTTCTGCACCTCTCGTTGCCTGGAGCTGGGAACGATATCCACGAAGCCATGCTGCTGTGCTACATGACAAGACCAAGTTGCCCCTTGCGTGCTGCGCGTTCACTCAGGTCCATTTCAACCCATGCCACTTTCCCGGGGAATGGGACCCTGCCTCGTTTTGGTTCCTATCCATTGAGCCAAGTAGTGCTCTGTGTGTAGCCACCGTGAAATTGATGGAGCCCCACTAGCAGCCGTGCAATCATGAACTGGGCTGAAATATAGGTGCTAGCTGGGCCGCGCCTACTTGTTTTTTTGTACTACAACGAAGAGCTGGGCTAGCCTACAATGAATGGCCACCTACAACTTATCATTCGCCCTACGAAGCTACGGCCATGTTCCACAGACACGAATTATTAGTTGATGAATCCATGTGGCCTCTTGGAGTTAAATTTTTTCGATAGAAGGGGCCACACGGCCCCCATTTTCCTTAACGAAAATCGAGTTATACATCATCCAGCCGACAACTCGACAACTATACACTTAACTGATGCAACAAACTGCAGCACCAAAAACGACAGCATACATCCTTATATCTAGATATACCTACACGATGCTCTCAGAAATTTGCACGGGACAACACAAACGACCACATGTGTGATTTGTTTCATCCTTTTTATTTATTCTGCAATTATAGACTGAAAATGCTTTGAGCACCTAACTACCAGTAGTGCGTTCTCGCATTCACCTGTGAAATGGAAACGGGAGCTGCTGGTGGATGGTGCTTTTTAATCTGCCCATCAAGCTTGGAACCTTATCCGTACTTGGTCCCGCTATTCCACAGCTATCGGTTGCATCAATGAGGCAATCGAGCAAGAACTGAAGAAGATGCTGTCCTTGAAACTTTTAATGCCAGAACTTCTCTCTCCGAGTAATCCACATCAAGCAGCGAAAAGCAGTTACTTTTGTCGAGCAAATTCCCAGAGTAGAGTTACGCGTCTGAGTGCTCATGAGCTGTACCCTTCCGTCCGCCCCACAACATGCGCCGTGTGGTCGAAAGCGCAGAAATGGCCTGCACGATCATGAGACCCGGCCTTGCGCCCATACATACCACCTGTACCTATCTGCCTACAGGAGTAATGACGCGAAGCAAACGAACATGCAGATGCCGGGGGCTTGTGCCGCAACTAGGCCCGTATTTAATCTTATCATCAGGAGACGCTTTCGGTACACCTCCAAAATCGAAATCCCCGGCTGCGTCGTTAAGGCCCCCTCCCAATGCACCACCTTGTGCATGTGCTAAGCTTTTCATGTAGATAAAGAAAAATTGATGTGGCAAGTTATTTAGAAGGAGAGAAATGTGTATGATGATCCAGGAAGAAACAATGCTAAGCGCGTGAATCTAGGCAAAACATTTAAAGTAAGAAAGCCCATCAATACATGAAGAGCTTTAGTTACTAAATCATTAAATGAAGCAAGTTTAACAACCATAAGCTAAACATCATTAAAAACTATAGTTGTTAAGCTATTTAATGTGACTCATCTAAGCACCATGCATTCGCAGCGCGGCTTGGCTCGCTCGACGCGTCGCTGTCCGCTCTCGCTCCGGCTCCGGGCTCTGGACCGCGTCGATGGAGCCTCCCAGCACTGCACCTTGTCCAACTTGATGCCGCAGGAGTCATGGACGGCCGGGTAATAACAATTAAGTAATCGATTCGGTTCCTCAGCTGTGAGGCCTCGTCGTCATCTCTCCTCCCGCAGTGGTGCAACGTATTCGCACCGATCTTATCCCTTTGGCCGTTCCACGCTAATGGAGCGGTGATACGTGCGTGCCGCCATCGGGAGCGCGAGAACAAGTCACCTTACGTCCTTATTACTAGTACTCCAATTGTGTTTTGTACAGCAGTGCAAGCCGGTTGTTGCAGCGGTGCAGCTTCTAGAAGTAATGTGTCCTATATCGAGAGCCAGAGGTCACTGTCTTGTGCACTGTTATTCGACGATGATGGCTCCAGAATGTCACATTCAGGGAGGTCTACACGTACGTAGGGGCGAGCCGAGTACGGACGCACAACCCTGCGTAGACTTTCCGCCACAGGAATTGGTACTAGTGGTTTAACACGCGATCCAGTAATCTATTCCCTCGTTCCAGGCGGCATACACTGCATCAAGGCAATGCGTATCTCCTGGAACACGCGTGCTGTTTACGCACTGTCGGCACGCTTCATTATTTTTCTTGCCACTAGCTAATTTTCCGAAGTGTAGACGAGCCGATTTGGTTTCCGTTTCAGAAGAGTGACGATGCCCAAGAGGTCAAATCCCTGTAAATCTTCCGAGTTTGAACGATGGGATTTAAATCTCTCAGCCACTGCCAGCGACCAACAGACGCGAATTAACTCGGTGCAGTACCCGTATCTCTCGCCAAATTTAATTATGTGCGTCCATACGTACTGTACTAGTACGGCCGAGCTCTCTGACGGACTGCGGACCGTGGCCCGCATGTCGGCCTCCGTGGGACCTCATCCCCGGGGGGCCACGTGGGCCCATGTGCAGCGGTTGTATACCGACGGGGACCTTACCTCCAGGTGGAGGGTGCACCCGAGCAGTACGTGCCGCTGCCTGCGCTGGTCCGGATTCCCCCGGTCGAGATCCGGCTCCGGCACAGCGCACACTGCACAAGATATTTGTCTCCGCCCCCAAGGTACGGTACGTGCATCGTATAGAAAGGTTGCGTCGTAATCCAGTTTTTGTGTACACTGAAATATCTGAACCCACTGTGCAGTTTCTTGACGGACGTGCCGCTGCGATCTGCTTGTCCAACTGCAGCCGTCCACACGTTCAGAAAGAACTTGCTGTGGAATCTACTACTCCGACGAGATTAAGATCACGGCAAATATCTGGAGTGAATTATTATACTAGTATTAGGCGGTGGCAATTTCTTTTGTTCTACGAGCCTGTGCTGTGCCTCGAAAAGGTCAATGATTCTCCCTGATGGCGCCGGCCACTGTCTACGAATTCAGTGCACTTGCTCTTAACTTATCGCGACGCTGATGCAGACGATTTTGATGGGGCAGTACAGTGGTGGTACTACTGCTAAGTACTCCTACTAGGCATCTCTCCGTAGCCTCCAAGGTTGGGAGACAGACGTAACAGCTGCGAACCGCTGTCGCTCTCGCGTACCGTCGGTCTGGGTGCGCGGTCACGAGCTCAACTGCCTCGCCCTTCACCGGCCCCGGCTAGGACTGCTAGTAGGACTACTTTCTTTGGTTTTCGGTATCTATGCTTCATCCAACGAATGATGATTGATCAGTTGGGGTTTAAAGGTACTTTAGCCCGGAACCAAGCCATCATTTTAGAATCTGGCGGAGTTTGATTTAATTTTCATGTCTTTTAAAAGCAAGTAGCAAGTACTACAATAGAGTGACGTAGGCGGGTTATAAGAGATGTCACTTCAGATTTATGTCTACTTGGAGGAGAGAGGAGAGGAGAGAGGAGAGAAGCGGGTCACAACTTACGGTCGGCTTGCTCAAACAGCTTGTCCTTGGCCTCGCCTCGCTGGAGCGAACGATTGCTCGCCAGAGATCGCGAATAACTTGGCTTCGGGAGGGGGATGCACACACAAAGCTGTTCCATTTGGTGGCGAATGGCAGAAGGATGAAGAACTATATTCCGTCGCTATTGGTAGATGGGCGCATGGTCACGGACCAAGCCGGAAAGGAGGCTGCGTTTTACGACACTTACAAGGAGTTGCTTGAGAAGGATGTCGCTCGTGAGTTCACCCTGGACCTGGACGAGCTTGACATTCAAAGATTTGACCTCTCGGATCAGGATCTTCATTTCAACGATGAGGAGATTTGGGCTGTGATCAGGAGCATGCCGGCGGATCGAGCCCCGGGGCCGGATGGCTTTATCGGCCTCTTCTTCCAGAAGGCCTGGGAGATAATAGAAGTGGATGTCATCGCGGCTTTGCATAAGCTTTTCATCGGAAACGGACGTGGGTTTGGCAGGCTGAATCAAACGTTGATCACCTTAATTCCTAAAACCCCGGAGGCATTAACCACTCTAGACTACCGCCCTATAAGCCTGGAGCATAGTCTACCGAAGATCGCTTCAAAGCTCTTGGCAAATAGGCTAAGTCCTCGGATGGGAGAGCTAGTTCACATAAACCAATCGGCGTTCATCAAGGGAAGAAGCATCCATGACAATTTCCTGCTAGTTAGGCAAATGGCACGGCGATTACATCAGCGGAAGGCCAAAGGCGTGATGCTCAAGCTTGATATCTCGAAAGCTTTTGACTCCCTTTCGTAGCCCTTCCTTTTTGAGGTGCTCAGGGCAAAAGGGTTCTCGAACAGATGGATTTCCTGGATTAGCATCTTGCTTACGACTGCTAGCTCGAGAGTTTTGGTTAACGGCTGCGCCGGTCCAAAGTTCATGCATGCCAAAGGGCTTCGTCAGGGGGACCCGGCCTCCCCTCTGCTTTTCATCATGGCAATGGATGTTCTCACCTCTCTGGTCATCAAAGCGCACGAGCATGGGATCCTCAAGCCCATTGCCAGTTCTACCCCGATGCAGAGGCTCTCCCTGTACGCGGATGACGTGGTTCTCTACATTAGGCCAACTAGGCCGGAGCTGCAACTTGTGAAGGAGCTTTTGGGCATCTTTGGAGTGGCATCAGGTTTGAAAGTAAACTACGCAAAGTCAGCTGCAATACTCATAAGATCCGATGAGGAGGATGTGGAGCTGGTCAGGAGTGCTCTACCTTGGAAGATCGATTCCTTCCCGTGCAGATACTTGGGTCTACAATTAAGCATCAAGCAACTCAAACGCAACGAATGGCAACCGATTGTTGATGCGGCGTTCCACATCATGCCTGGCTGGCAGCGTGGGCTTGTCACCAGGCCTGGACGGCTTATCCTGGTGAATCAGGTCATGAGAGCGAGGCCTACGCACCACCTCATGGTTGCTGAGGCGCCAAAGTGGGCACTGGAACAAGTGGATAAGGGCTGCCGCGCATTTTTCTGGGCTGGCACGGACGCCGTTAATGGCGGCAAATGTGTGGTTTCATGGAGGAGAGTTTGCCGCCCCAAGCAGCTCGGAGGCCTAGGCATCATTGACCTACACAAGCATGGCATTGCCCTGAGGCTAAGATGGGAATGGCTTAAGAGAACGGATCCGTCAAGGCCCTGGCAGGGCTTAAATCTCACCGCGGATAAGAAAGTAGCGCTCGCCTTCCGGAGTCTTGTCCATTGGCGTATTGGGAATGGAGAGCACCCCCTATTTTGGAGAGATAGATGGCTGCATGGAGGCACAGTCGCGGAGATCGCACCCTTGGTGGCGGCCAGAGTCAGGACGCAGGTGGCTAACAAACGCCTCGTCAGCGAGGGGCTTTGCTCACACGCTTGGACAGATGACATTACCGGGACCCTTGACACTGACGCTCTTGCTCAGCTCATCCGGCTATGGGAACTTCTTATGGAGGTACACTTAGATTCGGAGGTGGAAGATGCTCCTATTTGGGCATGGAATGAGTCTGGTGTCTACTCCGCAGCATCGGCTTATAAGATGCTTTGTATGGGTGGCATTCGGTTCCGCTTGTTCGCCGCCATCTGGAAATGTTGGGCGCCGTTGTCCTGTCGGATCTTCATGTGGCTCGCGGTGAAATATCGCCTTTGGACTTCGTACAGGAGAGCTCGGCATGGGCTTCAGGACCAAACCTCCCCGTGCTACCTTTGTGATCAGGACGAAGACAATGTGGATCACATTTTGCTTCAGTGCGTGTATGCTAGGCATGTGTGGTTTCTCTGTTTCACCAGGATTGGAGTTGACCTTCTTTGCCCCACGGCGCAATCCCACCTGGAGGAGTGGTGGTGCGAGGCAAGGAAGCGGATTGCCAAGACTAGCAGAAAAGGCTTCGACACGGTGGTTATGTTAATATGCTGGTCTTTGTGGAAGCATAGGAATGCAAGAGTCTTTGGTAGGAGCGACAAGCTAGATGTGTTAAGCGTGACGGAGGCCTCCGCGAACTGGCCATCTGGATGCAGGCCGGAGCAACTGGAGTGGAGCATGTAGCTGAGTAGCACATAGAGTGTTGAGTTGGAGTGGAGGCGATGTCCGGGTCGGCTTGTGGCCTCGTGACTAGCTAAAAACCTCTCTTTTACATATTTTCTCCTCTTCTATAAAGCTATGGTACGCCTTTGGCGTACCCTCGAAAAAAAAACTTACAATCGGCTACAGTACGAGCCCCAGTAACCATTATGAAAGAAACATGTGGGTAATATATTAATGGTATGGCATACTAGTATGACTAATTATTTATATGTGTGGACTATTAGGTTGGCTGTAAGTGACATGTCAGCTCAATAGAGCCGGCTCTTGGCTATATATTAGTCGTGCTCTAAACGAGCATGGCACCACCATGGTTACATTTAAAAGAAACTTGAATGTTGCTAGGGCTCGACACCGCGCCTTAGACTTTGTGCGCAAACGACTTCTTCACGCAGCTACGGTGGGACAAGGGAGAGGGAGGGGAGGGGGTGTCGTTAATGACCAGTGCAGTTCACGCGGAGCCGTCAGATCAGTAACCTTCAAAATGTTTTTGGAGTTCAAACACAGAGTCGCCAAAAGTGCATTCTTTGTAATGTTCTCTGTCCTATTTCTCTTATATTTGTGCACGTACATCATAGTTGGTTCTCAACTTGCATATACAAAAGTCAAAATTTTGGTCTATAACATCACACACTTTACAACAATTGAAAACAAACCATATTTCAAGTTTCAAACCCTAAATTTAAACATAACATGAACTTCAGCTAAAAGCAATAATTCTAGGTTCCAAACGCATGAAAAAAATGAAGCGCCGTGCTCACATTCTATCGACATGTATAATCACACATGAAAAGAAATGAAGCACCGTGCTCACATCCTATCCACATGTATAATCACATGTCGCCGAGGGCGCCACATCCTCCAGTAGGTGCACTGCCCGCTACTTCGGTGTATTGGCGCTATGTCATCCTTTAACGCATGATCGGCGCTCTCGCCATCTCCCTCCAAAAATGTTATTGATGTCTCTCTAAAAAAATGATGTTGACGTCTCATCAATGGCATTTGGATACAACATCATCAAACCGGTTCTCCTCGGTGACTCCATCTCTGCCTTTTACTTTCGTGCATTTGTTCCCATCGTGCCATCTTCTCTGTTAGCCTCCCTCCAACTCCAACTTTTCTTATTTTTTTTCATCTCCACCGACTTGATAAACTCATCACTATCATTCATCGCCTGCACATCTCCTCATCTCTTTACCAACGCCTTTAGCCTCTTCCTCTTGTCAGGCTGCCCCATCCTTGATGCCAAAATAGAATTTCTAGGCCTCCTCTCATCTCCATCATCATTACTTACTCGCCATCATCAAACTCTAGGGAGGAAGGGGTACATGACCTCAAGTTTATTGGAGCCTACTCATTCCTCGTTTTCTACTTCTTATTGTCGTGTAATTATTTTCAACAATGTTGGAGGTTAAATGCTTTACTCTTCGCCATGGGCATTTGCGTCTACCTTTCTTTGACTATCTCATCCCACAACATACAAATGGACATTGATTTAATACTCAAAATTATAAGCAGTTGTGACGTTGAAAAATATAACAAGAGTACTCACATATTCGACAATGGTGACACCGCTAGGAGGTGAGTTCCTCATTTGCTCCAAAAAAAAAAAAAAACCCACCCAAAGGTTGCATACATCTTGACTTGTACCTACACTTCCGCAGGAAGGTCCTAAGACGACACATGTATTGGAGACCATTTGGCTAAACTGTGTGCGTTGACAAATCACATATGCTAATCATGTGCCAGAAAATGAAACATGTGCGACGACCAATCCATCGGCCATGATTTGGGGATTAAGACTGTGTGTGATAGTGGGCACACAACTATCTATTGTTCTGCGTGTGCAATATGTGTTCATAATGCATATGTTTTGGCATACATTTCCGTGTGTGTTCGTTGCAAACGATGTACAAACACGGAATGTTTGTGATGGCTGGAGCAATGCACATGATTAGTGACATGAATACTCATGTGTGATGATTTGAAAGTTGCACGCGCATTTCACAGAGTCAACTCGTGACATCATATACGATTCGGCTATTTTTTTTTAAATAATAATTTTTTTTATTAATTTGCACAAATATTACGCTGATATTTTTATTTTCAAAAATATTATCCAATCAGGTTGCAGCAGGCCGCCTACGCCTAGTCAGCCCACAGCAGGCCGACAGGGCCTTATCAGCCTACTGCGGGCTGAGAGTCTGTCAACCGGCCACGTGCGGGCTGACTATTGGCCGGGCCACGTCGCTCCGCTGGCTGTCGGCGTGGGCTGGGTCACGGGTGCCCCAGTCGGCCAGCTGCCGACCGATCGGCCAGCTGCAGGCCGACAGGGAGCGGGCCCCGCAGCGCTGCCTCCTTTCTCCTTTCCCTTCTCCTTCTCCTTTCCTTTCCCCACCGCACGCAGCATCTCTCTGTTCTTCTTCCTTCCTTCTCTCTCCAACACGAAATAGCTCCAATTAATACATCAAAATGACCCGGTTTTTTGCGGATTTGGCACCGTGAATGGGTTCTACTTAGTTAGGGGAGCCAAAAGAGACCTCGGTCTACTGATGGGGTAGCTTGTGGTGGTCGTGGTGAGGATTTTGTTGGAGCATTTTTTCAGCTCATTTGTGGAGGTTGTGGAGGCGGTGGTGGAGGTTGTGGCGGCGGTGGAGGTGGAGGTGGTGGTGGAGGTGGAGGTGGTGGTGGAGGTGAAGCTGCGGGAGTTCGGTGGAGTTTCCGGCTCCGGTTCCCGTGATTGAAGGCCGCCGTTCGTCGTTCGCGCGCACGCTTCAAGGGTATATTTTAACAAACATTTATTTTTTAAAGTTACGTGCAATTATTGTTATTTTCTCCAGTAGTAAACGTAAATATTTAGGTGGTCGTGATGAGCATTTTATTTTCCCATTCCGGTTTCGGTGAGCATTTTATTTAGATGCCAACTAATTAGTTGCGTAAAAATGTGTAGTTGCTCCGGTAATATTCCGGACTATATGTGGATGTGTAGTATTTAGGAGTGCCAGTATTTGTAGTTGCTCTGGTAAAATCCGTATTATAGGCAGTCCAGTCAAATATTAAAATCTGTCAATATTTGTAGTTAGTCCGACAAATATTCGTAATATATTTGTAGGTGTGTGAATTGTATTAGTTGCTCCATTAATATTCTGTAATATATAGCTAGCTAATATATAGACATGTCTAATATTTATTAAGTTGTTGCTTAATACTTGTATTTCGTTGTTGAAAAAAAATAGGTGAGCCAAGATGTCCGATGTAGTGAAGTTCAGATTTTACTATGGTCCTGGTACTGTGCAAACAAATGAGATGGGAGCAGATCTGAGTGAATTTACTCACATAGAGGTGCCAATGAGCGCACCTCAAACATGGTCTGTCTGTCAGTTGAAAGAATGGATTGCGGCAAGTTTAGGTCTTGATACTGAAACACACATCGTCGGTGTTCATGCATTTGTGGACACGGTCAAGTTCAATAATTTACTTTTATTTGAGGCCAATAGAGCGAGACTCCGATTGAGTGGTGGTTAAATGGTTGTGAACGAAGGGGATGCAATCCTATTGCTTTAGTGCTTCCTGTCGTGAAGGAGGTCACTGCACATGAAGGTGAGGGTGGCTACGATGCTGGTCATAGTAGTGTAGGGAGGCAGTTATCTATGTCAAATGCTGGAGATGATGGTTACGAACAAGGACAGAGTAGTCAGGTAGAAGGAGGAAATGCTTATGGTTATGAACCAGGGCAGAGTAGTCAGGTAGAAGGAGGAAATGCTTATGGTTATGAACCAGGGCAGAGTAGTCAGGTAGAAGGAGCAAATGCCAATGGTGATTACAATGGCGAGGTGGACGCCGACGAGATAGATGGGCACATGCAGGACCAGATGGAAGAAAAAGACACTGATGTTGAAAGGGGTCATGCCGATGATTCTGACGAGTCAGATGAAGAAGAAAATGCAGAGGAGGTCCCGAATCCTGCATCGTGGAATCATGACTTGTCATCTGCAATGACCGTGAATGATGGACATGATTCAGCCTGGCAATATCACCAAAACAATATTGCGACGGGTGCTATGTATCCGAACAAGCAAGCCCTGAAGGATGCAATAATTAATTGGGCAATGTCCATGCAAAGGGTTTTCATTGCTCAGGTGTCCAGTCAGAAATACCTGACAATGGTATGCAAAAATGCAGATTGTCCCGCCAGGGTGCATGGCTTTCTCCCTAAGTATGGCACAAGTTGGGTGATCAGTGACTTAGTTAATCACACTTGTCTTATTCCCTGCATCCCTCAAGATCATGCCAACCTTTCATCGATGCTTATTGCTCGGTTGTTTTACGATGAGATAGTGCAGGGCAAAGCTATGGAAGTGAAGACAGTGTAGACAAAAGTCTTCGCCAGGTTCAAGTACAGAATTTCTTATGGCAAGGCTTGGAGGGCTAAGCATGCGGCGCTTGAGAGGAGATTTGGTACTTATTTTGATGCATATGACTTTGTTGTCCAGCTCCTCCACACCCTGCAGCAGCGGAATCCAGGCACCTATATCGATATCCAAGACCTGTTCATGCCAGAGTTCCCAACTGTGAGGGTGCTGCATCGTCTCTTCTTCTCTTTCGGTGTATGCATCGAAGCTTTCAGGCATTGCTGACCGGTGATATGTGTTGATGGTACATTTCTCACAGGCAAGTACAAGGGTCAGATCCTGACAGCCATAGGTCAAGACGACCAAAATCAAGTTGTCCCACTCGCATTTGCTTTTGTGGAGAGTGAGAACATTGAAAGTTGTACATGGTTCTTCAGGCAGTTGAAAATAGTAGTTGTGAAGGAGAAGCCCAATGTGTGCATCCTTCATGACAGACATGCAAGTATACTCAGTGCGATAAGGACACTGACAAACCCAGGCCCTGAGGAACAAACTCCATGGCTGGACTTGCAGAGTCGTTGGTGCATGCGCCATCTGGGGGCTAATTTCTTCTTGCAGTTTAGAAATAAGAACCTGATGAATCTGTTCAAAAAACTCTGCAAGCAGAACCAGTTATGGAAGTACAATTTGATACGTGATAGACTTAATGTGTGCACGCAGAGACACGTGAGGGACAGGAGAGCTGCAAGAGATGCAGCGGTGAGGGCACATGTTGAAGCAGTAGCTGTACAGTTGGCAACAGGAAGAATGGCCGTGGAGGAGGAGTCTGTTGGGCTATGTGACCCTCCAGGCTTTGACCCACCTGGTACCAGGAGAAGGCTCGGGAGGATGATTAAAACTTTCGAGCAGTGGATAGAGCATGAGCCTCTTGAGAGGTGGTCTTTGCTACATGACACATTTGGAGCAAGGTACGGTGTCATGACAACGAACCTCGCGGAAACATACAACTTTGTCCTTAGAGGAAACCGGGCATTGCCACTTACAACCATTGTTGAGTGTATTTTCTATGGCACCGTGAAGTATTTCAGAGGTAGATGCCAAAAAGCAGAGCAACATATTTTGAACAACCCGAATACACATTATTGTGAAAGAGTCACGAAGTACATGGACAACAAGATGCAAAAAGCTAGGTCACACACTGTAGTCGCCATCAGTAACCAAGAAAGAAGGTTTGAGGTCCGCTTAGCCAACAACAAATTCAGATGTGCAAATGAGCTGAGGACGCATGAGGTGAGAATTGGTAATGAAGCCTGGCCAACGTGTGAGTGCACATGCAACAAACCGAAATTGCTTCACCTACCTTGCTCACATGTACTTGCTGCTCGCAGATAGCTTGGAATGGACGCAATATCCTTTGTGTCTCCATTTCTACTAAAAGAGTATGTCCTCAATACCTGGACAGGTGAGCTGATGGGTTTTTGATCAATGGGTAACGTCAACAGCGTCAATCCCGCTGAAAGGCGTTACATTCCAAACCCAGAGCATATGCATACAAGTAGAGGCAGATGGCAGTGTCAGCGCATCTGGAATGATATGGATGAATCTGAAGCAGGAGGTCCGACTAGGCAATGCATTCTATGCAATGAATTTGGCCATAGGGACACTAATTGTCCCACTTTCGTCACTGGGCGTGGACGAGGCAACCGGGGATGAAGAGGAGGTAGAGGAACTAGAGGAGTAACAGGGAGAGGAAGAAGATAAGCTAGCAGTACTATTAAGTGTGGCACTATGTTCTGAATTTGTATTAAGTGTGTCACTCTGTTCTGAATTTGTATTAAGTGTGGCACTATGTTCTGAATTTGTATTAAGTGCGTTACTCTGTTCTGAATTTGTATTAAGTGTGGCACTATGTTCTGAATTTGTATTTAGTGTGGCACTCTATTCTGAATTTGTATTAAGTGTGGCACTATGTTCTGAATTTGTATTAAGTGTGGCACTATGTTCTGATTTTTTATTAATTGTGGCACTCTGTTCTGAATTTTTATTAAGTGTGACACTATGTTCTGAATTTGTATTTAGTGTGGCACTCTGTTCTGAATTTTTATTAAGTGTGGCACTATGTTCTGAATTTTTATTAAGTGTGGCACTCTGTTCTGAATTTTTATGTGCAGGAATGTCGGGAATGTGGTTGCTGAATAGGGACATTGATAGGGGTCATCGTGCTGCAATATGGCATGAGCGCAAGGTTGAGCCTCTGGTCACTCGCACTCCTAAGGAGAACTGGATGATACACCAAGGATGGGTTCAGCGGTATGTGCTTTATTAATTTGCACACTGACATGAATATTAATGAGAGACACTAACTGAAAAGTTCTGTCATGAAGGTTGAAATGGACCGGCCTATTACCTTTCGCGCGTCTGGTTGAGTCCATCCCGGGCTGCAAACGCCTCGCCATCGACTCCTCCTTGTTGAGCTGCTTAGTGGACCGTTGGAGGCCAGAGACCCACACGTTTCACTTCAGATGGGGAGAGATGGCTCGTACTCTCGAGGATGTGTCACTTTTGCTGGGACTACCGTTGGCAGGTCATGCCATAGGACCATTGGACGCACCGACTGGTTGGGAGCAAGGTCTTACACAACGTTTTCATGGTGTTTTTCCGGATGTTCCGGATCCGGTATGGGAGCATCATGGACCTAAGTATGATTGGTTGCTCAATTTCCAGGTTATTTCCCCTACCTCTTATCTTCAATTATCATGCATATGGTTTTACAGAAAATACCTACGGCTTACTTATTAAAACTTTATGTTTGCTTAATGCAGATCCAGAAGTTTCAGGCGCCATTGAGTGCGGAACAGATCACTCGGAGCCTGGAGGCCTACTTAATGTGGCTTTTCGGCAAGGTGATGTTCACAGAGAACCATGCCAGCACTATTAGTGCGCTCTAAATCCCTATGGCACTCGAGATAGAGAGCGCTCAGACGGCAGATCAGAACCGGCAGAGGAGTTGGGGTTCGGCGGTCTTAGCAGCTACATACCGAGGTATGTGCAATGGTTGCCAACTTATATCGAGAAAGCCAGCCCTTCTTGGATGCCCTCTATTCCTACAGCTGTGGTCGTGGGAGAGGTTCTCTATAGAGCGACCAGATGTACGTGTTAATCAACCTATAGACGCCATATTTGATGCTGATGGCATCGACATGCCTACTTTTGGTCTGTGTTGGACACGTCGTGAGGTATGTATCGTGTTATAGTTTAATGCATTTTTTGTGTGCACCATAGATAGTTCAATAGTAGTGGCTACTAACATTTGTTTTCTGTAGAGACGCTTTGCTAGTGATCAGACCGGAAAGGCATACACGACACTGAACGAGCAGTTCGATACGTACACTGGGGTCATCTGGCAGTTGGAGGTACCTCCCCCTACAGAGAACCCAGTGACAACACACATCCACAAGTATTAACCAGTTTTACAATGTTGCATTATCTTTCATAGTGCTCAATTCGAAGGGCATGACACCACAATTATCTTTCATAATTGCTGAACACACACCATAATTTTAGGACGACAAGGAAGGGCATGACTAGGACAACTACTAAGTGGCTAGTTAGACTAGAGCCGTATGTTATAGAATGGGAGACAGCAAACACAAATCTATGGCACGAGAATCACAATTTTGAACTCAATGCTTTCAATCTCTATTTGCGGCGCTACATGACCGGAACACGGTTACACATCATTGAGCACTCTCATCCAGAGGAGATACCTGATCCTACTCCGACGGATACGTACCCGAGCTATGATACTTCGGGCTCTAGGCAGTACGCAGTAAGAAATATTTTTTTAAGCAATGTTGTCACATACATTGGCGTGCATACTTAATAATCGTCCTGAAAATGTGCAGGCTACCTTGACACACGAACTCTACGACGACATGACCACCTTTGGACGACCATTGTCGTCAGGACCTCTTCTTCACCACCGTCCTGTCATACAACCCTTCTTGGAACGGATGCAGAACAAAATACGGGCTGTCTATGAGGCTATCACGTGCACCCGGAGAAGCGACATCGTTCAACACCAGCTACAGCAGTCGTGTCCCTCCATGCACCAACATCAACCACGTCCACGTCTAGCACATCAGCCGACGACCAGGCCACCCCATCCTGAACAACCTGACAGTTCATCGTGGCAGCATCCACATCACTATGGTCCCACGTCGAGCTTCGTATTTTCTCCACAGCCACAGCACCACGGTCCCTCATCGAGCTTTGTGTTTGAGCCAGAGTAGCCATCACAGCCAGCAGGTGTGTGTCTTCATATTTATTGTTTTCAATATTAGTTGAGGCCACATCATTCTTCATGACTTAAAGTCCTGTCGTGCAGGAGCCTATGGATATCATGCGTCTATGTCAGCATCACATGATATGTGGGGGAGTGATCAGCATCCCGAGGAGAACATACAGGCTCCGATATCACAGCAAACCCACTGGATGAACATGTTTTCGACTCCTCTACCAGGCCCCACACAGGATACATAACATGACCAGGGAGAGTCTGAGATTCCTCCTCGTAACATTAGGCCACCCGACAGGTGCGGATGGATGCCGCCTGTAGATCCGCCACCCCGCCAGGCCAGACGTCGTCATTGACGCTTCTATCTATCAGTAGAGACATGAACATCTACCTATGTATGAGACCTATGTCTATTCTATGTATGAGACAAATGACTATGTACTTATGTATGAGACATATGCCTACTCTATTTTAGTACTCTGTTATCCGAACTACAACATCATATTTAGATAGAACAGAATGCTCGTACAACAAGACAGTACAAACAACTACATTGAAGTACATCTGAATTAAACGGTACGTACGACTGAACTTACAACATACATAATAAAAACTACATGAAGTCATCATCGTCATCCTCCATCTATGCAGAACTCTTGCCCTTCAACGATGAAGAACTCTTTCCCTTCATGATGAGGAACTCTTGCCCTTCGATGATGCAGAACTCTTGCCCTTCGATGATGCAGAACCCGGAAGCGGCACCATGAAGATATCATCTTCGTCCTCGCTCTCCTCAGTCCATAAAGATGGATTATTTCCTGCAGTCCTTCTGAAAGTTTCACTCTTCGGCACCACTACCTTCTTCCACCTTTCATGCAACCTAAGAAGTTCTTTACGTACCTCCTCATAGGTCCTTTCAGGCCACTCAGTCCTACATAATTCGTGAGCCAACTCATTCATTATGGTGTCACTACCGGTGAGTTCGTCCCATGGGACTATCCTATTGTCAATCCTGAAATCGGTAGCTAGCCTCAGAAGAGTCCTGCTCATCCCGGGGTGAAAACTACGATCGAAAGGATAATGGGACATCTCAACTACACTACAATGGAATGCTTATACACCTCCGCCTGAAGGGGGTTTTATAGGTAGAGAGGAGAAAATGGCGGGAAAGAACGACTGCGCTATGGCGGGAAAGGGTTGGCGGGAACATATGGCGGGAAACGGGTGGCGGGAAAAAGGTGGCGGGAAGAAGTTGAGGGGGAAGGGTTGGTGGGAACATATGGCGGGAAAATATTGAGGGGGAAGGGTTGGCGGGAACATATGGCGGGAAATATTGAGGGGAAAGGGTTGCGCGAGAATGGGGGGCAAAAATGCATGCAGCAGCCGGCCAGCAGCAGGCCTATCGGCCCATAGCAAGCCTATCAGCCCACAGCAGGCCGACTGGACCTGAAATTGTGGCCGATAGGTCTATCGGCCAGCAACAAGCCGATAGGCCTCCAGTCGGCCTGCTGTGGGCTGACTAGGCGCAGTCGGCCTGCTGCTGGCCGATTGGGTAATATTTTTGAAAATAAAAATATCAACGTAATATTTGTGCAATTTAATAAAAAAGATGTATTATTTAAAAAAAATAGTCGATTCATTGGTGTGAATTGTGTGCCTTATCGGGCACACGAGTATATCAATCACACCCGTGGGTAAGCACTGTGTGCGCACGCATCGTGCTAGCTCGAGCTTCTTTCTTTTCTAAGTTTTCATTAATGGCGTTGAGCTTCCTTATTTCCTAATTTTTTCATTGATGGCATTTTGCGAACACGCCATCGTTTCCCGTCACTTCCAAATCAGTTTCTCTCCACCAGTGATTGGGCATAAGCCTAGGCGGCGCGCGACACTCGCGGAGGCACAGCTAGCGCAACCTATAGTTCTTCTACAATTTCCAAAGCATGCCAAATCACTGAATGCCGCCTCTACCATCAACCTCCCTTGACGAGAAAAATGATCCGGTGTAGGCGCGACTGCCCCTTGAGGCTGAGGCAACAATGCACCAGACTACGTTGTGCTGCACGTTATCGCCAGGGTTGAGCAAACCCTTGGCGTAGGGCGCATCAGCGCCGAGAGGCTGTTGTCGGTGTCAAAATCGGCGGATCTCGGGTAGGGGGTCCCGAACTGTGCGTCTAAGGCTAATGGTAACAGGAGACTGGGGACACAATGTTTACCCAGGTTCGGGCCCTCTCGATGGAGGTAATACCCTACTTCCTGCTTGATTGATCTTGATGATATGAGTATTACAAGAGTTGATCTACCACGAGATCGTAGAGGCTAAACCCTAGAAGCTAGCCTATGATTATGATTGTTCTCGTCCTACGGGCTAAACCCTCTGGTTTATATAGACACCGGAGGGGGCTAGGGTTACACAGAGTCGGTTATAGAGAAGGAGATCTATCATCCGAATCGCCAAGCTTGCCTTCCACGCAAAGGAGAGTCCCATCCGCACACGGGACGAAGTCTTCAATCTTGTATCTTCATAGTCCAACAGTCCGGCCAAAGCATATAGTCCGGCTGTGCGGATACCCCCTTATCCAGGACTCCCTCAGTAGCCCCTGAACCAGGCTTCAATGACGATGAGTCCGGCACGCAGATTGTCTTTGGCATTGCAAGGCGGGTTCCATCTTCGAATACTCCAAGATAATTTTCGAACACTTAAGTCGTGTCCGGCTCTGCAAGACAAATTTCACACACCACTATAGAGAGAACATAGTTCACAAATCTAATCTGCTGACAATCCTTCGTAGCGTGTCATCATGCCACGATCTGGCCATTATTCGAACCGTTTTTTACAACCAGCTACCGCACACATCATGAGGCGGTTTCCTTGGAACGTCTTGTCGAAGCAGAGATCGTGTCCCCCTTATCATGGGATCCTCATCAATACAGGTGTGGGTAACCCCACCACGCCTATTGGCATGACTCCATGTTTTTAGTCAAGTCCCAAACGGTTACGCTGGGGACGCTTGATATTCTCTCCCTTTATAGAGGGGTCAAGGCATGTACCTTTCTTACCACGCTTGCGCCTTCCTGCTTCTCGAGTTCCAACACCCGAAGCTCAAGCTTAGGCACTTTGGATCTTCAATCATGTCCGGATCCAACCTTCAAGGTCGGTGGATGGCCTCCTCTGTCACAGAGGAGGACATTGCGAAGCTCAGGGAGGCTAGATATTTGACCGCCGATCTCAAGCACAGGCTTCCCACGCCTGGGAAGGTCATCCCTACTCCCGAACCCAACAAGAGTGTCGTATTTGTTTCTCACTTCCTTCGAGGCTTGGGCTTGACTCTTGATCCCTTCGTGAGAGGGCTCATGTTCTATTATGGGCTAGATTTTCACGATCTAGCTCCGGATTCCATCCTCCACATCTCGTCATTTATCGTCGTGTGTGAAGCCTTCCTCCACATCACCCCACACTTTGGCCTATGGCTCAAGACCTTCAATGTGAAGCCGAAGGTGATTGAGGGGCGACACGCGGAGTGCGGAGGCGCCGCAATAAGCAGAAACACCGATGTTCCATGGCCAGAAGGTTCCTTCCCGGAGGTGTCCGATCTGTGGCAACGGAGGTGGTTCTACGTCATAGATCCCCGAGGGACAACGTGGGTGGCTGCCCCTGCCTTCCGCCCGGGTCCTCCGCCTCAACTGGCATCGTGGGCCAATGTGGGACTGGACTGGGGGCCTGCTAATGACGTACCGACATTGCAGAGCCATATTCGGGAGCTTCTTGAGAGGGATATCGATCTTTTCAGAATCATTCAGGTAATGCTAGTTCGGCGGATCCTGCCATGCAAATGTCGGCCTCTCCGGATGTGGGAGTTCAATCCGGAAGGTCTGTGAACCATTCAGCACTTCTTCGGCGCGATCGAAAGGATGTATAAGTTATTCTTCGGACCACAAGTAAGGTGTCCGGACACCACCAAGGATGCGGGCCTGAGCTGCAACCGCTCAGATACCCAAGTAAATAACCCTGTAACCGAACACCTCGTTTATGCTTAACACAACATTATTCTGAAAACTTGTCCACGGCCAGGATTGGCTCAACAAGGCGGAGAGGATCAGGTGTCCGGCCCCACTTCCCGAAGGCTCGCCTAGTCCTGCAATAGCAAGGATGCTTAGACGTGCACTAAGCCAAGTGCCCTCAGGGAAAGGGGAAGAGAAGAATAGAGAAGCCGAACTCGACACATTGCACATCCAAACTGGGGATTACTGTCTCCATGAAGGAGGATAATCGGGGAGGTTTTTCTGAGGTTCCCTCCCCCCGCGGGAAGAAAAGGGCTGCCTCCGAAGACTTGGAGACGGAGGTGCCTAAGCAAGGGAAGAAAGCTTCACTAGGGGCCCCTGCCCTGAAGGGCGTGCTCACCACACCATGCCCGTAAACGGGCCAGCCCTCCACCGAGCTGTAAGTTAATAAACAAGAAGTTATTGCTTTTTCCTCTAAGAACAATAACCAGGATCTATTTTTTTGCAGTCCGGCTAGTAGCTCGTCTCAAGAGGGTTCGTCTTCAGGGGATCTTCTTCCGGAGATGATGGAGAGTGAAACCCCACCTGCCTCTCCGCCCCATGGGGCAGGCGACCCCGAGGTGTCATCACGGAGGAGTCCAGATCCGCTGAGGCCGGAAGCTAACACTTCGGCCGCCCCGAGCCCGGCGCGTTCGGCTCCCATGGAGGGAAATGAGAAGGGTCCGGGACAGTCTGGTGCCCGGCCGAACATACTGACGGGCCTCCTGGATCAAGTTGCTCTTTCTGAGGATCATCGTACGCTAATGGGTACGGTGTTGGAGAAGATTTCATCCGCCACAAGCGGGTTAAATGAAGCTTTTGGAAGCTTGCTGAAAGGCTTCGAGGTACGTGATAAATATGTAATTTTTGGTTGTACCGCACGCGCTAGGTGTGGTCCGTATAGATAGTAGCCCTTGAGACTCTGGTTGCCAGCCCTAGGAGGCAAACGGAGGATCACACTCTCAGGTAATGCTCATACTGCATTCATGCGCAGGTGGCTAAGGGTTCGGCGGTAGACCGGTCCTCTGAATTTGCCGAACTGAGGCGACCGATTGATGTGGTGGATGCTGACATCACGCTTGTAAACAAGCGATTTGACGAGTCATAGAGTATGCGCTCGTTTTTTCCTCATTTGTTTAGGAAATATTAAGAGGATAGTAATATTAATATGGTATGATGTGGCTGCAGGCGGAGCTGCTGCCATTGAGGCCCTGCGGGCGGAACTTGCCCTAGCCAAGGAACAAGCCCGGGCTAGCAATGCGGCTACCCTAAAGGCAGCCGAAGACTTGAGAGCTGAACAGGCTGCTCATCGCCGAAGCGAAGAAAATATAGCGAGATGGCTGTGGAGCTGAGGGACGCCGCCGGCCGGTACGAGCTTCTCGAGAAGGAGAATCAGGCAAAGGCGGCTGACCTGAAGAAGGCCCTGGATGTGGCCAAGGAGACGCGCTCTGAGATTAGAGCTGCGCGGGAGGAGCTTCGACAAGCCGGAGACATAGCGGCTGGAAGCCCCTATTTGTTGCGGATGAAGTTTGGAGACCCCAAGTATGCTCCTCTGGATCAGCTTATGAGCGTTGCGGATGCGTATGCGGATCTGGCGAAAAGCATGGCTGATGCGACCAAGTTTTTCAAGGGTCAAAAAGATAATGACATAGAAAGGCTGTTCTGGACACAATTTGATGCTCCGATGCGCCCGCTACCATTGAGTGAGAGGATGGCTGCTATGGCCGACCTCCATAGGTTGTCTGATCTTGCCATGAGGTCGGTACAAGACCATCTATGGCCGAAGGGACCAAGACCGGGCAGTTATTTTGGTTTAGTGCAACAATTCCTTGGCGCTGTATCGAGAATCGATGCCATGAGGAGGTCAGCATGCATAGAGGGTGCGCGGATGGCTCTTGCCCGTGTTAAGACGTATTGGGCAGATATGGAGGCCACCGTCATTGCAACCCAGAGTCCGGCAGGAAGACAGGTCCCAGACGAGCACTATTTTTAGCAGGTCATAGAAGGTCCCCGTATGATAGAGGCTCAGTGCTTGAAGAATGTCATGTTCGAGTGACAAATCGATTGATTGTAAAAAATTATGTGTTAATTACAGAGGTTGTGTTTATATTTTCGCGTGAAAGTGTTATAATGCCTCTTGTGCGGCCGCTTATGTATTCATATAACTTGAAAGTTAGCAGTCGTTGGCTTTAGCCCCCACGCATATAATGCGGGGGTGTTCGAAAAAATATGCGTAATCATACTTGATCCAACATCTTGGTCCATTAAGGAGGTGATGGCATGTCGAACCAGGCAACCAGACTATATAGCTGTAACACTTTCACTTAGCCATAGGAGTTTAACGATGGGGCTACTATGTAGCCCCTAGTACTTCCGCGTGCATCCGGATATGGGCACGTATGTACGTGACCGGGAAATGGTCCTTCGTTAATGCGGAGGAATCCTATAGGTTCCGATGAGTCCTCGAGTGGTTGACCAGTCTCTCGCTATATCATGACAGTCAGTTTTCGGCTTTCTCTACTGAGGTGCTCATCCGGAATAACCAGGGCACAATCGCAAGTTCCCCTTTGGCCGCCTTAGCCGATAGAACGGAACGTAAGGCACCAAACCCAGGAGCCGGGCAAACCCAACATTAGACCAAAGACATGATTCGAAGCTGATGCATATAAGGCCAAACTCGCGACGTCGAACACTCCTGAAGGTATTCGGACTTTATAACATATACTGGGCTGAGCAATGCCCTTGATTATGAACCCTATATTTCTAGGTACGTGCATTGATCTATCATGGCGAAATGCCTATAACGCCAGTATCCCCTATGGGTGTATTGAATACCCATGGGATTTCAAGCAACAAAAGACAGTAAAGAAGGTTTACGCAGGGGCTTAATCTAAAGAGAAACCTTTGAGCGGGGCCCTGCTGCACGTCTGCGCCTTTGTCTCCGTTGTGCCATATCCTGGAAGGGTGTCTCACGAATAATGTCTGTAAAAACCAAAACTCATGTAAAAGAGTAAGTGTGCAGGAAGTTGGTTATTCTCAATGGATATTAGAAATATGAGATATTGGCCTATTAATAAGGCAAGCAGAATTGTGGAATTTGTTACATGTTTTACAGCCCCTGGTACCATTTATGGGGATGTATGTATAGCACCCAGCTCAGGTTTATCCGGGCTATTGTTGACGGTGGTGCATTGGACTCGTCTAACCGTGTCCGTGGTCTTAACGACCAATCATGCGTCCTAGTGGGAGAGGCCGCTTAGTGTCTGGCTACAAGAGCCGCCGCATACTCTTCCGCACATAAGGAGCGCTCTGTGTTTCCGCTAACTGTTATGACACCACGTGGACCGGGCATCTTAAGTTTAAGGCAGGCATAGTTTGGTACTGCGTTAAAGCAAGCGAAGGCCATTCTTCCGAGCAATGCATTATAACCGTTGCTGAAGGGAGCAATGTCAAAGAGTAGTTCCTCGCTTCTGAAGTTGTCAGGAGAACCGAATGTCACCTCTAATACGAGGGAGCCCCAGCAGCGGGCCTCAATGCCTAGTATCACTCCTTTAAAGGTTCTGTTACTTTGGCTTATTCTGGATGGGTCTATCCCCATCTTGCGGACGGTGTCCTAATATATCAGATTAAGACTACTGCCGCCGTCCATTAGGACTCGAGTGAGATGGTATCCGTCAATTATTGGGTCAAGCACCAAGGCAGCCGATCCTCCGTGCCGGACACTGGCCGGGTGGTCCTTGTGATCAAAGGTGATCGGGTAGGCCGACCAGGGGTTGAATTTGGGGGCGACGGACTCTATGTGAGTTGCGTGGACCATGTTTACTGTTTTGACTTCTAGTGGGAATTTTTTCTGTCCCCCAGTGTTCGGCTGGCGAGGCTCATCCTCGTCTTCGCTTGGTGTTTCCCTTCCCTTGTGTTCAGCGTTTAACTTGTCGGCCTACTTGAAGACTCAACATTCTCTGTGAGTATGATTTGCAGGTTTTTCGGGGGTGCCATGGATTTGGCACAACCTGTCCAGGACTTTATTCAGGCCGGACGACCCCTCTTTGCTGCCTTTAAATGGCTTCTTTCTTTGACCGGGTTGAGAGCCCCTGAATCTGGCGTTGACCGCCGTGTTGTCTAGACTTTCCTCATTGTTCCGACGCTTGTTCTTATTGCGTCATGGCTTCCCGTTGCCATCTCGAATTTCGGATGTGCCTGGGTCACTGGTGCCTCTACGGGTCAACCAGCTGTCCTCGCCCACACAAAAGCGGGTCATAAGGCTTGTTAAGGCCGCCATCATCCTTAGCTTTTCTTGGCTGAGGTGTCTGGCCAGCCACTCGTCCCGAATAGTGTGCTTAAAGGCCGCTAGGGCTTCGACATTCGGATAGTCGACAATTTGATTCTTCTTAGTGAGAAATCTATTCCAAAGCTTGCGGGCTGACTCTCCAGGCTGTTGTATTATGTGACTTAAATCGTCTGCGTCCGGAGGTCGGACATAGGTCCCTTGAAAATTGGCCCTGAAAGCGTCCTCAAGTTCCTCCCAGCTTCCGATTGAATTTTCAGGGAGGCTTTTCAACCAGTGCCGAGCTGGCCCTTTCAACTTGAGGGGAAGGTTTTTGATGGCATGGAGGTCATCCCCACGAGCCATGTGAATGTGAAGGATAAAATCTTCAATCCAGACCCCAGGGTCTGTCGTGCCGTCATATGCCTCTATGTTCACGGGTTTGAATCCCTGTGGAAATTCGTGATCCAGCACCTCATTGGTGAAGCACACGGGGTGCACAGCCCCTCTGTATCTGGACAAGCTGCGGCATGCTGTCGGTTGTTGTTGTGTCCGGTGTGGATTCCGAACTAGTATTCGATCAGTGTGATCGTTTTGGTGACCATAATCCCGCGTCGGAGCATGTCCCCTGGATCCGTAGATGGACCTGGCCGCACCGGCCTTTTTGTCCAGGAGCTCACGCAAATCGTGTGCGGTGTCAGTGGATGCTCCATCGCGGCCGTGAAATGGTTGGTCCGGCCGATTGGTCGTATTGTTTTTTTGGCGGAATAGGCTATGCAGCCTCATCGTCAAATTCGGGCAGCAGCTTGCGTTTTAGGTAGCTCTTTGTGTGGCGATCGTCGCCACATTTTCCTTCAGTGTCTAGCACCTTATTCCATCTTCGGTTGAGCGTATCCTGCGCGGCTTTAAGCCTTTGCTTCTGCTTCTTTAGGCTCCTCGCTGTGGCCATAAGCCTTCTGTGGAGGTTATCTTGTTCCAAATGTTTTTCCGGGATGATGAATGCATCGTCAACCGGACTGTCCTCCTCTCCGGAGGCAGTTTGATGAGTTTGGCCCTCGGGATCGCTGTGATCGGGCATCTGTTCAGCGTGGCCTGGCTCTTCTTGCTCCATCGCTGGGTTCATATTGTTGCCTTTGGAGTCAACCGGAGTGTCATTTTTTTCTTGCGCTGTTATCGCTATTCTTACTGTGACTGGACTTAGAGTGCCGCCTGTGCCGTCGTTTTGGCTTTTGTTCGGGGGGTTTATCCTCCGTTGTGTCCTTTTTGTCACCGTTGTCCTCCTTAGGCGTGTCCACCATGTAGATGTCATATGATGAAGTGGCGGTCCAGTGCCCCGTGGGCGGTGGTTCCAGATCATCCCCTGCATCGACGTCCATACCGTCGATGTCGTCGGAGTCGAAATCAATCATGTATGTTAGGTCATCGACAGTGGCTATGAAGTGGGTGGTGGGTGGATCGCGATTTTCTTCATCGTCCGTATCCCACTCGGGCCGGACATAGTTCGGCCAGGAATCTCCTGACAGAGAGAGAGACCTTAATGAATTTAGCACATCACCAAAGGGGGAGTGCTGAAAGATATCCGCAGCAGTGAACTCCATTACCGGAGCCCAATCGGACTCGATGGGGCCGGGCGCGTGCGGTTGGGAACCCACATCTGGGCACAAGTCCGGGGATCCGGTGACGCAGATTCCCTTAACAGCGGAATCTGTGTTCGGCTCTACCACCGAAGAGTATCCAGCCTCCATGGCGGGGTCCATCCACCCGTCCTCGGATGACGCGATTTGTCCCGGATTTAGGTCCGGAGCAGCTGCAGGGGCGATATCCCGAATACTGTCCAACAGCAGATTTAAGTCGTGCTCGTCGTGACTGTCCGGCGCTCTCGATGTAGACCCGAATCCATCGAATATCAAGTCTCTGTGGACACCGGCCATGTAATTCAAGTTTCCGAGCCTGACCTGATGGCCAGGGGCGTAGCTGTCGATCTGCTCTAGATGGCAAGCGAATTGGCCCGCAGTGCAAAGCCGCCGAACACGAATATCTGTCTAGGGAAGAAAGTCTCACCCTGGACTGTGTTGTTGAAGGTTGAGGGAGCCATCGAGCCTTACAGCAACGACACAGAGAAACTCTCAATGAAAGCACCAATGTCGGTGTCAAAACCGGCGGATCTTGGGTAGGGGGTCCCGAACTGTGCGTAATGGTAACAAGAGACTGGGGAGTAGGACTCCTCCTTCCCTTGTTGGAGTGGAAGAAGGGAAGGGAGAAGGAGAAGGAAGGAAGGGGGCGCCCCCCTCCCTAGTCCAATTCGGACTAGTCCATGGGGAGGGGTGCGGCCACCCTTTGGGGCCTTTCTCTCCTTTCCCGTATGGCCCATTAAGGCCCAATACGAATTCCCGTAACTCTCCGGTACTCCGGAAAATACCCGAATCACTCGGAACCTTTCCGATGTCTCAGTATAGTTGTCCAATATATCGATCTTTACGTCTCGACCATTTCGAGACTCCTAGTCATGTCCCCGATCTCATCCAGGACTCCGAACTCCTTCGGTACATCAAAAACACATAAACTCATAATACAACCGTCATCTAACTTTAAGCGTGCGGACCCTACGGGTTCGAGAACAATGTAGACATGATCGAGACACGTCTTCGATCAATAACCAATAGCGGAACCTGGATGCTCATATTGGCTCCCACATATTCTACGAAGATATTTATCGGTCAAACCGCATAACAACATACGTTGTTTCCTTTGTCATCGGTATGTTACTTGCCCGAGATTCGATCATCGGTATCTCAATACTTAGTTCAATCTCGTTACCGGCAAGTCTCTTTACTCGTTATGTAATACATCATCTTGCAACTAACTCATTAGTCATATTGCTTGCAAGGCTTATAGTGATGTGCATTACCGAGAGGGCCCAGAGTTACCTCTCCGACAACCGGAGTGACAAATCCTAATCTCGAAATACGTCAACTCAACAAGTACCTTCGGAGACACCTGTAGAGCACCTTTATAATCACCCAGTTACATTGTGACGTTTGGTTGTACACAAAGTGTTCCTTCGGTAAACGGAAGTTACATAATCTCACAGTCATAGGAACATGTATAAGTCATGAAGAAAGCAATAGCAACACACTAAACGGTCAAGTGCTAAGCTAACGCAATGGGTCAAGTCAATCACATTATTCTCCTAGTGATGTGATCCCGTTAATCAAATGACAACTCTTTGTCCATGGCTAGGAAACATAACCATCTTTGATTAATGAGCTAGTCAAGTAGAGGCATACTAGTGACACTCAGTTTGTCTATGTATTCACACATGTATCATGTTTCCGGTTAATACAATTCTAGCATGAATAATAAACATTTATCATGAAATAAGGAAATAAATAATAACTTTATTATGGCCTCTAGGGCATATTTCCTTCAGTCTCCCACTTGCACTAGAGTCAATAATCTAGTTCACATCACCATGTGATTTAACACCAATATTCACATCTGTATGTGATTAATACCCATAGTTCACATCGTCATGTGATCAACACCCAAAGGGTTTACTAGAGTCAATAATCTAGTTCACATTAATATGTGATTAACACCCAAAGAGTACTAAGGTATGATCATGTTTTGCTCGTGAGAGAAGTTTAGTCAACGGGTCTGTCAAATTCATAGCCGTATGTATTTTACAAATATTCTATGTTTACAATGCTCTGCATGGAGCTACTCTATCTAATTGCTCCCACTTTCAATATGTATCCAGATTGAGACTTAGAGTCATTTGGATCGGTGTAAAAGCTTGCATCGATGTAATTCTTTACGACAAACTCTTTTATCACCTCCATAATTGAGAAACTTCTCCTTAGTCAGGATATTCTTGACCATTGTCTAGTGATATACTCTTAGATCAAAATTGTATTTCTTTGCCAGACTCGGAGCAAGGTATACAATAGGTCTGGTACACAGCATAACATACTTTATAGAACCTATGACTGAGGCATCGGGAATGACTTTTCATTCTCTTTGTATTTCCTGCCATGGTCGGGTTTTGAGGCTTACTCAACTTCATACCTTTGCATCACAGGCAACAACTCTTTCTTTGACTGTTCCATTTTGAACTACTTCAAAATCTTGTCAAGGTATGTACTGATTGAAAATCTTATCAAGCATCTTGATCTATCTCAATAGATCTTGAAGCTCAATATGTAAGTAGCTTTACTGAGGTATTTCTTTTAAAAACTCTTATTCAAGTATCCTTTTATGCTAACCAGAATTTCTATATCATTTCCAATCAACAATATGTCATCTACATATAGTATTAGAAATGCTACAGAGCTCCCGCTCACCTATTTGTAAATACAGGCTTCTCCAAAAGTCTGCATAAAACCATATGCTTTGATCACACTATCAAAACATTTATTCCAACTCCGAGAGGCTTGTACCAGTCCATAAATGGATCGCTGGAGCTTGCACATTTTGTTAGCACTTTTAGGATTGACAAAACCTTCTGGTTGCATCATATACAACTTTTCTTTAATAAACTATTAGGGAATACAGTTTTTGACATCCATTTGCCAGATTTCATAAAATGTGGCAATTGCTAACATGATTCCGACAGACTTAAGCATCGATACGAGTGAGAAAATCTCATTGTATTCAACACCTTGAACTTTGTCAAAAACATTTTTCGACAAGTCTAGCTTTGTAGATAGTAACACTACTATCAGTGTCCGTCTTCCTCTTTAAAGATCCATTTATTTTCTATGGCTTGCCGATCATCGAGCAAGACAACCAAAGTCCACACTTTGTTCTCATACATGGATCCCATCTCAGATTTCATGGCCTTCAAGCCATTTCGCGGAATCTGGGCTCATCATCGCTTCCTCATAGTTCGTAGGTTCATCATGGTCTAGTAACATGACTTCCAGAACAGGATTACCGTACCACTCTGGTGCGGATCTTACTCTGGAAGACCTACGAGGTTCGGTAGTAACTTGATCTGAAGTTTCATGATCATCATCATTAATTTCCTCACTAATTGGTGTAGGAATCACTAGAACTGTCTTTTGTGATGAACTACTTTCCAATAAGGGAGAAGGTACAATTACCTCATCAAGTTCTACTTTCCTCCCACTCACTTCTTTCGAGAGAAACTCCTTCTCTAGAAAGGATCCATCTTAGCAACAAATAACTTGCCTTCGGATCTGTGATAGAAGGTGTACCCAATAGTTACCTTTGGGTATTCTATGAAGACGCACTTCTCCGATTTGGGTTCGAGCTTATCAGGTTGAAATTTTTTCACATAAGCATCGTAGCCCCAAACTTTAAGAAACGACAACTTTGGTTTCTTGCCAAACCACAGTTCATAAGGCGTCGTCTCAACGGATTTTGATGGTACCCTGTTTAAAGTGAATGTAGTTGTCTTTTAATGCATAACCCCAAAACGATACTGGTAAACCGATAAGGGACATTATAGATCACACCATATCCAATAAAGTGCGGTTACGACGTTCAGACACACCATAACACTGTGGTGTTCCAGGTGGCGTGAGCTGTGAAACTATTCCACATTGTTTTAAATGAAGGCCAAACTCATAACTCAAATATCTTCCTCCATGATCAGATCGTAGAAACTTTATTTTCTTGTTACGATGATTCTCCACTTCACTCTGAAATTCTTTAAACTTTTCAAATGTTTCAGACTTGTGTTTCATTAAGTAGACATACTCATGTCTGCTCAAATCATCTGTGAAGGTCAGAAAATAATGATACCCGCCATGAGCATCAACACTCATTGGACCGCATACATCGGTATGTATTATTTCCAATAAGTCACTAGCTTGTTCCATTGTTCCGAAGAACGGAGTTTTAGTCATCTTGCCCATAAGGCACGGTTTGCAAGCATCAAATGATTCATAATCAAGTGATTCCAAAAGTCCATCTTTATGGAGTTTCTTCATGCGCTTTACACCGATATGACCCAAACGGCAGTGCCACAAATATGTTGCACTATCATTATCAACTTTGCATCTTTTGGCATCAATATTATGAATATGTGTATTACCACGATCGAGATCCAACAAACTATTTTCATTGGGTGTATTACCATCGAAGGTTTTATTCATATAAACAGAACAACAATTATTCTCTGACTTTAAATGAACAACCGTATTGCAATAAACGTGATCAAATCATATTCATGCTCAACGCAAACGCCAAATAACATTTATTTAGGTTTCAACACTAATCCCGAAAGTATAGGGAGTGTGCGATGATGATCATATCAATCTTGGAACCACTTCCAACACACATCGTCACTACACCCTCAACTAGTCTGTGCTTATTCTGAAACTCATGTTTCGAGTTACTAATATTAGCAACCGAACAAGTATCAAATACTCACGGGCTACTATAAACACTAGTAAGGTACACATCAATAACATGTATATCAAATATACCCTTGTTCACTTTGCCATCCTTCTTATCCACCAAATATTCAGGGTATTTCCCCTTCTAGTGATCATTTCCTTTGCAATAGAAGCACTTAGTTTCAGGCTTTGGTCCAGCTTTGGGCTTCTTCACGGGAGTGACAACTTGCTTGCCATTTTGCTTGAAGTTCCCTTTCTTTTCCTTTGCCCTTTTCTTGAAACTAGTGATCTTGTTTAATCATCAACACTTGATGCTTTTTCTTGATTTCTACCTTCGTTGATTTCAGCATCACGAAGAGCTCGGGAATCGTTTTTGTCATCCCTTGCATACTATAGATCATCACGAAGTTCTAGTAACTTAGTGATGGTGACTAGAGAACTCTATTAATCACTATCTTATCTCGAAGATTAACTCCCACTTGATTCAAGTGATTGTAGTACTCAGACAATCTAAGCACTTGCTCACTAGTTGAGCAATTCTCCTCCATCTTTTAGGTGAAGTATTTGTCAGAGGTCTCATACCTCTTGACACGGGCATGAGTCTGAAATATCAATTTCGTCTCATGGAACATCTCATATGTTCCGTGACGTTTCAAAAACATTTTTGTAGTCCCAGTTCTAAGACATAATGCATGATGCACAAAACTGTCAAGTAGTCATCATATTGAGCTAGCCAAATGTTCATAACGTCTACATCTGCTCCTGCAATAGGTATCTCACCTAGCGGTGCATCAAGAACATAATTCTTCTGTGCAGCAATGAGGATAAACCTCAGATCACGGACCAAGTCCGCATCATTGCTACTAACATCTTTCAACTTAGTTTTCTTTAGGAACACATATAAAAACACAGGGAAGCAACAATGCGAGCTATTGATCTACAACATAATTTGCAAAATACTACCAAGACTAAGTTCATGATAAATTAAAGTTCAATTAATCATATTACTTAAGAACTCCCACTTAGATAGACATCCCTCTAATCATCTAAGTGATCACGTGATCCAAATCAACTAAACCATGTCCGATCATCACGTGAGATGGAGTAGTTTTCAATGGTGAACATCACTATGTTGATCATATCTACTATATGATTCACGCTCGACCTTTCGGTCTTAGTGTTCCGAGGCCATATCTGTATATGCTAGGCTCGTCAAGTTTAACCTGAGTATTCCGCGTGTGCAACTGTTGTGCACATGTTGTATTTGAACGTAGAGCCTATCACACCCGATCATCACGTGGTGTCTCAGCACGAAGAACTTTCGCAACGGTGCATACTCAGGGAGAACACTTATACCTTGAAATTTAGTGAGAGATCATCTTATAATGCTACCATCAATCAAAGCAAAATAAGATGCATAAAGGATAAACATCACATGCAATCAATATAAGTTATATGATATGGCCATCATCATCTTGTGCTTGTGATCACCATCTCCGAAGCACCGTCATGATCACCATCGTCACCGGCGCGACACCTTGATCTTCATCATAGCATCATTGTCGTTTCACCACCTATTGCTTCTACGACTATCGTTACCGCTTAGTGATAAAGTAAAGCAATTACAGGGTGATTGCATTGCATACAATAAAGCGACAACCATATGGCTCCTGCCAGTTGCCGATAACTTTGTTACAAAACATGATCATCTCATACAATAAAATTTCGCATCATGTCTTGACCATATCACATCACAACATGCCCTGCAAAAACAAGTTAGACGTCCTCTACTTTGTTGTTGTAAGTTTTACATGGCTGCTACGGGCTGAGCAAGAACCGTTCTTACCTACGCATCAAAACCACAACGATAGTTTGTCAAGTTGGTGCTGTTTTAACCTTCTCAAGGACCGGGCGTAGCCACACTCGGTTCAACTAAAGTTGGAGAAACTGACACCCGCCAGCCACCTATGTGCAAAGCACGTCGGTAGAACCAGTCTCGTGTAAGCGTACGCGTAATGTCGGTCCGAGCCGCTTCATCCAACAATACCGTCGAACCAAATTATGACATGCTGGTAAGCAGTATGACTTGTACCGCCCACAACTCACTTGTGTTCTACTCGTGCATATAACATCTACACATAAAACCAGGCTCGGATGCCACTATTGGGTAATGCAGTAATTTCAAAAAAATTCTTACACACACGCAAGATCATGGTGATGCATAGCAATGCGAGGGGAGAGTGTGTCCACGTACCCTCGTAGACCGAAAGCGAAAGCGTTAGCACAACATGGTTGATGTAGTCGTACGTCTTCACAGCCCGACCGATGAAGCACCGAAAGCACGGCACCTCCGAGTTCTTGCACACCTTCAGCTCGATGACGTCCCTCGAACTCCGATCCAGCCGAGTGTCGAGGGAGAGTTCCGTCAGCACGACGGCATGGTGACGATGATGATGTTCTACCGATGCAGGGCTTTTCCTAAGCACCGCTACGATATTATCGAGGTGGACTATGGTGGAGGGGGGCACCGCACACGGCTAAGAGACCCAAGGGATCAATTGTTGTGTCTAGAGGTGCCCCCTGCCCCCGTATATAAATGAGCAAGGGGAGAGGCGGCCGGCCTAGGAGGAGGGCGCGCCAAGGGGGGAGTCCTACTCCCACCGGGAGTAGGACTCCTTCTTCCCTTGTTGGAGTGGAAGAAGGGAAGGGAGAAGGAGAAGGAAGGAAGGGGGCGCCCCCCTCCCTAGTCCAATTCGGACTAGTCCATGGGGAGGGGTGCGGCCACCCTTTGGGGCCTTTCTCTCCTTTCCCGTATGGCCCATTAAGTCCCAATACGAATTCCCGTAACACTCTGGTATTCCGAAAAATATCCGAATCACTCGGAACCTTTCCGATGTCCGAATATACTCGTCCAATATACCGATCTTTACGTCTCGACCATTTTGAGACTCCTCGTCATGTCCCCGATCTCATCCGGGACTTCGAACTCCTTCGGTACATCAAAAACACATAAACTCATAATATAACAGTCATCTAACTTTAAGCGTGTGGACCCTACGGGTTTGAGAACAATGTAGACATGACTGAGACACGTCTCCGGTCAGTAACCAATAGCGGAACCTGGATGCTCATATTGGCTCCCACATATTCTACGAAGATCTTTATTGGTCAAACCGCATAACAACATACGTTGTTCCCTTTGTCATCGGTATGTTACTTTCCCGAGATTTGATCGTCGGTATCTCAATACCTAGTTCAATCAAGTTACCGGAAAGTATCTTTACTCGTTATGTAATACATCATATCGCAACTAACTCATTAATCACATTGCTTGCAAGGCTTATAGTGATGTGCATTACCAAGAGGGCCCAGAATTACCTCTTTGACAATCGGAGTGACAAATCCTAATCTCGAAATACGTCAACTCAACAAGTACCTTCGGAGACACCTGTAGAGCACCTTTATAATCACCCAGTTACGTTGTGACGTTTGGTTGCACACAAAGTGTTCCTCCGGTAAATGGGAGTTACATAATCTCATAGGCATAGGAACATGTATAAGTCATGAAGAAAGCAATAGCAACATACTAAATGATCAAGTGCTAAGCTAACGGAATGGGTCAAGTCAATCATATCATTCTCCTAGTGATGTGATCCTGTTAATCAAATGACAACTCTTTGTCCATGGCTAGGAAACATAACCATCTTTGATTAATGAGCTAGTCAAGTAGAGGCATACTAGTGACACTCAGTTTGTCTATGTATTCACACATGTATCATGTTTCCGGTTAATACAATTCTAGCATGAATAATAAACATTTATCATGAAATAAGGAAATAAATAATAACTTTATTATTGTCTCTAGGGCATATTTCCTTCATATAGAACTACGTACCACCGCCTGCATGTGGCCCAAAGAGTTGTTTGTGTGATGTTTGAATACGCAATGCACAACTTTGATGTGGCACCACATATATAGGAAACCAAAAAGTCCCCACAGAGAGTGTGAGGTTCATGACGCGTGGTATGTGCTATATGTACGCCCACATTTGACGCGTGGTATATATGTACTTCTACTGTATAGCACAAACCAAAAAAGAATAATTCCTTGATGATCAAATTAACCTCTCTCTCATTGGGTCAAAGTGATGGAGGACAACCTCGCATGCCCACGGATGGAAGTGCCACACGCGAGTGAGTTCCTATATATAGGGCAACCACCGCCTTCATGGTATTGCGTGATGTTTGAATACCAATATAATGTACAACTTTGATGTGGCACCTGCCTCGGGAACCTGAAAGTCCCCACATGGAGCAAAGCTATGACACGCATATAGAGAGAGTATTCATGTTGCCCCCTCTTTGACATGTACATACTCCTATACTATGCATATACGTAACACAAACCAAAAAAGAACCATCCTTATTGGTCAAATTAACCTCTCTCTTGATGTACGTTCAACTGGTCGACGACGACCTCGTGGGCCCATAGAGAGAGGCACACACGAGTTATGTCATAGGACAAAACCACCATGTGCATGCGCCCGTGTGTTATGTGATGTTTGAATACCCAATGCACAACTTTGATGTGGCACATGCTTCGCAAACCGGAAACTGAAAGTGCAACTATCCCTGGGTGGTTTTATTAATTCCTAACAACATATAGCTCATTGATCTAATGCTATTCCAAGATAAATATTTCAGGAAAGCTCAATGATTGTCATGGCATTAATGAGAAAAGTGGACCCCTCAAAATACTAAGGACAAAAGGATTGGCTCAAGCTCAAAGCTCAAGACTCTACATTTTCCATTTTAGTGATCCAAGATCACATTGAGTCTATAGGAAAAGCCAATACTATCAAGGAGGGATGAGGTGTTGCTTAATGAGGTTCTTGCTCAAAATGCTTAGCGATATGCTCCAAAGCCCTCAACTACTTTCTCACATCCACCTATGACCTAAATGAAATATGTGTCAAAGCATGACAAATAGAATATGCTTCAAGAGCACTTCTATTCTTTCTCACATCAAGGTGTTGGTTTTGAACAAAAGTTCAATGCCAATGGAGTTGAGTGGGAAGAAGATCAATACCCCAAGACGAAGTTTGTTCCTCAACAAGAGAAGTATGATCCTACTTCTTTCAAAGGGACACAAGCTCAAGATGATCTTCCACCACAAGACCACAAGCAGAAAGGCAAGGACAAGCTTCAAGAGGAGATTGATGCATTTGAAGAAGCTCCTAAGGCCTTGGTCAAGTAGGTTCCCAAGACTACATCAAGTTCTACTTCATCAAGTACGACTACAACTCCAAGGATTCCCATCAAGATGGTGTGGATCCCGAAGAAGAATAACTAGAGAGTTCTTGAGGGTGACTCCACCAACATACTTCACTCTTATCATTTTGGCAAGAACAAGTGCAATCAACTTCCACATCTTGCACTAGTTCATGGAGTCACAAACCCTCCTGTTGCTAAGACAAGGGACAAGGTAACCCAATGCTTTCATAGACATCATCTTGTGTGTGTGCATCACTCTATGTCTATGGATATCCTTGTTTGTTCCTTGTGGGACTAACCCGTGTAGGTATTGAAAGTGTAACTCACTCCAAAGGATTGCTCCAAATGATCTACATCAACATAGAGCATCTACATCTTGAACACCTACATGAAGTCATCATCAACAAAACCCAAGGTTAGTTCATCCCTCTTAGGGGGGATCTCACATCTAGGGGGAGCTTTACTCTAAGAATTGAGCTAAAGCAACTCAAATGGTGTGAACACAACAATGCATTATGTAAAAGTGGCAACCCCACTTGAGCTTAAACGATGAGTATGACCTATGATCAAATGTTCTCATTTGACTCCTAAGTCAATATACTCATATATAGATGACCTAGTCATCGCCAATTGCTTGATAGATGCTAGAATTGGTTGTGCATGCTTTGACACATATTTTATCTGCCATTTTATCGTGTGAGCATGTCGTTTGCATATTTTACTCATTCGAGGACATCCACTTGTTGTTTTGCCTTTTTGGCTTCTTTTATTTTGCCAAGTGGATGGACAAGAATGCCTAAGAACCTTCTCTAGCTATCTATGCTATTCTTGTCTCAAACTCTATTCGTGCTATATCACAAAGTTTGATCAAGTTATATTCGAACCACTCTATGTGAGGAGCACTCGGAGTCCCCGATTTGTCATAGACTTAAACCTTCCAAAACCTCTTTGTGCATTTCGGTCTGACCGATTCATCCATTTCGGTCATACCGAGATCACTAAGTTGATCTAGGTTTTCAATCTCGGTGCAACCGATTTGAACTTTTTGGTCACACCGAGTTGCGGTAACTGCTTGCAGTTATGCATCTCGGTGCCACCGAGTTGTTCCACTCGGTCACACCGACACGGTCAGGATATATATATACTCGAACCAAAATTTGGAGATTTTTCCGAACCTCTTCACCCACACACAGCCTGCTCTGCCTCCTCAGGTCTTCGGATCGTCCTCCTTGTTGCCAGCTGCCTCCCGCCACTGGTCTCCGCCGCCGTCAACGGGATTCGTCACCGCCGTTGCTGCCGTAGCAAGTCCACCGCCGCATTAGGGTATGGACTTGATCTCTGTGCTATTCTCACTCCGATTCCTAGCACATTGCATTGCCATGTATCTTGCCACGATTGAGATCATCCTATCCAGTGAAATCACTCTGTAGATTAGTTTTGGATTGAAAAATTAGGGTTAGGTTTCCGCCGAACTCATCTCGGACCGACCGGGTTGTAGAAATCGGTTCCACCGATTTGGCTCAGGCTAGTGCACATGTGATTCTCGGTCTGACCGAGAATTGCAAATCGGTGTGACTGAGTTCAGGACTTTGTGAAACCCTAGCAGTCTCGGTGCCACCGAACTGTGACTCAGTCTGACCGAGTTCACTAGTTTAGGTTCCAAAAGCTGCTTTAGTATCACCGAGTTTACAAATCGGTAGATCCGAAATGCTTTCTGTGGAAAACTGAAACTAAGTTTTTGACTCATTTGTTCTGCAAAAATCTATGTGCTTTGTGATGCTCATCGTCTCTACCTCATCTATATCTATTCACAGGGTCTGCTGTCAGAGTTTGCAACATGTCAGATCAGAGTGACAGTCAGAACAGAGCTGAAGAGCAAGTTCACATGAGTGAGGGCACTAGTCCCTCAAGCAGCTATGATGGGGGTAGAGGGAGCACACCCAGCAACTTGCCAAAGGCAGCCACCAGGGCCAGAAAGAAGAAGACCTCAGATTCTGAAGATGAGGACTATGTGGCAGTTGATGATGAAGCCACCTCAAAGAAGAAAGTGATAAAGAAAGAGTTTGGAACTGCTGCTTCAACAAAGCCAGGAATGAACAGGAAAGCTCCAGCCAAGAGAGTTCCTATGCTAAAGGTCAGAGCATCCACTCAAGAAGCTTTGGGATCTGAACCCAAAGAAGCAGTTGTGGCTGAGAAGAAAAGGAAAGAAAGGGTCAAGAAGACAGTGGCCAGAGTTGTTGGAAAACCCTCTATGATGGAAGAAGAGGAAGAGGTTGCTGCATCAGCACCTAAAGCTCAAAAGCTAATGGGAGATGCTATAAGATTAGGGGCGGCTCCATCTAAGCCCAAAGATGCTCCCAAATATGCTCCAAAGCCCAAGTCTGCACCCAAGAGGAACACCAGGAGTATTACAGCTGCAGAGAGGAACAAGGCCCCAGTGCCTGAAGCTGTTGAAGAAGAAGAAGACTCACTAGTCTTGAGAAAGTTGAAGCCCAAGATCCCAGATCATAATGATAATCATCCAGTAGCTGAGGACATGAAGCTCAGGAAGGATGCAAGACTTAGACAATGGAGACTGACTGACCCCTATGCTGTCAGGAGAATAACTGTTGTGGACTACAGGTTCCATACTAAGGAACATCAGGATTTCTATGAGACAGTGCTGCTTGACAAGAAGACCATAGTCCGTGATATGAGATGGGTGGACTGGGAGTACATCAGGAAAAATGAAGAGCATTATCCAGGAGTTTATGAAGCTCACAAAGTGGAATGATGAGCTCATTATGCAGTTCTAGACCATAGCTCATTTCTACCCAGATGGAAAGATAGTCTGGATGTCTGAGGGTACAAGGTACCAATCAACAGTTGAAGAATGGTCTGAATTGATCAATGCTCCAAAGGAAAATGAGGATGACTTGGATGTCTATGCCAAGAAAAAGAAAGATCACAACTCCATGGCTCACATGTACAGAGAGATCCCAGATGCTGCACTTGAGACTCACAAGCTTGGATCAGTACATTTGCTGTTGTCTGGACTGCCCACTATCAACTGGATCCTAAGGCATACTCTGTTGCCCAAGTCAGGTGATCACAAGATGATCAGAGGCCATGCAATCAACCTGCTTCATATATTTGATGTGCCTCAGAAGTTCAAGTTCATGAGCCTGATTGTGGAAACAATCAAAAGGACTGCTGCTGATCAGAAGAGGAGTTGTGGGTATGCCCCACAGATTCAGGAGCTTATAAACTCCAAGATGGGCACTGGCACATATCTCTTGGACAAGGAACACCTTCCCATCTACCCTGACTTTGAGGACAACACTATTGTGATGGATGAGGATGAACCATCATCTATGCAAGCACAAGAGAAGAAGGAGAAGGCAAGGACAGAGAAGGCTGCAAAGATGCCATCTATTGATGAGGCATCTCAGTATTTCCTGAAGAGCAAGCAAGATCAGCTTGGCTACTTGATTGCCTCCACTCTGAGGATTGAGAAGGGCTTGGCCACCCTGACTCAAAACCAGGAGAGCTTGGAGAGAATCATAGAGCAGAAATTCTATGATCTTGATGTGAAGGTCACTGAGATTCAGTCAGTTGTTGAGCAACTTCAGGAGGAAGTGGAGGAGAAGAAAGGTAAGTCTACCACAGAGGCATTTGCTAGAGTGCCCAGAGGACAGAGATCTGCTGCAGTGCCTGTGACAGACACTAGAGCTACATCATCTACACCAGCAACAGCTTCAGTGCCACCAGCTCCAGTAGCCACTCCACCAGCTCCATCTACATCAACTAATGCTTTCATCCTTGGAGTCATCTCTACACCACCTCATCAAGACCAAGCCTGAGAGTCGATTAGCACTATGCATTTTTTATGAACTTTTTGATAACTTGTTGCCAAAGGGGGAGAAAATGTATAGATCATAGGCTTCGAGAGAGAGTGTTGCTTTTGTTCTCTCTTGTTTTTGGTGGTTGAACTTTATTTGCTTGTTTGAGATACTCTATGCCATTTGTGAGATACTTGGATCATCATGTGTTTGATCATATGCTATGCTACATTATTGTTTATTGGATGATATCATCTCTTACATTTTCATATGATCATTCACTTTGCTTGGTGATGAGTGCATGTATTTAATCATTATCATTTTGAGCGCTCCACCAAGATGTATGTGACATGGAAGAGTAACCCATGATCCTAACTCATTGTGCATTTGTAGTCCAAAGCAAATCTTAAACTATGCACAAATTTAGGGGGAGCGCTTACTTTTCACATACTTCTCAAAGCGATAATGTTTTTCAATCTTATTATCACTTGTCGAAGCTTTGATCTATATGTTGTCATCAATTACCAAAAAGGGGGAGATTGAAAGTGCAACTATCCCTGGGTAGTTTTGGTAATTCCTAACAACATATAGCTCATTGAGCTAATGCTATTCCAAGATAAATATTTCAGGAAAGCTCAATGATTGGCATGGCATGGATGAGAAAAGTGGACCCCTCAAAATACTAAGGACAAAAGGATTGGCTCAAGCTCAAATCTCAAGACTCTACATTTTCCATTTTAGTGATCCAAGATCACATTGAGTCTATAGGAAAAGCCAATACTATCAAGGAGGGATGAGGTGTTGCTTAATGAGGTTCTTGCTCAAAATGCTTAGTGATATGCTCCAAATCCCTCAACTACTTTCTCACATCCACATATGACCTAAACCAAAAGTCAAACTCGGCCCCACCGATTCTTTCTATCCGGCGCCACCGAGTTCAGATGTCATAGCCACTGCCACAAACCCTAGGCAAATCGGTCTCATCGATAGGGATCTCGGTCTCACCGAGATGGGACTGTAATCTCTCTGTTTCCCTTCATAACGTTTCGGTCTCACCGAGATGAGCGATCGGTCCCACCGAGATTGCAATGTAAATTCTCTGTTTCCTTTTCGTAACGTTTCTGTCCCACCGAGATGAGCGAATCGGTCCCACCGAGTTTGCCTGACCAACTCTCTGGTTAGCTTATTACCAAAATCGGTCTCATCGAGTTTGTGTAATCGGTCTCACCGAGATTACGTTATGCCCTAACCCTAAGCATATCGGTCCTACCGAGTTGCATGTCGGTCCCACCAAAAATCCTAATGGTCACTTGATTTGCTAAATCGGTCCGACCGAGTTTCTCAATTCGGTCCCACCGAGATTGGTAAGTTGTGTGTAACAGTTAGATTTTGTGTGGAGGCTATATATACCCCTCCACCCCCTCTTCATTCGTGGAGAGAGCCATCAAAACATGCCTATACTTCCAACTTACATTTTCCGAGAGAGAACCACCTACACTTGTGTTGAGGTCAAGATATTCCAATCCTACCATATGAATCTTGATCTATAGCCTTCCCCAAGTTGCTTGCCACTCAAATCTTCTTTCCACCAAATCCAAATCCAGTGAGAGAGAGTTGAGTGTTGGGGAGACTATCATTTGAAGCACAAGAGCAAGGAGTTCATCATCAATACACCATTTGTTACTTCTTGGAGAGTGGTGTCTCCTAGATTGGCTAGGTGTCACTTGGGAGCCTCCGACAAGATTGTGGAGTTGAACCAAGGAGTTTGTATGGGCAAGGAGATCGCCTACTTCGTGAAGATCTACCCCTAGTGAGGCAAGTCCTTCATGGGCGACGGCCATGGTGGGATAGGCAAGGTTGCTTCTTCGTGGACCCTTCATGGGTGGAGCCCTCTGTGGACTCGCGCAACCGTTACCCTTCGTGGGTTGAAGTCTCCATCAACGTGGATGTACGATAGCACCACCTATCGGAACCACGGCTCAAAAATCTCCATGTCTCCAATTGCGTTTGCCTCCTCAAACTCCCCCCCACCTTTACCTTCATATGCAATTGTGTTAAATTCCGCTGCTATACTCTAGAATTACATGTGTAGATTGATTGCTTGACTTGTGCTAAGTTGCTAAAATCTGCCAAGAATTAAAATTGGGAAAATACAGAGTTTTTATTTGGTCAAGTAGTCTAATCACCCCCCTCTAGACATACTTTCGATCCTACAGAAACGCACTACACCATGATGCGTGTAGCCCCCTCACTTCAAGCCGGTGGGAGTGTGTACGCATGTGCTCAAACTTTGATATGGAATCCCAGCATGATCCACACCATACACATGCCAAGATGAATCCATCTTTTGGTCAAATGCCTCTCGTTGTCGGTGGAAACTGAAAACCTTTGCGGGCTAACGAATGGGCACGTCGCTGATAACCGCACAAGGGAGAGTGTCTGAGAGGATCACCAATGCATGCATGTGGCCCGAACATTATGTATGAAAGGGTTGTGTAATGCTTTAAATAACCAATTCACGACTTTGATGTGGCATATATGACTCACAAAATGATCAATAATCCCACACGGAGGTTCATGACTCGTAGTGTACTACCGGACCCCTCCCCCCACCCCCACACACACAGACACACACATCCCGCACCACCGCAGCCACTCTGAGGCATGTCAAACTTTTCTGCAGTGAACATGTGACGAAAGACAGAGTGTCGTGTTATTTTAAAAAAACATACATCATTCGACCATTTTTATACATTGATTGATTTCCTAGGGATTTAATGTGCAAAAATCAAATTTGAGCTACATGTGCACCAAAATGGGTTGCAAAATCATATGTGTCCCTAGGTGCATGTTTCCTTGTGCAAGAGATTTCAAAATATTGAGAATATATATTTTTAAAATTCAATAAATTCAAAACTTAGTTGAAATTCATGAAACTCATCATGGTGTCATATATGGGCACCAGTAGACTGTGATATTGTATTTTTTTGTCAATGAGACATGTTTTGATATAATCTTCTTACAAACAGGAGATTATTAAAAACTGGCAACCAATATCTCATATAGATTATTTATTCCCATGTGCGTTAGACCGTGTCATGCTTCAGTTAAGTAGTAAAGCAGCAGAATGAATCATCAATAAACCAAAAAATATACGTGCTACCACACGCCCTGTGTGTCGTGTGAGCAGGCGTGAGTTGACGGGACGCATGCGAGCAGTCTGCCACGCAGGCATACGGAGAGGCGTGCGTGCAGGTGTGCATATTGATGGGAGGCATGCGAGTAGATGTGTGAAATGATGGTAGGAATGGTAGAAGTTCGCCGCGTAGGCTCACCGGGAGGCGAGACAGCTTTGGACCGCATCCTGCCTTGCTCCCACTGGTCTGTATTAATTGCGCACCCAAGCCACTGGACATAATAGGCGGCCGCACCCCCGGTCCATAGTGGTCACCAACGTTTGGACTCTGGAGTGTATGAGGATGTCGCCGAAGCACACCATCTGAGGGAGTGGCGACGCCGGGGCTAGTGAAGCACCCGCGCAACGCGTGAAGCTGGGTACAATGGTTGTCGTCGCCGCCGATGAGGTCTTGCACAGGAAGCAACACGACCTTGACTTCGTCGGCGCCATCATGCCCCCCCCCCAGCCAGAGCCCGAGGTCAACAACAACGACTGCGACTGCGATGGAAAACTGGTTAGTCATCTATATACCTATTTGTGTGGCAAATATATCATGTGTTTTCTCTGGTTACTCCCCCTATAGTATTTCTGGAATACAAATCCTATGGGTATGTTCTCTTAGTCAATGATATCAGAGCAATTAAGATCCGTTATATGCACGTAGTGTATTGATTAATTAATTGTTATCCGTATAGAGTTAGTGATTAATTGTTTGTTCTGTACAAATGATTTTTGTTAATAATCCGACTAGGGTTAGCTTACGTGCTAATAATTCGTGGCCAGATCTTGAGAATTGATTTTGAATTTCCTACATATATGTTTGTGCCTTTTTTTCTTCCAGGTCTTGAGAATTGATTTTGAATGTCCTACATGTATGTTTATGCCATTTTTTTCTTTTAGATTGGTATGCACACAGATGAGGCTCCGTCCAGCGCCGCCGCCGGATGTAGATCTTGGGCCCGGATGCGTTGCCAGAAGCGGACATGCCCCCTGGACCTGAGGAACCAGTAGAATCTCCAGCGGACCGCATCAACGATCTCCCGGACGACATCCTTGGGGAGACATATCCCTTCTCCCCACCAATTATGGCTGTCGCACACAAGTCCTCGCATTTCGGGGGCGCACTCTGTGGCGCGCCGCGCCTCTTAATCTCGACTGTCATCAGCTATCTGTCAATGATGATTCTGAACTCCCCGGAGCCATCATCTCCTCCCACCAGGGCTCCGTTAAACGCATCTACATCCTAGCATGCTACCTGCTGCCTGCTGGATATACCCTGCATGGTGGCTGCCTGGCTGACATCCCGTCAATTCAATAAACTCTAGCAGCTTGAGTTCTACCATGACCACAACGATAGGTTAACACCAAGAGCTGCATCTATGCCCTCACCACTGATGCCCATCTCATTGTTTTCCTCCTCTCTCCACACCGCCATCTTGACCCGGTGCCATCTAGCAGACAATCTAGTACAAATGCTTCGACTCCCACTGCTGGAAAAAACTTGCGCTTATGTTGGTTGATCTGCCGGTGGCCTCACTTCACAGCATCATCCACTCTAGCTGCCCTGCATTGGAGCGTTTGGTGCTTGTTTTTGGACTAGGAATTCATATCCCTTGTCTCAAAATAAGTTCTCCTCACCTTGTCAGCATTGGAATTCATTTTGAAGGACAAGAGCTCATCATGAAGATGCCCCTTCACTTCAAAGGTTGCTCCTTGATTGTTGTTATAAACCATCGCAAATAACCGTGGTCTCTGTGCCTAAATTGGAGACCTTGGGTGTATTTCCTGATCCGTTTAAAGATGCCAAGTTGGTGGTTGGCTCCACACTTGTTCAGGTATTGTATGTTATCCATGTACACTTTAGTAATTTGCATTTTTCATTTGTGCGCATAAGTTAAATATCATCTTGGAGTACACTTTTGGTGCTAATATTATGTTCTATGCTGAATGAAGAGCTTGTCCATAGATGGTGTATCAGGGGTGCTGAATTCTGTCAAGACCTTATATATTTATATAGGGTGTCTTGATATGAACACCACTATTGGGTATTGGCTTGCTGCGATGCTTTCTGTGTCTGGATAATTTGCATATAAATGTGATGATTTCACACACATTGAAAGCCCATATATAATGTACTAGAATTAACCATTCAGCTGTCGCTCCTTTGACATACTCTATTTTAGAAATTAACTGTTTTCAATCTTCATGTATATTTAGGTACTAGGACTTCATGAAAAGGTATAACCAATCGATGGCAGAGGAAGCACAAGGGTTTTCTCAGATCTCATGACATTTGTTTGAAGACAATAACAGTGGAAGGATATGCATCCAACCAGCTAAACACTGGCTTTGTCACATTCTTCATGAGGAATGCGAGGGCACTATTGTCCCTAAGGATTATGTTTTTCAACAAGAAATTTCTCATAGAACTGTATGTTGAACAACATAAAAAGAAGTTTCAGGTGGACCTATGGGCTTCTGATCGTGCTCGGCTTATATTTACAACAACTTGTTATCATCATGGACCAGTAGATGTTTTGTACCGGGATCTTGATTTTATGGATCAGACCAATCAATTTGATTGTGTCTGCGAAAAACTTCAGTTGAGTTAGATGTTATTGCCCTATTCAATCCGGGTTATGTGTAAACCTGATGAACAATTAATCCTTGTGCTTTTGTACCTTCTGTAAGCTGGAGTTAGACATTGTTGCCCTTTTCAACTAAGGTTTGACCCATATTTTCTTTCATACTGGGTTTTGATCTTTGTTCATTACAGAACCCACAAGTTCTTATCGCCCGCCCGCCCGCACCCACCAAAGTTATTTTCAGCTAGCAAACCAAATGGGATGTAATTCTTAATAGTAGAAGTTGCATGGTAGTGGCAGATTTTGATTCTGCCCACGAGAAAAAAGCCTATCCAGGGCGGTGTCGACTCGATAGTAAACATTGAGAAACCTGGTTTTAAAATTACTGTAAATCCAAAACTCGCCTCAAAATCATGAAACATCGCATGGTGTTATGACATGACACCAACATGCTGTGTAAAAAATAGTCCAATTTGGGACAAGTTTTGGTATAAACTTCTTACAAATGGAGCTTTTCTTAAGAAGCCTCATGGTTCCGAGAGGGAACTTGCCACCTATGTATGTGCGAAATGACATATGTTGTTTCTTCTCGCCTTGATTTATTTTCAGAGGCAACATGCAACTATAGGAGTGTCGTCCTAAAAATATGAAATTATTCAGCGTATGTTTTGCTTTTTATGCATTGTTTGAGTTTTCTAGGCATTTTTGAACATACTTTGGTGTGTGCAAAGGTCATGTGTCTACTAGCCACCTATGTAATTAGATGTTCAATTTGGTTATGGAATCAAGTCCTTATAAGTATATATATTGTTATTCTGTATGCAATGACAACGCACACGGACCATACTAGGAAACCCGTCGGTGATGAATTCATCAATCACTGACAATCGTATGCTAGCAAACATTTGCCCACAACACACACGACTTATTAGCAGAAATTGTCTATGTTATTATGGGTCTTCGCACACATTTCTGATTAGGAACCTGTTTGCCGTATATTGCACACACCTTGATCTGGATGACCATTTGTGTTGTGTTGCCTAATCACAAACAGTTCATCTGAGTGAATTGTATGCCGTATATCGCACACATCTTCATCTGGTTGCATGTTTATGTTGTTCCGCCTCATCACATACAGTTAATCGATTGAACTGTATGTCGTATATCGCACACGCCTACGTCTGGCTGCCCGTTTCTGTTCTTCTGCCTCGTCGCAAACAGTTCATTGAATTGAACCGTATGCCCCGCATCACACACGCAACTAAAATTTGAACCATGTTTGATTGCTCCGCCATCGCAAATGTTTTGCATCTTCTTTGACGTTTTTTACATCACCGTTTGCGATTAATGCATCACACATAGTTTCGTCAAAGGGTCTTTGATCGTAGTGTCATGTTAGCAGCATCCTGCAGTAGTGTTTGTTTTATTCTGTCTACATTATGTCATCATACTTCATGCATTACTTTGTTTGTCATGAACTTAATACCTAGAGAGGCAAGCATAGAAGCGCTCTTGAAGTGGAGTAATAGCAGTAAGCGTCAGTAAGTTTAACGGTCTACTTGTCACAGACTTAATGCCTAAGTACTAATCATGCCATGAATAACATTATAACTATGTGCTTTTCGATCAATTACCCAACTGTAATTTGTATAGCCACCATGTGCTATGTTCTTGAGAGAGATGCCTCGAGTGAAAACTATGGCCTCAGGTGTATTTAATTGATATTACTAAACCCTAAAAACCTTGTTGTAATTTATTTAGTTTTATTTTACTTTGCAATTTATATATCCCCTACTATCTGATTTGATCCTTGCAATTAACAAGTACAAGGAGATTGACAACCCTTTTGCCCGCGTTGGGTGCAAGTATTTGCTCTTGTGTGCATAGGTGCCGCTAAAGGTCATTTTCATAGATCTTCTATTGGTTCGATAACCCTGGTTCTCTACTAAGGGAAATACTATCCGCTACTATATTGCTTCTCCCTTCCTCTTCGGGGAAAAATCCAACGCAATTCACAAGTAGCAGAAAGAATTTCTAGCGCCGTTACTAGAGAGACTTCATCAAACAACTCAAGGTCCCTTCATACACATTATCATTTACTTGTTCTACTTCTTACTTTCTTTTATTAACCTTTATTTGCCCCGTTAAAAAACAAAAATATCTTATGTGATTTATCTCCTCATTGCTATGGCTGGTTCCCCACTTATTGCATGTACCCCTGAAAATGAACTACTCAATTTTAAACAAAGGGGAGGAGAAAGTCTAAAATATGCTTGGTGTAGTATTTGCGATGCTCAAAATAGATCTAACCATAAGTAATCCACTCCTGTTTTACTTCACATTTTTCATGTACTTCGTATATATTTGTGCTTACACTATTACCGGAGGAAATTTTCTAAGTAGTCACCCTTTGGATGCTTTCAATGCTATGGGAAATTGAGTGGGATCACTACCCATTACTATTAATGAAACGACATTGACTTTGGAACATGTTATGTAGAGGTTAGAAATTATAGAGAATAAAATGCGGACTATTAAACTCATGGAAAATCTTGGTAAGAAGGTGCACAACCACATCACTAAATTTGGCTCCTCGTTAAGAACTACATTAAAATTATTAAAGTATAAAGAACCAATCACCAAGAGAATGGAGCAAAGTCCCGCTAGAATTGATAAATTGAAAGAGATCATTACTAACTTAGGTTCAGCTTTTTCTTCCGTTTAAACTACTGAAAAGACTCCTAGAACCAAGAATCCCAAGCTTATTTATGTTCCTAAAAATAAAAGTACTTCATCTAGTAAAGATAAAGAAGATCTAAAAATGATTAGCGCGTACCCTAATTTAATTGATATGAAAAAGAAACCTATTACTCTAGTGATGCATCCACCTGGAAGGGGAACCCGGTTCCCCTTCCTCTCTGGCTCAAGGGCACGGACCCGCCGGAGCACAACCACAAACACCGGCACTGAAGAGCTCCAATACGCCGAACCTGAAAACCTCCACAGAAATATGCCATAAAGACTTGACAGCCACCAAGCTCCCTCCTCCAGCAGCTACAATCACCCGAGTGAAGGAAATATGCTCTAGAGGCAATAATAACGTTATTATTTATTTCCTTATTTCATGATAAATGTTTATTATTCATGCTAGAATTGTATTAACCGGAAACATGATACATGTGTGAATACATAGACAAACTGAGTGTCACTATTATGCCTCTACTTGACTAGCTCATTAATCAAAGATGGTTATGTTTCCTAGCCATGGACAAAGAGTTGTCATTTGATTAATGGGATCACATCACTAGGAGAATGATGTGATTGACTTGACACATTCTGTTAGCTTAGCACTTGATCGTTTAGTATGTTGCTATTGCTTTCTTCATGACTTATACATGTTCCTATGACTACGAGATTATGTAACTCCCGTTTAATGGAGGAACACTTTGTGTGCAACCAAACGTCACAACGTAACTGGGTGATTATAAAGGTGCTCTACAGGTGTCTCCAAAGGTACTTGTTGAGTTGACGTATTTCGAGATTAGGATTTGTCACTCCGATTGTCGGAGAGGTAACCCTGGCCCCTCTCGGTAATGCACATCACTATAAGCCTTGCAAGCAATATGACTAATGAGTTAGTTGCGAGATGATGTATTACATAACGAGTAAAGAGACTTGCCGGTAACGAGATTGAACTAGATATTGAGATACCGACGATCGAATCTCAGGGAAGTAACATACCGATGACAAAGGGAACAACGTATGTTGTTATGCGGTTTGACCGATAAAGATCTTCATAGAATATGTGGGAGCCAATATGAGCATCCAGGCTCAGCTATTGGTTATTGACCGGAGACGTGTCTCAGTCATGTCTACATTGTTCTCGAACCCGTAGGGTCCGCACGCTTAAAATTAGATGACGGTTATATTATGAGTTTATCTGTTTTTGATGTACCGAAGGAGTTCGGAGTCCCGGATGAGATCTGGAACATGACGAGGAGTCTCAAAATGGTCAAGACATAAAGATCGATATATTGGACGACTATATTCAGACATCAGAAAGGTTCCAAGTGATTTGGGTATTTTTCGGAGTACCGGAGAGTTACGAGAATTTGTACTGGGACTTAATGGGCCATACGGGAACGGAGAGAAAGGCCCCAAAGGGTGGCCGCACCCCTCCCCATGGACTAGTCCGAATTGGACTAGGGAGGGGGGGCCTTCCTTCCTTCTCCTTCTCCCTTCCCTTCCCTTCTTCCACTCCAACAAGGGAAGGAGGAGTCCTACTCCCGGTGGGAGTAGGACTCCCCCCTTGGCGCGCCCTCCTCCTAGGCCGGCCGCCTCTCCCCTTGCTCCTTTATATACGGGGGCAGGGGGCACCTCTAGACACAACAATTGATCCCTTGGATCTCTTAGCCGTGTGTAGTGCCCCCCTCCACCATAGTCCACCTCGATAACATCATAGCGGTGCTTAGGCGAAGCCCTGCGTCAGCAGAACATCATCATCGTCACCACGCCGTCGTGCTGACGGAACTCTCCCTCGACACTCGGCTGGATCGGAGTTCGAGGGACGTCATCGAGCTGAGCGTGTGCAAGAACTCGGAGGTGCCGTGCTTTCGGTGCTTGCTCGGTCGGGCCGTGAAGATGTACGACTACATCAACCGTGTTTTGCTAACGCTTCCGCTTTCGGTCTACGAGGGTACATGGACACACTATCCCCTCTCGTTGCTATGCATCACCATGATCTTGCGTGTGCGTAGGATTTTTTTTGAAATTACCGGGTTACCCAACAGTGGCATCCGAGCCTGGTTTTATGCGTAGATGTTATATGCACAAGTAGAACACAAGTGAGTTGTGGGCGATACAAGTCATACTGCTTACCAGTATGTCATACTTTGGTTCGGTGGTATTGTTGGATGAAGCGGCCCGGACCGACATTACTCGTACGCTTATGCGAGACTGGTTCTACCGACGTGCTTTGCACATAGGTGGCTGGCGGGTGTCAGTTTCTCCAACTTTAGTTAAACTGAGTGTGGCTACGCCTGGTCCTTGAGAAGGTTAAAACAACACCAACTTGACAAACTATCGTTGTGGTTTTGATGCGTAGGTAAGAACGGTTCTTGCTCAGCCCGTAGCAGCCATGTAAAACTTGCAAAAACAAAGTAGAGGACGTCTAACTTGTTTTTGCAGGGCATGTTGTGATGTGATATGGTCAAGACATGATGCGAAATTTTATTGTATGAGATGATCATGTTTTGTAACAAAGTTATCGGCAACTGGCAGGAGCCATATGGTTGTCGCTTTATTGTATGCAATGCAATCGCCCTGTAATTGCTTTACTTTATCACTAAGCGGTTGCGATAGTCGTAGAAGCAATAGGTTGCGAAACGACAATGATGCTAGGATGAAGATCAAGGTGTCACGCCGGTGACGATGGTGATCATGACGGTGCTTCGGAGATGGTGATCACAAGCACAAGATGATGATGGCCATATCATATCACTTATATTGATTGCATGTGATGTTTATCCTTTATGCATCTTATTTTGCTTTGATTGACGGTAGCATTATAAGATGATCTCTCACTAAATTTCAAGGTATAAATGTTCTCCCTGAGTATGCACCGTTGCGAAAGTTCTCCGTGCTGAGACACCACGTGATGATCGGGTGTGATAGGCTCTACGTTCAAATACAACGGGTGCAAAACATTTGCACACGCGGAATACTCAGGTTAAACTTGACGAGCCTAGCATATACAGATATGGCCTCAGAACACTGAGACCGAAAGGTCGAGCGTGAATCATATAGTAGATATGATCAACATAGTGATGTTCACCATTGAAAACTACTCCATCTCACGTGATGATCGGACATGGTTTAGTTGATTTGGATCACGTGATCACTTAGATGGTTAGAGGGATGTCTATCTAAGTGGGAGTTATTAAGTAATATGATTAATTGAACTTTAATTTATCATGAACTTAGTCCTGGTAGTATTTTGCAAATTATGTTGTAGATCAATAGCTCGCGTTGTTGCTTCCCTGTGTTTTTATATGTGTTCCTAGAGAAAACTAAGTTGAAAGATGTTAGTAGCAATGACGCGGACTTGGTCCAAGATCTGAGGTTAATCCTCATTGCTGCACAGAAGAATTATGTCCTTGATGCACCGCTAGGTGACAGACCTATTGCAGGAGCAGATGCAGACGTTATGAACGTTTGGCTAGCTCAATATGATGACTACTTGATAGTTTTGTGCACCATGCTTTATGGCTTAGAACCGGGACTACAAAAACGTTTTTGAAACGTCACGGAACATATGAGATGTTCCATGAGATGAAATTGATATTTTAGACTCATGCCCGTGTCAAGAGGTATGAGACCTCTGACAAATACTTCGCCTAAAAGATGGAGGAGAATTGCTCAACTAGTGAGCAAGTGCTTAGATTGTCTGAGTACTACAATCACTTGAACCAAGTGGGAGTTAATCTTCGAGACAAGATAGTGATTGACAGAGTTCTCTAGTCACCATCACTAAGTTACTAAAACTTCGTGATGATCTATAGTATGCAAGGGATGACGAAAACGATTCCCGAGCTCTTCGTGATGCTGAAATCAACGAAGGTAGAAATCAAGAAAATGCATCAAGTGTTGATGATTAAACAAGATCACTAGTTAAAAGAAAAGGGCAAAGGAAAAGAAAGGGAACTTCAAGCAGAATGGCAAGCAAGTTGTCACTCCCGTGAAGAAGCCCAAAGCTGGATCAAAGCCTGAAACTAAGTGCTTCTATTGCAAAGGAAATGATCACTAGAAGCGGAAATACCCTAAATATTTAGTGGATAAGAAGGATGGCAAAGTGAACAAGGGTATATTTGATATACATGTTATTGATGTGTACCTTACTAGTGTTTATAGTAGCCCCTGAGTATTTGATACTTGTTCGGGTGCTAATATTAGTAACTCGAAACAGGAGTTACAGAATAAGCAGAGACTAGTTGAGGTTGTAGTGACGATGTGTGTTGGAAGTGGTTCCAAGATTGATATGATCATGATCGCACACTCCCTATACTTATGGGATTACTGTTGAAACCTAAATAATTGTTATTTGGCATTTGCGTTGAGCATGAATATGATTTGATCATGTTTATTGCAATACGGTTGTTCATTTATAGTCAGAGAATAATTATTGTTCTGTTTATATGAATAAAACCTTAGATGGTAATACACCCAATGAAAATAGTTTGTTGGATCTCGATCGTGGTAATACTCATATTCATAATATTGATGCCAAAAGATGCAAAGTTGATAATGATAGTGCAACATATTTGTGGCACTGCCGTTTGGGTCATATCAGTGTAAAGGCATGAAGAAACTCCATAAAGATGGACTTTGGAATCACTTGATTATGAATCATTTGATGCTTGCGAACCGTGCTTTATGGGCAATATGACTAAAACTCCGTTGTTCGGAACAATGGAACGAGCTAGTGACTTATTGGAAATAATACATACCGATGTATGCGATCCAATGAGTGTTGATGCTCATGGCGGGTATCGTTATTTTCTGACCTTCACAGATGATTTGAGCAGATATGAGTATGTCTACTTAATGAAACACAAGTCTGAAACATTTGAAAAGTTCAAAGAATTTCAGAGTGAAGTGGAGAATCATCGTAACAAGAAAATAAAGTTTCTACGATCTGATCGTGGAGGAAGATATTTGAGTTACGAGTTTGGCCTTCATTTAAAACAATGTGGAATAGTTTCACAGCTCACGCCACCTGGAACACCACAGCGTTATGGTGTGTCCGAACGTCGTAACCGCACTTTATTGGATATGGTGCAATCTATGATGTCTCTTATCGATTTACCACTATCGTTTTGGGGTTATGCATTAAAAGACAGCTGCATTCACTTTAAGCAGGGTACCATCAAAATCCGTTGAGACGACGCCTTATGAATTGTGGTTTGGCAAGAAACCAAAGTTGTCGTTTCTTAAAGTTTGGGGCTACGATGCTTATGTGAAAAAGTTTCAACCTGATAAGCTCGAACCCAAATCGGAGAAGTGTGTCTTCATAGAATATCCAAAGGTAACTATTGGGTACACCTTCTATCACAGATCCGAAGGCAAGTTATTCGTTGCTAAGATGGATCCTTTCTAGAGAAGGAGTTTCTCTCAAAAGAAGTGAGTGGGAGGAAAGTAGAACTTGATGAGGTAATTGTACCTTCTCCCTTATTGGAAAGTAGTTCATCATAGAAGACAGTTCCAGTGATTCCTACACCAATTAGTGAGGAAGTTAATGATGATGATCATGAAACTTCAGATCAAGTTACTACCGAACCTCGTAGGTCTTCCAGAGTAAGATCCGCACCAGAGTGGTATGGTAATCCTGTTCTGGAAGTCATGTTACTAGACCATGATGAACCTACGAACTATGAGGAAGCGATGATGAGCCCAGATTCCGCGAAATGGCTTGAAGGCCATGAAATCTGAGATGGGATCCATTTATGAGAACAAAGTGTGGACTTTGGTTGTCTTGCCCGATGATCGGCAAGCCATATAAAATAAATGGATCTTCAAAGAGGAAGACGGACACTGATAGTAGTGTTACTATCTACAAAGCTAGACTTGTTGAAAAAGGTTTTTGACAAAGTTCAAGGTGTTGAATACGATGAGATTTTCTCACTCGTATAGATGCTTAAGTCTGTCCGAATCATGTTAGCAATTGCCACATTTTATGAAATCTGGCAAATGGATATTAAAAACTGTATTCCGTAATAGTTTATTAAAGAAAAGTTGTATATGATGCAACCAGAAGGTTTTGTCAATCCTAAAAGTGCTAACAAAGTGTGCAAGCTCCAGCGATCCATTTTTGGATTGGTGCAAGCCTCTCGGAGTTGGAATAAATGTTTTGATAGTGTAATCAAAGCATATGGTTTTATGCAGACTTTTGGAGAAGCCTGTATTTACAAAAAGGTGAGTGGGAGCTCTATAGCATTTCTAATACTATATGTAGATGACATATTGTTGATTGGAAATGATATAGAAATTCTGGATAGCATAAAAGGATACTTGAATAAGAGGTTTTTAAAGAAAGACCTCAGTAAAGCTACTTACATATTGAGCATCAAGATCTATTGAGATAGATCAAAACGCTTGATAAGATTCTCAATTAGTACATACCTTAACAAGATTTTGAAGTAGTTCAAAATGGAACAATCAAAGAAAGAGTTCTTGCCTGTGATGCAAAGGTATGAAGTTTAGTAAGACTCAAAACCCGACCATGGCAGAAAATAGAAAGAGAATGAAAAGTCATTCTCTATGCCTCAGTCATAGGTTCTATAAAGTATGTTATGTTGTGTACCAGACCTATTGTACACCTTGCTCTGAGTCTGGCAAAGGAATACAATTTTGATCTAAGAGTAGATCACTAGACATCGGTCAAAAATGTCCTTAGTGAGGACTAAGGAGAACTTTCTCGATTATGGAGGTGATAAAAGAGTTCATCGTAAAGAGTTACATCGATGCAAGCTTTTACACCGATCCAGATGACTCTAAGTCTCAATCTGGATACATATTGAAAGTGGGAGCAATTAGCTAGAGTAGCTCCATGCAGAGCATTATAGACATAGAATATTTGCAAAATACATACGGCTCTGAATTTGACAGACCCGTTGACTAAACTTCTCTCACGAGCAAAACATGATCATACTTTAGTACTCTTTGGGTGTTAATCACATAGCGATGTGAACTAGATTATTGACTCTAGTAAACCCTTTGGGTGTTGATCACATGACGATGTGAACTATGGGTATTAATCACATACAGATATGAATATTGGTGTTAAATCACATGGTGATGTGAACTAGATTATTGACTCTAGTGCAAGTGGGAGACTGATGGAAATATGCCCTAGAGGCAATAATAAAGTTATTATTTATTTCCTTATTTCATGATAAATGTTTATTATTCATGCTAGAATTGTATTAACTGGAAATATGATACATGTGTGAATATATAGACAAACTGAGTGTCGCTAGTATGCCTCTACTTGACTAGCTCATTAATCAAAGATGGTTATGTTTCCTAGCCATGGACAAAGAGTTGTCATTTGATTAACGGGATCACATCACTAGGAGAATGATGTGATTGACTTGACCTGTTCCGTTAGCTTAGCACTTGATCGTTTAATATGTTGCTATTGCTTTCTTCATGACTTATACATGTTCCTATGACTGTGAGATTATGTAACTTCCGTTTATCGGAGGAACACTTTGTGTGCAACCAAACGTCACAACGTAACTGGGTGATTATAAAGGTGCTCTACAGGTGTCTCCGAAGGTACTTGTTGAGTTGACGTATTTCGAGGTTAGGATTTGTCACTCCGATTGTCGGAGAGGTAACTCTGGGCCCTCTCGGTAATGCACATCACTATAAGCCTTGCAAGCAATGTGACTAATAAGTTAGTTGCGAGATGATGTATTACATAACGAGTAAAGAGACTTGCCGGTAACGAGATTGAACTAGGTATTGAGATACCGACGATCGAATCTCGGGCAAGTAACATACCGATGACAAAGGGAACACCGTATGTTGTTATGCGGTTTGACCGATAAAGATCTTCGTAGAATATGTGGGAGCCAATATGAGCATCCAGGTTCCGCTATTGGTTATTGACCGGAGAGGTGTCTCGGTCATGTCTACATTGTTCTCGAACCCGTAAGGTCCGCACGCTTAAAGTTAGATGACGGTTATATTATGAATTTATGTGTTTTTGATGTACCGAAGGAGTTCGAAGTCCTGGATGAGATCGGATACATGACGAGGAGTCTCGAAATGGTCGAGACGTAAAGATCGATATATTGGATGACTATATTTGGATATAGGGAAGGTTCCGAGTGATTCGGGTATTTTTCGGAGTACCGGAGAGTTACGGGAATTCGTATTGGGCCTTAATGGGCCATACGGGAACGCAGAGAAATGCCCCAAAGGGTGGCCGCACCCCTCCCCTTGGACTAGTCCGAATTGGACTAGGGAGGGGGGGGGGCGGCCCCTTCCTTCCTTCTCCTTCTCCCTTCCCTTCTTCCACTCCAACAAAGGATGGAGGAGTCCTACTTCCGGTGGGAGTAGGACTCCCCCCTTGACGCGTCCTCCTCCTAGGCCGGCCGCCTCTCCCCTTGCTCCTTTATATACGGGGGCAGGGGGCACCTCTAGACACAACAATTGACCCCTTGGATCTCTTAGCCGTGTGCAGTGCCCCCCTCCACCATAGTCCACCTCGATAATATCAGAGCGGTGCTTAGGCGAAGCCCTGCGTCGGTAGAATATCATCATCGTCACCATGCCATCGTGCTGATGGAACTCTCCCTCGACACTCGGCTGGATCGGAGTTCGAGGGACGTCATCGAGCTGAACATGTGCAAGAACTCGGAGGTGCCGTGCTCTCGATGCTTGATCGGTCGGGCCGTGAAGACGTACGACTACATCAACCGCGTTGTGCTAACGCTTCCGCTTTCTGTCTACAAGGGTACGTGGACACAGTCTCCCCTCTCGTTGCTATGCATCACCATGATCTTGCGTGTGCGTAGATTTTTTTTTGAAATTACTGTGTTACCCAACATCGAGCACCAAACTTCCCCAGACGGCGCCTCCATGGAGGTCATGATGCACCTGGCACCACCGTCGCCTAGGCAAAGAGGCGCGAATTGAGCACTCGCCCGGGAAGCTGGGCTGGGAGTGGAGATGGGAGCCCTCAACGACGTCTCCAAGAAGAAAGGCGACGCACAGGTGCGCCCCGCCGCCGTCGTGCTGGAGCACCTAACCTAGGGTTTCTCCCGGGCTCGACCTACACCACCCACACCCCACCGGCGTCGGATCCGACGGTCGAAGACCTCAGAACAGACGAAATCGATGGGGAAAGAGAGAGAGCAGAGGAGGGGACGGCCTGGCCTTCAGACCTGGATCGGGAGATGAGCACCATGCTGCCCCGCAACCTTTGCCCACCGGCTCTTCGTCGTCCAAGCAGCTAAGGGAGCTAACCAACACCTATCGGGAATTGCCACCTTGTCGCCCGGGGTTGCCGCCCCGGCCTCCAGAGTCCTTTGTGCGGGGTGGGGGAAAATGACGAAGCCCCCGCCGCCACCTCGGATGGCTGCAAGGGAGGGAGAGGGGAAATGGGTGGCGGCGTCGGGAACCCTAGTCGCCCCTGTGTCGCC
>NC_041385.1:650351054-650382397 GCF_002162155.2 Triticum dicoccoides
GGGGGTAAAACTAGGTCCATTTCCTCGCTAGCTCGAAGTCTCCAATAGCGTACATGATCAGTCGTGTGTCAAATATCGTGCTTTTTTGTCAAAGTTTGAGAGGAGACAAACCTTCATTTTCTTGTATTCCTAGTTCATCCATGATCTGTTGCTATTAAATACTCCCTCCGTTTCTTTTTACTCCGCGTATAAGTTTTGGTCAAAGTCAAACTACACAAAGTTTGACCAAATTTATATTAAAAAATATGAACATCTACATACTTAAACTATATAATATGAAAATACAATTCATGGTGCATCTAAAAATGTTGATTTCATATTGTGAATGTTGATATTTTTTAACATAAAGATAGTCAAACTATGCAAAGATTGACTTTGACCAAACCTTATATGCAGACTAAAAAGAAATGGAGGGAGTACTGGGCTTCAGTCGAGAGAGAATAAGTCAAACTATATTGATTTCTTAAAAAAATTAGCATCATTTTGATATGAATAATATTTTGATAGTGGTCTCTTATGTTGTGTTATGGCCTATCTTGTTTGAAAAAATTGCCCTAGGTTATTAAAAAAAAATCATGTTATTTAGCTCAAAATTAGCCCGAGATCCTTACGAGCTGAGCGCAAGCCACTTTTCACACCCTGATCTTGAGCTTCGCTCACTTTATTGGCTGCAAGAAAATTTTCAGGAAACAACCCATGTTTTTCAATCAGAAAAACATTACAAAGACAAGGGCAAGGGGACCATGCGAACAAGATTTGCAATGAAGCCCTGTTGCAGTGTATTGGCACAGGTCATGCTGATATCGGTCAACTTTTATGAATGTGTATGCTTTATATGTGCATTCCCAGCTAACCTTAGCTTTTCTTTTAGAGGAGTTAATCCTAGCTCTGCGTAGACTAGCTTCATCCAATTTTCATGTAGATATTTTGAGCAATTTTGTGGCCCAGTGAAAAAGATTCCCCTAGAGGCAAAGGGCAGTTTGTCGGTCCGACGGACCGCCTTCCGCCAACCGACGTCCTCGACTCTGTGCTCCACCCCCTGGCATTCTCGAGCATCGCGCTGGTGTTAGGCCCGACCACGGCATCCTCCATGGTGCCATGCACGACGTCCCTCCGCAGGGACGCGCGGATGAGTACGCCCACAAGAAAAAATATATGTTATTTTTGTTGTACTCCGTATTAGAAAATTGTGATTGTCAATCAATAGTAGAGATAATGATACCCGCAAAAAAATTAGTAGAGATAATAATAATAGTAAATGGGCGTAGGATTAGCGATTTGTTGTAGAGAAATATTTAACTTTGTTTTGGAAGGTTATTGAGAATAATCTTACGTCTGTATGTCTTTTAGGAAGGTCATCTTACATATATATGCCATTTCTAAATTCTTAATTACCTATTATTTACGTGATTGAATTGAATCAGCGCTTGCCAAAGCAAGCACGGAACAAAATTTCCCACTTTAATGAGATTTGATTTTTAATGGAAGAGAGAAAAATTCAGTGCCAGTGGTTGGTGGGAGTTAAGGCGGAAAATTCAGACGATAATAAACCGGTGAAGAAAAACTACCAACTCCTAAGTCCTCTTTAGGAGTAGAGATGACATTCTGGTGTATTGGCAGTTTGGCACACACCATGTTAACATCTGCCATCTTTTATGATTGTCGCTGCTTTATCTGTGCATGTGCATGGCTGCATGCCCAGCTAACCTCAGCTTTTCTTTGGGGGGAGCTAATCTCTGCATACACTGGCCACATCCAATTTCCGTGTAGATACTTCGAGCAATTTTGTGGCCCAGTGAATAAGATACCCCCATACAGAAAAAGGCCGATGGGCAGGCAGCCAAAACGAGCAAGCACGCAATAATGCACCCCACAACCACAAGCCTATGCAACGCGATCTTGCACAAGATCGAGGGTGTTTTATCCACTAGTTGTATAAATCCACTTGCCGCTAAACATGATGACTAAGTAGCCGCTGGGCCAACACTGTCTTTTCAGCTCCCCAAGTCCGGCGCAAGTGAAATCAAATCAATAATCAATAATCGTGTGAAAATGGCGTACGTGATCGTCGGCGGCGGCACGCTGATGAGCGTTGAGCCGCGGCACGTACAGTGCTAGGGAGCAGAGCGGAGCTGCCCGTACTCGTAGACTGGTACCGTGCTGGCTGTACCCGGTGGGCGAGGCCATTTATCGCTCTCGTCCACCGGCGGGGCGTACGTGGCGCGGCACCACCAGACGGGACGGGACGAGCCGCGCAGGTAAAAGCTGCTGCCTCCCCAAGTCACGTCCTCCCCTGCTCCTATCCCTCCCTTCTCCCTCCAATAATTTCCTTCCCTTCACTTCTCCCGTCCTCCCGCAAAGCCCACACCCGTAGCAGAAAGGGTGGGAGGGAGGAGGAATCTCCGTCTCCGTCTCCACCTCCATGCCCCCGCCCCCCGCCGGGCTCGGCCCAGATCTCCCGCGCGGCGGCCGCTAGCCGATCCGATCCGGCCCGATGGGCGGGGAGGTGCCGGAGCCGCGGCGGCTCAGCCGCGCGCTCAGCTTCGGCGTGCCCGACGAGGCGCTGCACCTCGTCATGGGCTACGTCGACGCCCCGCGCGACCGGGAGGCCGCCTCGCTCGTCTGCCGCCGCTGGCACCGCATCGACGCGCTCACCCGCAAGCACGTCACCGTCGCCTTCTGCTACGCCGCCGACCCCTCGCGCCTCCTCGCCCGCTTCCCGCGCCTCGAGTCGCTGGCCCTCAAGGGCAGGCCGCGCGCCGCCATGTACGGCCTCATCTCCGACGACTGGGGCGCCTACGCCGCGCCCTGGGTCGCACGGCTCGCCGCGCCGCTCGAGTGCCTCAAGGCGCTCCACCTGCGACGCATGACCGTCACCGACGACGACGTCGCCACGCTCATCCGCTCCCGCGGCCACATGCTGCAAGAGCTCAAGCTCGACAAGTGCTCCGGCTTCTCCACCGACGCGCTCCGCCTCGTCGCCCGCTCCTGCAGGTAGTCCAGCAGCTCTACTCACCTGCGTCCGTGCACCTCTTTTTTTTTTGCCCTCTTGCCTGTTGATTTGTGGTGGTGAGTTCCAGTAATTGTGACGGTTGATCTGCTCATTGATGAATGAGGATTGATCTGGTCTGTGTGTTGGTTGGTTTCGCCAAATGGAGTATATACTGGATAAGGATGAGTTAAGTGCTAGTTTCTATAATTAGATATTTGTTTGCTCTATCATGAGCTGTAACAAATACGGTCATGTGAGGGAAGGTGTCGAGTTAGCTTCCACACACTTTGTTTGGGCGCCATGATACATCGTGACACTAGTTTTCTACGACAAATTGATATGAGCAGTATAAGCAAATGACTGCCGAAGGGAGATATATGAGATTTGGTGTAGTTCTATGGTTTACCTGTCGTTTCTGTCCAGCACATGACCGATCCGGTCTCTAGTTTGTAATATTGACTCACAACAGCTCACAAGTCCCAACCAAGTCAGGCTTAAGCAAACTATAATTTGAGGTTGCACCAGTCAGGTGATCTATCTTCCCCAGGAGTGCTATCGTACTACTTTGATTGGACTTGAACAAGACTACATCCGCCCCTATGGGACGTATTTTGAACCAAAATAATGTTGCAAGTTGGTGGTTTCTGTTACCAGTCAATTCTATCATGTTCAGATTAGTGTGGCACTATGTCATACCGTCATATCGGTTTTCGAGCATCATCTTGTCCTTCCTTTTTACTCTTTTGGCAGAAGCCTTTCCATGTGTCCGTGTTAACTTTGCTTTGTCTGAATTCTGCAACTACGAAGTTGTGTGAGGGAAATTATTTTCCCTTAGAATGCAAGTATGATTTGTGTGAGCTTGTCTAGTTCACATATGGAGCTGGGAGACTAAAGGTTAGCATGCTACAAAGGATCTGTAGTGCTTTAGGTAAAAATGCATGTACAGTGTCCTCCTTTGTGCCTGGAAATGCCTCGTATGCAACCGTGAATTGAAAAAAAAACTGACTTGACTTCAATGGCTGTTCCGCTGCCCCACTATTAATGAAAGGGGACAGAACATGGGGACATCGGGGCATGTTCATGAAGTTTGAGACGTGTCTTTATAGGTTTCCTGGTTCACCAGTAATCCACTTTTCATCTCACTTTCCATTCTTCCTTAGCTTACAACTATTTTTGTGCTCCTTTAGCAAGACATTCGACTGTGGTACATTAATTCAAAGTGATTTTACTGTCACTGCATGATTGCGTGCTATCACTGCAGTAACATGCTATTCTAAATTATCTTGGCAGATCCTTAAGAACATTATTTCTTGAAGAATGCGTGATTACTGACGAAGGTGGTGAATGGCTTCATGAACTTGCTGTCAACAATTCTGTTCTTGTGACACTGAACTTCTACATGACTGAGCTCAAAGTGGTGCCGGCTGATCTGGAGCTTCTAGCAAAGAACTGCAAATCATTACTTTCTTTAAAGATCAGTGAGTGTGACCTTTCAGACCTGATTGGTTTTTTCGAAGCAGCCAATGCATTGCAAGATTTTGCTGGAGGATCGTTCAATGAGGTAGGAGAGCTAACAAAGTATGAAAAAGTCAAGTTTCCACCAAGAGTATGCTTCTTGGGGCTTACGTTCATGGGGAAAAATGAGATGCCTGTTATCTTCCCCTTTTCTGCTTCATTAAAGAAGCTGGACTTGCAGTACACTTTCCTCACCACTGAGGATCATTGCCAGCTTATCTCAAAATGCCCGAACCTATTTGTTCTTGAGGTAATGTTTCTCGTACTCTTGTATTTTGGGGGTGTGAAATTTGTCGTACTCTCATTTTTACTGACAGTAGATTCTGTCAACAGGTGAGGAATGTGATAGGAGACAGAGGGCTGGAGGTTGTCGGCGATACATGCAAGAAGCTACGAAGACTTCGAATTGAGCGAGGGGATGATGATCCAGGTCTACAAGAAGAGCAAGGAGGAGTTTCTCAGTTAGGCCTGACAGCGGTAGCTGTTGGTTGCCGAGACCTGGAGTACATAGCTGCCTATGTATCTGATATCACCAACGGTGCTCTTGAATCCATTGGGACCTTCTGCAAAAATCTCTACGACTTCCGGCTTGTCCTGCTCGACAGACAAAAGCAGGTAACTGATCTGCCACTCGACAACGGTGTTCGTGCTCTGTTAAGGAGTTGCACCAAGCTCCGGAGATTTGCTCTCTACCTGAGACCTGGAGGGCTCTCAGACATAGGCCTCGACTACATCGGGCAGTACAGCGGCAACATTCAGTACATGCTGCTGGGCAACGTCGGTGAATCTGACCACGGGTTGATCCGCTTTGCGATAGGATGCACCAACCTGCGGAAGCTTGAGCTTCGGAGCTGCTGCTTCAGCGAGCAAGCCCTGTCCCTCGCGGTGCTCCACATGCCCTCGCTCAGGTACATATGGGTGCAAGGCTACAAAGCCTCTCCAGCAGGCCTCGAGCTCCTGCTCATGGCGAGGCGATTCTGGAACATCGAGTTCACGCCCCCCAGCCCCGAGGGCTTGTTCCGCATGACGCTTGAAGGAGAACCCTGCGTGGATAAGCAGGCCCAGGTTCTTGCCTACTACTCCCTTGCTGGGCAGAGGCAGGACTGCCCTGACTGGGTGACCCCGTTGCATCCAGCTGCATGATTGATTGTAAATACAGTGTACTACATCAAGTTGTGTGTACGTAGGTACTCTACCTTATTGCCCCTCGTCCCTTGGGCAACGATCGTGTCCGAATATGGTAGTAATTTGTATGGATGTAGAGCATTAGCTAGCTGCTTTGGTGCCCTAATAAGCTAGTGCTACTGTAGTGCTGTAGCTGAGGTGTAGTGCAATAAGTTGCTGTTGTCGCTTGTACTACTATGTATGTAATCCTGGGAAGTTGTATGCTAAAGTTGCTCCGTGCTTTGATCCTGAGAGTTGAGACTTATCTGAAATCTTGGTCGGTTGCTGGTTTTGCTTCTGCCTAAAACCACTGCACTATACTATCGTTTCCCTTTCGCAATGGAGAATCGGAGTTTCTTTCATTCATTCGTCCAAAAGCTCGAACCTAAAACCACTGCACTATACTATCGTTTCCCTTTCGCAATGGAGAATCGGAGTTTCTTTCATTCATTCGTCCAAAAGTTCGAACTGATGAAGAAAGACATGTAAATACTCCCTCCGTTTTAAAATAGATGACCCAATTTTATACTCACTCCGTCCCAAAATTCTTGTCTTAGACTTATATAGATACGGATGTATCTAACACTAAAATGTGAATAGATACATCCATATGTAGACAAATTTAAGACAAAAATTTTGAGACGGAGGGAGTACTAACTTTAGTACAAAGTTGAATATCTATTTTGGAACGGAGGGAGTATATTTCAACATTAGGTTTCGATGTCATATTGAATTCATGCTTTAACCAATTTATCAAACTGTTTGAGAATTCATGCTTTAACCAATTTATGTAAAAATTCAAACCGTTGAAAGAGTCGGCCAATATATTTCAACGGAGCTCTGCTACGTGGATTGAGTACGTAGTCCCGGCGGCTACCGAATGATGGAACAAGTGGCCGAGCTCCCCGGAATTCGTGCTGCCTCACCAGGAACGCGACAACGTTGCGTAATACGCAGACAAAAATGCAGTATAAAATCCACCTGGTTGGTGAGGGGTTGTTAGACTAGCAAACAAGAAGCGTAGTACTAGATTTGAGGCCTGCCGCTTATTAGCTGCCAGGTGAAGAAAAATGATTTGTTTCTGTCAGCTTTTGCTGAGCGAATGAGCTATGCGAAGAAGCGGTCGACATAGGGTATCTCCTACTAAGTAACAGTCCAAAAACCTGCTCGTGGTTTAAAGCAAGCAAATTGCCCGCACAGATCAATCGGGCTCGCTCGGGATGGAATTGATCTGTTTAGTTGTGTGCATTTACTGTTTGGATAGCATCGCATGAAACTTAAAGCATCTTTTAGCTAGGTCTGCTAGGAACTTTCCAATTTCTAGATAGCTGTTTAACGAAGGATGTACTTTTTTTAGAAAGGAGGTTAAAACCCCTGGGCTCTGCATTAATCGATGCATACAACTATCTTTATTAATTATTCAACAAATATCTGACAAAAATATACATCGAGCCACCCCGAGCCACCACTCACACCTACAAACTCGATAATGTGGAGTCAGGAATGAAGCTAGAAAAAATGTTTGCTGGGGTCAAGTCTATGGCAGTGGGGTCATCTTCAATAAATAGATAGTGTTTAGTACTAATTTAATGAAGCATTTCCTGATTTCGTTGGGGTCAATTGACCCCAATGCCTACCAAACAGCTTCGTCCCTGTGTGGAGTGTTTTTACTTCCCATATCTAAAACCGGTGTCGTCGCCGATCCATCCGCATAACGTATCGGAACCTACAACTCGTGCAGCAAACCTAAAGCGTACACCACAACACATGTTTTAGAAGCCGCCATCATCATCGAACCGTTGACCCATCTTTAAGAAAGAGATATGCATCATCCTTGCTAGTCTGACCATCCGTCGACGCCACCGCGGCACCCAACGTCACCACCTCCCTGCATGCAAACTGCTGAGCCCGTCGCGGTCCCCACCAATACGCCGCAGCACCATGACGCCAAGCCAAGTACCACCAGTCGACACAACTTGAAGTCTCTGAAAGATCTGTCATGTGTAGCACCTACCGAACAAGCATGACACAACGTAGCACCTATCGGCCAAGCATGACTTGACATCTTCACCGAAGCTCCGTGCAACACGAAACCGGTCCATCTCCTGCCTTTGTCTTCCAGTGCTGCTCCATAAACCATCCTCCCAAGAGAGAAACGACACCACAGTGCCGCCATCATCTGATCTGGAAGACTGGATCCTAGGGTTTCCCCGAAGCAGCACGAGTGGGTCGACAGTAGTTACACGATGATGCCTTCATCAAGGTAAAGACGCAGAACGCTGCCATCGCCCGCCGTAGTCTCGGTTTTCACTCGTAACTATGTCTCCCCGACTCGCAGCCGGGACTAGATGACAGATCTTGAGATCCGACCACCTCCGATGGAGGAGATGACCACCACCGCTAAGCCCATGGTCGCCACCTTGGGCGCCCGTGTGATGCAGATCAAGACCAAGAGCGCCACCGTGATACGAAGCCGAACCAAAGGTTGAGCGGCTGCAACATGGCCGCCACTACTACGGCTACAGACCCGCCGCCACACTCCAGCCGTCGTTGTCCACCATCACCACTGAGGAGATCAAGATCGGAACCGCTGCAACAATCTTGAGCAGTTGACGTGCGAGAAGAAGGCCGCTACCGCCGAGCCACTTGGGCTTTGCACTGGCGTCGTCGCTGGCGGCGGCGGAGAGGTGAATGGTGGCGGGGACCAGAGGAGGGAAGCAGGGATGCCCCGGTGCGGTGTGGTGGAGCCACACAAGAGCGGGGATAGGATCGGGTGAGATGGCGACAGAGGAAGGATCCGGTGGCGGCACTAGATCGAGTCGCGAGTCCCTCCTGGTCGCTAGTGCTCCCGGTCCTTTTTTACGGAGCTAGTTAGTTCACTAAAGAGATTAGCAACAAAGGTGTAGGTGATATGGAGGAGTTGACTACTTATTTTTAAGGTGAGTTCTATTCTTCCAAAGGGGTGCATGACATGGACAAAGTTTTGAATGTGGTTCCAACTAAAGTTAATCTAACCATGAATGAATTATTAAATGCAACATATACGTAAGAGGAAGTCCAAGTGGCACTCTGCCAGATGTTCCCGACAAAGGCGTCGGGATCAGATGGGTTCCTTGCACATTTTTTCCAGTGCCACTGGGAGGTTTGTGGCACATATGTCACTCAGGCAGTCCTTCACATCATTGAGGGGACCGAGTCTGCAAAAAGCATCAATGATACTATTTTGGTTCTTATACCAAAGGTAAAAAAACCCCACTTTATTGTCACAACTCATGCCTATATCTTTGTGCAATGTACTGTATAATATTGCTTCCAAGGTCATATCCATTAGGCTAAAATTGGTGCTACCTGACATCATCTCAGAGTAACAGTCAGCTTTTGTCCCAGGTAGACTTATTACTAACAACATAATATCAGCCAATGAGGCCTCATCTCATGAAAAGAAAAAAGGCAAGAAAAATAGATATTGTGCCCTGAAGTTGGATATGATGAAAGCATATGATAGAGTCGAGTGGGACTATTTGCAAGCAATTATGCTGACGTTGGGATTCACGGAGAGTGGGTTAACATTCTGATGAGCATGGTGAGAACTGTCAATTTTTCAGTGTTGTTAACTGCTAAAAGATTGCAGAAATCCAAACCAACTCATGTGATTCGACACGGAGACACAATATCCCCTTATCTTTTTCTTGATAGCAGTAGAGGGCCTTTCATGCCTTTTAAAATCAATTGACGAGTCATCCACCTGAATGGCGTTCAGGTAGCTCTTTTAGCGCCGCCAGCTAACCGTTTATTATTCGCAGATGACAGCCTGCTATTTTTCAGGGCTAGTGCTGGGATAATAAATGAGCAGTTGTTGACCACATATTGCCAGGCTTCAGGACAACGAGTCAATCATGATAAATCTTCTATCCTCTTTAGTAAAGGATGTCTGGATAATGTAAGGGAAGAGGTGAAGCTTCTATTGCAGGTACCAAATGAATCTCTGAGTGCAAAATACTTGGGCATGCCATTTGAGCTGGGGTCCTAAAAATGGGACCTTCAAGTATGTGAAAGATTAGTTGTGGAGCAAAGTACAAGGGTGGATCGAGAAAACAATATCTTCTGCAGGTAAAGAAGTTTTGTTTAAAGAAGTTGCACAAGTAGTTCCTGTTTTTTCCATGTCTTGCTTCAAATTACCTAGAGGACTATGCGAACATTTGAACACTTTGATAAGGAAATTCTGGTGGGGAAGTAAAGATGGGAAGTGCCAACCTAGCTAGGTATCGTGGGAAGCAATGACACAACCAAAGAGTATGGGAGGATTTTGAGTTATTCAACCTAGCACTGTCAGCTAAACAGGCATGGAGGATCTTGCAAACTCTTGAATCACTAAGCGCGAGAATTCTGCTTAGTGTCTATTTCCCTAATGGTTCAATTCTTAATGCCGAGTTTGGAAATCACCCAAGCCAAATAATGAGATCAATAGTTGAAGGATAGGACATATTGAAACAAGGTCTTATAAGAAGAATAGGTAACGACGATATGACTAACATTTGGCTGGACAACTAGATACCGAGGGATGTAATGATGAGACCCTATGGACGCAGAGTTGGTAACCCACTTGAATTTGTCTCACACCTTATTGACCATACATCTGCTACATGGGTTCATGTGAGGCTGGAGGAATATGCTTACCAATTGATATCCCTGCCATCATCGGGATACCTCTTTGCATAAGAGACATCACTGATATTTAGGCTTAGAATTTTGAAAAAAGTGAGATTTTCACTGTAAGATTCGCTTATAGAATGATGATAAATACCAAGATGAGGAGAGGGGCATGTTGGGGAACGTAGTAATTTCAAAAAAATTCCTACGTACACGCAAGATCATGGTGATGGCATAGCAACGAGAGGGGAGAGTGTTGTCCACGTACCCTCGTAGACCGTAAGCGGAAGCGTTATGACAACGCGGTTGATGTAGTCGTACGGCTTCACGATCCGACCGATCCAAGTACTGAACGTACGGCACCTCCGAGTTCAGCACACGTTCAGCTTCGGGGATGAGTTCCATCAGCACGACGGCGTGGTGACGGTGATGATGCTCTACCGGCGCAGGGCTTCGCCTAAACTCCGCGACGATATGACCGAGGTGGAATATGGTGGAGGGGGGCACCGCACACGGCTAAGGAACGATCCGTAGATCAACTTCTGTGTTATGGGGTGCCCCCTTGCCCCCGTATATAAAGGAGGGAGGGGAAGGTGCAGCCGGCCCCCTTGGGGTGCGCCTGGAGGAGTCCTACTCCCATCGGGAGTAGGACTCCCCCCTCTTGCCTTGGTGGAGAAGGAAAGGGGGGAGGGGAAAGAGGAAAGGGGGGCGCCGCCCCCCCTTCCTTGTCCTATTCGGACTAGGGGGGGAGGGGGCGCGCGGCCTGCCCTGGCCGGCCCTCCTCTTCTCCCTCATGGCCCACTAAGGCCCATTAACCCCCGGGAGGGTTCCGGTAACCCCCCGGTGTTCCGGTAAAATCCCAATTTCACCCGGAACCTTTCCGATGTCCAAACATAGGCTTCCAATATATCAATCTTTATGTCTCGACCATTTCGAGACTCCTCGTCATGTCCGTGATCACATCCGGGACTCCGAACAAACTTCGATACATCAAAACTTATAAACTCATAATAAAACTGTCATCGTAACGTTAAGCGTGCGGACCCTACGGGTTCGAGAACTATGTAGACATGACCTAGAACCATTCTCGGTCAATAACCAATAGCGGGACCTAGATGCCCATATTGGTTCCTACATATTCTATGAAGATCTTTATCGGTCAAACCGCATAACAACATATGTTGTTCCCTTTGTCATCGGTATGTTACTTGCCCGAGATTTGATCGTCGGTATCCAATACCTAGTTCAATCTCGTTACCGGCAAGTCTCTTTACTCGTTCTGTAACACATCATCTTATAACTAACTCATTAGTTATAATGCTTGCAAGGCTTAGGTGATGAGTATTACCGAGAGGGCCCAGAGATACCTCTCTGACAATCGGAGTGAGAAAACCTAATCTCGATTTATGCCAACCCAACATGTACCTTCGGAAACACCTGTAGAGCACCTTTATAATCACCCAGTTACGTTGTGATGTTTGGTAGCACACAAAGTGTTCTTCCGGTAAACGGGAGTTGCACAATCTCATAGTTGCAGGAACTTTGTATAAGTCATGAAGAAAGCAATAGCAATATACTAAACGATCAAGTGCTAGGCTAACGGAATGGGTCATGTCAATCACATCATTATCCTAATGATGTGATCCCATTAATCAAATGACAACACATGTCTATGGTTAGGAAACATAACCATCTTTGATTAATGAGCTAGTTAAGTAGAGGCATACTAGTGACTATATGTTTGTCTATGTATTCACACATGTATCATGTTTCCGGTTAATACAATTCTAGCATGAATAACAAACATTTATCATGATATGAGGAAATAAAATAATAACTTTATTATTGCCTCTAGGGCATATTTCCTTCAGTCTCCCACTTGCACTAGAGTCAATAATCTAGATTACATAGTAATGATTCTAACACCCATGGAGTCTTGGTGCTGATCATGTTTTGCTCGTGAGAGAGGCTTAGTCAACGGGTCTGCAATATTCAGATCCGTATGTATCTTGCAAATCTCTATGTCTCCCACTTGGACTTGGTCCCGAATGGAATTGAAGCGTCTCTTGATGTGCTTGGTCCTCTTGTGAAATCTGGATTCCTTTGCCAAGGCAATTGCACCAGTATTGTCACAGAAGATCTTCATTGGTCCCGATGCACTAGGTATGACACCTAGATCGGAAATGAACTCTTTCATCCAGACTCCTTCATTTGCTGCTGCTTCCGAAGCAGCTATGTACTCCGCTTCACATGTAGATCCCGCTACGACGCTTTGTTTAGAACTGCACCAACTTACAGCTCCACCGTTTAATAAAAACACGTATCCGGTTTGCGATTTAGAATCGTCCGGAACAGTGTCAAAGCTTGCATCGACGTAACCGTTTACGACTAGCTCTTTGTCACCTCCATATACGAGAAACATATCCTTAGTCCTTTTCAGGTATTTCAGGATGTTCTTGACCGCTGTCCAGTGATCCACTCCTGGATTACTTTGGTACCTTCCTGCCAAGCTTATTGCTAAGCATACGTCAGGTCTGGTACACAGCATTGCATACATGATAGAGCCTATGGCTGAAGCATAGGGAACATTTTTCATTTTCTCTCTATCTTCTGCTGTGGTCGGGCATTGAGTTTGACTCAACTTCACACCTTGTAGCACAGGTAAGAATCCTTTCTTTGCCTGATCCATTTTGAACTTTTTCAAAATTTTGTCAAGGTATGTGCTTTGTGAAAGTCCTATTAAGCGTCTTGATCTATCTCTATAGATCTTGATGCCCAATATGTAAGCAGCTTCACCGAGGTCTTTCATTGAAAAACTTTTATTCAAGTATTCTTTTATGCTATCCAGAAATTCTATATCATTTCCAATTAATAATATGTCATCTACATATAAAATTAGAAATGCTACAGAGCTCCCACTCACTTTCTTGTAAATACAGGCTTCTCCAAAAGTCCGTATAAAACCATATGCTTTGATCACACTATCAAAGCGTTTATTCCAACTCCGAGATGCTTGCACCAGTCCATAAATGGAACGCTGGAGCTTGCACACTTTGTCAGCACCTTTTGGATCAACAAAACCTTCCGGCTGCATCATATACAACTCTTCTTCTAGAAATCCATTCAAGAATGCAGTCTTGACATCCATTTACCAAATTTCATAATCATGAAATGCAGCAATAGCTAACATGATTTGGACAGACTTAAGCATCGCTACGGGTGAGAAAGTCTCATCGTAGTCAACCCCTTGAACTTGTCGAAAACCTTTCGCAACAAGTCGAGCTTTATAGACAGTTACATTACCATCAGCGTCAGTCTTCTTCTTAAAGATCCATTTATTCTCAATGGCTTGCCGATCATCGGGCAAGTCAACCAAAGTCCATACTTTGTTTTCATACATGGATCCCATCTCAGATTTCACGGCCTCTAGCCATTTTACGGAATCTGGGCTCATCATCGCTTCCTCATAGTTCGTAGGTTCATCATGGTCAAGTAACATGACTTCCAGAATTGGATTACCGTACCACTCTGGTGCGGATCTTACTCTGGTAGACCTACGAGGTTCAGTAGAAACTTGATCTGAAGTTTCATGATCAATATCATTAGCTTCCTCACTAGTTGGTGTAGTTGTCATAGGAACCGGTTCTTGTGATGAACTACTTTCCAACAAGGGAGTAGATACAGTTATCTCATCAAGTTCTACTTTCCTCCCACTCACTTCTTTCGAGAGAAACTCCTTCTCTAGAAAGGATCCATTCTTAGCAACGAAAGTCTTGCCTTCGGACCTGTGATAGAAGGTGTACCCAACAGTCTCTTTTGGGTATCCTATGAAGACACATTTCTCCGATTTAGGTTCGAGCTTATTTGGTTGAAGTTTCTTCACATAAGCATCGCAGCCCCAAACTTTAAGAAACGACAACTTTGGTTTCTTGCCAAACCACAGTTCATAAGGCGTCGTCTCAACGGATTTTGATGGTGCCCTATTTAACGTGAATGCGGCCGTCTCTAAAGCATAACCCCAAAACGATAGCGGTAAATCAGTAAGAGACATCATGGATCGCACCATATCAAGTAAAGTACGATTACGACGTTAGGACACACCATTTCGTTGTGGTGTTCCAGGTGGCGTGAGTTGCGAAACTATTCCACATTGTTTCAAGTGTAGGCCAAACTCATAACTCAAATACTCTCCTCCATGATCAGATCGTAGAAACTTTATTTTCTTGTTATGATGATTTTCCACTTCACTCTGAAATTCTTTGAACTTTTCAAATCTTTCAGACTTGTGTTTCATCAAGTAGATATACCCATATCTGCTCAAATCATCTGTGAAGGTGAGAAAATAATGATACCCGCTGCGAGCCTCAACATTCATTGGGCCACAAACATCAGTATGTATGATTTCCAACAAATCAGTTGCTCGCTCCATAGTTCCGGAGAACGGCGTTTTAGTCATCTTGCCCATAAGGCACGGTTCGCAAGTACCAAGTGATTCATGATCAAGTGATTCCAAAAGTCCATCAGTATGGAGTTTCTTCATGTGCTTTACACCAATATGACCCAAACGGCAGTGCCACAAATAAGTTGCACTATCATTATCAACTCTGCATCTTTTGGTTTCAACACTATGAATATGTGTATCACTATTATCGAGATTTAATAAAAATAGACCACTCTTCAAGGGTGCATGACCATAAAAGATATTACTCATATAAATAGAACAACCATTATTCTCTGATTTAAATGAATAACCGTGTCGCATCAAACAAGATCCAGATATAATGTTCATGCTCAAAGCTGGCACCAAATAACATTTATTCAGGTCTAAAACTAATCCCAAAGGTAGATGTAGAGGTAGCGTGCCGACCGCGATCACATCGACTTTGGAACCGTTTCCCACGCGCATCGTCACCTCGTCCTTGGCCAGTGCTCGCTTATTCCGTAGTCCCTGTTTTGACTTGCAAATATTAGCAACAGAACGAGTATCAAATACCCAGGTGCTACTACGAGCTCTAGTTAGGTACACATCAATAACATGTATATCACATATACCTTTGTTTACTTTGCCATCCTTCTTATCCGCCAAATACTTGGGGCAGTTCCGCTTCCAGTGACCAGTCTGCTTGCAGTAGAAGCACTCAGTTTCAGGCTTAGGTCCAGACTTGGGTTTCTTCTCTTGAGCAGCAACTTGCTTGCTGTTCTTCTTGAAGTTCCCCTTCTTCTTCCCTTTGCCCTTTTTCTTGAAACTAGTGGTCTTGTTGACCATCAACGCTTGATGCTCCTTCTTGATTTCTACCTCCGCAGCTTTTAGCATTGCGAAGAGCTCGGGAATAGTCTTGTTCATCCCTTGCATATTATAGTTCATCACAAAGCTCTTGTAGCTTGGTGGCAGTGATTGGAGAATCCTGTCAATGACGCTATCATCCGGAAGATTAACTCCTAGTTGAATCAAGTGATTATTATACCCAGACATTTTGAGTATATGCTCACTGACAGAACTATTCTCCTCCATCTTGCAGCTGTAGAACTTATTGGAGACTTCATATCTCTCAATCCGGGCATTTGCTTGAAATATTAACTTTAACTCCTGGAACATCTCATATGCTCCATGACGTTCAAAACGTCGTTGAAGACCCGGTTCTAAGCCGTAAAGCATGGCACACTGAACTATAGAGTAGTCATCAGCTTTTCTCTGCCAGACGTTCTTAACGTCGTCAGTTGCATCAGCAGCAGGCCTGGCACCCAGCGGTGCTTCCAGGACGTAACTTTTCTATGCAGCAATGAGGATAATCCTCAGGTTACGGACCCAGTCCGTGTAATTGCTACCATCATCTTTCAAATTTGTTTTCTCAAGGAACGCATTAAAATTCAACGGAACAACAGCACGAGCCATCTATCTACAACAAACATAGATAAGCAAAATACTATCAGGTACTAAGTTCATGATAAATTTAAGTTCAATTAATCATATTACTTAAGAACTCCCACTTAGACATACATCTCTCTAGTCATCTAAGTGATCACGTGATCCAAATCAACTAAACCATAACCGATCATCACGTGAGATGGAGTAGTTTTCAATGGTGAACATCACTATGTTGATCATATCTACTATATAATTCACGCTCGACCTTTCGGTCTCCGTGTTCCGAGGCCATATCTGCATATGCTAGGCTCGTCTAGTTTAACCTGAGTATTCTGCGTGTGCAAAACTGGCTTGCACCCGTTGTAGATGGACGTAGAGCTTATCACACCCGATCATCACGTGGTGTCTGGGCACGACGAACTTTGGCAACGGTGCATACTCAGGGAGAACACTTCTTGATAATTTTAGTGAGAGATCATCTTAAAATGCTACCGTCAATCAAAGCAAGATAAGATGCATAAAGGATAAACATCACATGCAATCAATATAAGTGATATGATATGGCCATCATCATCTTGTGCTTTTGATCTCCATCTCTGAAGCACCGTCATGATCACCATCGTCACCGGCGCGACACCTTGATCTCCATCGTAGCATCGTTGTCATCTCGCCAACTATTGCTTCTACGACTATCGCTACAGCTTAGGGATAAAGTAAAGCAATTACAGGGCGTTTGCATTTCATACAATAAAGCGACAACCATATGGCTCCTGCCAGTTGCCGATAACTTCGGTTACAAAACATGATCATCTCATACAATAAAATATAGCATCACGTCTTGACCATATCACATCACAACATGCCCTGCAAAAACAAGTTAGACGTCCTCTACTATGTTGTTGCAAATTTTACGTGGCTGCTACGGGCTTAGCAAGAACCGTTCTTACCTACGCATCAAAAACCACAACGATAGTTCGTCAAGTTAGTGCTGTTTTAACCTTCACAAGGACCGGGCGTAGCCATACTCGATTCAGCTAAAGTGAGAGAGACAGACACCCGCCAGTCACCTTTAAGCACGAGTGCTCGTAACGGTGAAACCAGTCTCGCGTAAGCGTACGCGTAATGTCGGTCCGGGCCGCTTCATCTCACAATACCGCCGAACCAAAGTATGACATGCTGGTAAGCAGTATGACTTGTATCGCCCACAACTCACTTGTGTTCTACTCGTGCATATGACATCTACGCATAAAACCTGGCTCGGATGCCACTGTTGGGGAACGTAGTAATTTCAAAAAAAATTCCTACGTACACGCAAGATCATGGTGATGGCATAGCAACGAGAGGGGAGAGTGTTGTCCATGTACCCTCGTAGACCGTAAGCGGAAGCGTTATGACAACACGGTTGATGTAGTCGTACGTCTTCACGATCCGACCGATCCAAGTACCGAACGTACAGCACCTCCGAGTTCAGCACACGTTCAGCTCGATGACGATCCCCGGGCTCCGATCCAGCAAAGCTTCGGGGATGAGTTCCGTCAGCACGACGGCGTGGTGACGATGATGATGCTCTACCGGCGCAGGGCTTCGCCTAAACTCCGCGACGATATGACCGAGGTGGAATATGGTGGAGGGGGGCACCGCACACGGCTAAGGAACGATCCGTAGATCAAATTCTGTGTTATGGAGTGCCCCCTTGCCCCCGTATATAAAGGAGGGAGGGGAAGGTGCGGCCGGCCCCCTTGGGGTGCGCCTGGAGGAGTCCTACTCCCACCGGGAGTAGGACTCCCCCCTCTTGCCTTGGTGGAGAAGGAAAGGGGGGAGGGGAAAGAGGAAAGGGGGGCGCCGCCCCCCCCTTCCTTGTCCTATTCGGACTAGGGGGGGGGGGGCGGCCTGCCCTGGCCGGCCCTCCTCTTCTCCCTCATGGCCCACTAAGGCCCATTAACCCCCGGGAGGGTTCTGGTAACCCCCAGGTGTCCCGGTAAAATCCCGATTTCACCCGGAACCTTTCCGATGTCCAAACATAGGCTTCCAATATATCAATCTTTATGTCTCGACCATTTCGAGACTCCTCGTCATGTCCGTGATCACATCCGGGACTCCGAACAAACTTCGGTACATCAAAACTTATAAACTCATAATAAAACTGTCATCGTAACGTTAAGCGTTCGGACCCTACGGGTTCGAGAACTGTGTAGACATGACCTAGAACCATTCTCGGTCAATAACCAATAGCGGGACCTGGATGCCCATATTGGTTCCTACATATTCTACGAAGATCTTTATTGGTCAAACCGCATAACAACATACGTTGTTCCCTTTGTCATCGGTATGTTACTTGCCCGAGATTTGATCGTTGGTATCCAATACCTAGTTCAATCTCGTTACTGGCAAGTCTCTTTACTCGTTCTGTAACACATCATCTTATAACTAACTCATTCGTTATAATGCTTGCAAGGCTTAGGTGATGAGTATTACCGAGAGGGCTCAGAGATACCTCTCCGACAATCGGAGTGACAAAACCTAATCTCGATTTATGCCAACCCAACATGTACCTTCGGAAACACCTGCAGAGCACCTTTATAATCACCCAGTTACGTTGTGACGTTTGGTAGCACACAAAGTGTTCTTACGGTAAACGGGAGTTGCACAATCTCATAGTTGCAGGAACTTTGTATAAGTCATGAAGAAAGCAATAGCAATATACTAAACGATCAAGTGCTAGGCTAACAGAATGGGTCATGTCAATCACATCATTATCCTAATGATGTGATCCCATTAATCAAATGACAACACATGTCTATGGTTAGGAAACATAACCATCTTTGATTAATGAGCTAGTCAAGTAGAGGCATACTAGTGACTATATGTTTGTCTATGTATTCACACATGTATCATGTTTCCGGTTAATACAATTCTAGCATGAATAATAAACATTTATCATGATATGAGGAAATAAAACAATAACTTTATTATTGCCTCTAGGGCATATTTCCTTCAGGGCATGGCTCGATGGCCACTCGAGATCTTGTAGTACGGATTGTGACTCGGATTCATGGAAACTATTGTGGAAAACTCTGGTCCCAGGTAAAATAAGAATGTTCTTATGGCAATTGGAGAAACATTCTCTCCCCACGAAAGATGTTAGAGCTCATAGGAATATATCAACTACGAGCACATGTGGTTTGTGTGGCGCGGAGGATTCTTGGCGACACTCTTTGCTAGAGTGTTTGATGGCTAGATGTGTGTGGGCTTTGGTTGACGGAGAGCTAGCAGAACACCTATGCGAGACAACTGAACCAAGTGCCAGACCATGGATTTTCTCAATGATAGACACATTACCGTATGCTTCTTTTGTGAGATTTTTCGTTACACTATGGGCCATATGGTGGACACAGAGAAAGGCAATTCATGATGAAATTTTCCAGAGCCCATCGCCCACACATGTGTTCATATGTAGGTTTATTGATGAATTGAATATGGACCAGGCAAGGAGCTCTAGAACCACTATAACCCCGGGTAGAGCAGTGGAAAGGCCGAAGGCACCTCCATCAGGCTTTATAAAAATACATGTGGACGCGACCACGATAACAAATTAGGTGAGGGGTTCGGCGGCGGCTGTATGCTGAGATGGAGGAAACTACATGGTTAGCTCCTCACTAGTAATTCATGGCATAAATGATGCAAAAACTTTGGAAGCCATGACGTGTCAAGATGCACTATTTATAGCAGAGGATCTTATGATTCAATTTTTTTTGTAGCCTTAGAGTTGGAAATATGCCCTAGAGACAGTAATATTTGTATTATTATATTTTCATATTCATAATTATAGAGATTATATTCTATGCTATAACTGCTATGATCCTGGAATATGCGATTCAGTGGAAAACTCATATGCATGTGTGGAATAATAAACGGTTAAATAAAAGGTTCGCAGTCCTGCCTCTAGGACTAGCTCAAGTGTTGTTGGTGATCACGTTTTCCGGATCTTAGGATATCGTTTAGAGTGTTATACGATAGTCCTAAAACAACTTTGAGATTATCATGTTGGAAGAACAATCATATTGAATTGACCCAACCTTGTTTGTTGTGAATTGAACTAATATCGTCTGTATTCAATTGAAATAACACGGAGTGTTAACATGTGATTTTGCTCCTTAGACCATTATAGTATAACGGTCATTTCTTACCATACGATGGGCTTCAGGGTTGCTCAAATGTCACATGTAACACAGTGATCATAACGACAACTTTCAAGTTCATCAGAAAGTTTGACAAATGGCCGGATAGCTCGAGAGTGGGATTTTCTCCTTCGACGATGGAGATATATTCTTAGGGCCTTCTTGGTGTGAAGGCATCAATCATTGTTTGGCCAGAAATAGGTGACTTAGTCACGGGGATGCCGGAACACAACAACGAGAAAGAAGAACAAAATCAGTAACGAGGATTTTGGTATAGTGAGCATGGTGATGACCAGGAGGATACCGATGCATCCTGGGTTTTGTGGAGTATCGTGAAACAAAGGGAACATCACATGATAACCAAAGGTTCACTCAAATATCATTTGTGTACTCACAAGGACCAATATGGACGTCCACGGTCCCACTATCGGTAATTGAACGAACGGTTTCATTCATCTATGTGAGTTATTGAATGTGGCACCCTGGCTCAGAGCAACCGGTTTACCTTGCATTGCCAACCCAGATATCAAGTCTTCTGGCAACACACAACATCTTGGTACAGAAAACAACCGCTTTATTCATGCTAGCGGAAACATAGTGCGGTATTACATCAAGTAGTGAGGCCAAGCGGAACACACGGTGCGTCTGAACAATATGCATATTATTTACTGAACATAAAGGGGCCTCATTCACGACAACTACGCGGCAGCGAAACGACGACGAAGCGGGACTCCATAGCACATGGACACCGATGTGGACATGATCTAGACACGGCAGCACTCCGATCCGGTTATACTTTCCTGAAATCTGGCAAAACACGCCAGGTCAGTACATTGAATGTACTTGCAAGCTCAAAACAAGCATAAACATAATGACCAACAATATCATGACATTTAATCAAGTTGAATGCAAATAACAACATGCTACTCATGCCATGCAACCAAACTTGTGCACCGAGTCCCTCGGACTCTCTTACCAACTGGTTACCTTGTAACCAAACGGTGACCATTCACGGATCACAAACGAAACCACACTTGGTTCAATGGGTTACCTCTTAACCAAACGGTGATCATTCACGGATCACAAATGAAACCACACTTGGTTCCCACAACGGTCAGTCTCACTGACATCATCAGCACTCAACCAGTGCCATGCAAATAACTTAGTGTGCAATATTACTTTATAAAAGTTAATCCATGGTGTGACCTACTTACGAGTTCTGTCCGTAACCGAGGACGCGGCTATCGATAGAAATACACTCTGCAGAGGTAGCGCACTGTACCCACACCATGGAACCCATGGCCTCGCACTCCCATTCGGGTGGACCAACGGCATTCCGACGGAACTCCCCCATTGCCATGACACTCTCTCGGCCACTTCGACTAACTCCCCACTGGGCTAAGTCATGGGTGGCCCCGTGCCTACCAAAGGCATCAACGGCCACCATCGTGGCAAAACTCAAACGGTCCCAAACAAGGACAAGGTACCATCGCAACAACAACAACAACGGGCACACAAGGTTATGTCTGCTTACCGGGCCAGGGTACCACAGGCCAATAACCTTCCCTCGCTGGAGGCACCGACCAGAGGCATGACAACGGACCGACTAAAGGCCTTCCCATAAAGGCAAATGTGGTTGCACTGGGAAAACTCGATTCAGTGGCACCATGACCTGATCAACTTAAGTTCAAGTTCAATTAACATTAGGTTTAACTTGAAATAAAAATGCTCGAGTCACTATATGCCATGATCATGCAACCATACGACATGCATGACATATCACTTAGAATAAACAAAGCAACCTCGTCAAAAGTTCTTCTTGCACAAATCATCACTAGACTTTACTAATTCTTTCTCACTAGTTATTAGCACTCATCACTTTAGTCTATCATTTACCATATGAAATCCATCATTCACATACAAAAATAATACCGATGCTAGTCATACCATAGTCATAGCAAAATCACATAGTCAAATTACTCATGCCAGGTCACACTAGTCTAAGTACTCACTTATGTAAACTAAGCATTTTACTCATGACAAAATAACTAACACAAGCATTATTCATTAAATAATTATATGCAAGAAATAACTTATTTTCAAGTTGGAAATCATGGATATTGCAAAGACACCATGAAAATGTTGGTGTGGCTTGCCTTAGTTCAAAGGAGCTTCACACTCCTCCTGGATCTCTTCAAGACAAGCTTCTCCTGAAAACAATTAAAATGACGAAAAGAAAACATCAAGAACACTTCTGAAAATTACCAGAAAAATCTAGAAAGTAGAGAAAATTCTCATCTTTGGTGTGCTGCTAGATCTTTTCAGTAAGAACATAATGCAAAAAGAATCAACTCATTTGGAATTGTGGTTTAAAAGTTATAGCAGGTCATTTTTTTGGTCAAATTGATTTGAATTTGAATAAAAAGAAAACCAGGGGGTGACGTCGATGGCGCACTTCCAGGAATGCACCACCACTCATATTGCTTCGGGCGCGGGCTGAGAGGCTGACAGCAGGCCCGACTAGCCAGGTCGGGGGAAGAGAGAGAGAGAGGAACAGAGGCGGGCGATGCGTCGACGGCACGTTCTCCGGCGAGGAGTGTCCGATGGCTAGAACCAGAGGGATAGAAAGAGAGAGGGGGTCGAGGCGCACCTGCCCGTACCCGTAGTTTGGCTAGGGGTGGTCAGACGGGGTTGGAACAGGCCTCTCCAGCGGCGGCAGGAAACATAGGTCGCCAGAGTTGGAGACGATGGTGACATGGGGCTGCACCAGGGGCTCACGGGGTTGGACGACACCAGTGAACCACCAGCAAGCCACCTAAGGAGTTGGTTGAGCTCGGGAGGCACTGGAGTGAGGTGGAGGGGCTACAGGGAATCACCGACGAGCTCGGGTCGGGGCGACGGCCAGAGGCCTGCCCGACCGGGCTTCGGCTTATCTATGAGTTTGAGGAGGTCGAGGGAGTGAGTGGTGATGCTCGAGGAGTCGGGAGGGGGCTATATTTATAGGCGAACGAGAGGGGGATCAGGCTCCGCCGGAAAGCTTCTGGACACAGCGCCCGACAATGAACGGCGTCAGCGAGAGGGGGAGAAGGCGAGGCAGCTCACGTGGGTACCGTGGGAGGGCGGAGACGAGCGTAGGAGCGAGGATGGCGATGAGCACAGTGGCACGGGAGCATTGTTTGCTTGGCTGCGCCGTGCCCGTGCTCGCTGCGGCGAGCTCCGGAGTCGGCGAGCGCTAGGGAGGAGTTAAGGGAGTCGGGACGATGATCGTGCCGAAGTTTGGCAAGGCGCGGTGGTCGGGGAAGCGAGCACGAGCGCAATAGCAGCTCGGGCACGTCGCAAAGCGCGTCGGCAGCATGCCGGCACACCTGGATGAACGCGGTCACCGTGTGAACTATGACATCAGGCTGCACTAAGCTTAAACTTCATGTCTGTCACGTAGTCCTTGGTGGGTTGAGTGGTTCCAACACTTTGAGTTGAACCCAGGAGCTGTGTGTGCGTGGTTTACTTCATGGTAAGTTTCTGGATAGTAACTTGTGAGGTTAACTATGAGTGATCCAGTAAGAGTTTAGGGCTGGGCTTTGGGGTTTCGTAATCTCTTGGAAGGTAATGAAGCTCAAGAAAGATCAGCCTCGTTGGATCAAGGAAAAACATACTTGCTATGCAAAGTGCCTATTCTGTCCAGAACAGAAGTGATTTCTATAGAAAAAATATCCCCAAAAGTTATGCAATATTTTTGCTCAAAGATGTGCCCTAGGTTTCAAAGAATATTTGGGAATTTTCTCAGGATTTTTGGAGCAACAAAAATGAGGGTTGCTTTGGAGCATATGTCTTTGAAGTGAATTTCAGAGAAGAAAATGAATATTTTTCCTTTATGAAAAATATTCGTTGGGTCATTTTTGGGATTTTGCAGAGAAAGAAAGATGGGTTAGGGATGGATGTGTCACTTGGTGAAAATCAAGGACATGCCCAAGTGTTCAAGTACATTCGAATTGATTCAAAACTCCAAGTCCAAAGCATAGGCAAAAGAAGTCCGAAAAAAGAGAGGGCAAAAGCGGGCTGTCACATTGAACCTACAGGGTCACAAGCTTAAAGAAATCATGATCTGCTGAGAGTTAGTAGGACAGGAGTGATGAGATATATTGGTGGAATTGTTTTGTTAATATTCAGAATAATTCTAAGAGGGCCTGGAAGCATTTCGGGGTCACTAGAAGGGTTTCAGTGAATATCGAGTATTATGATATATTATATATAGGTGGAAAATGTTTCTGGAGATGTTATCATAATATATTATAGACACGTGTTGTCATATGATAACGTGATCACATCATTAGGATAATGATGTGATGGACAATACCCACCCATTAGCTTAGCATAATGATCGTTCAGTTTATTGCTATTGCCTTCTTCATGTCAAATACATGTTCCTTCGACTATGAGATTATGCAACTCCCGGATACCAGAGGAATACCTTGTGTGCTATCAAACGTCACAACGTAACCTGGTGATTATAAAGATGCTCTACAGGTATCTTCGAAGGTGTTTGTTGAGTTGGCATAGATCAAGATTAGGATTTGTTACTCCGAGTATTGGAGAGGTATCTCTGGGCCCTCTCAGTAATACACATCATAAGAAGCCTTGCAAGCAAAGTGACTAAGGAGTTAGTTACAAGATGATGTATTACGGAACGAGTAAAGAGACTTTCCGGTAACGAGATTGAACTAGGTATGGAGGTACCGACGATCGAATCTCGGGCAAGTAACATACCGACAAACAAAAGGAACTACGTATGTTGTCATCAAGGATGGACTGATAAAGATCTTCGTGGAATATGTAGGAACCAATATGGGCATCTAGGTCTCGCTATTGGTTATTGACCCTAGAAGCGTCTCAGTCATGTCTACGTCATTCTCAAACCCGTAGGGTCCACTAGCTTAACGTTCGTTGATGATATAATATTATATGAGTTATGTATGTTGGTGACCGAATGTTGTTCGGAGTACCGAATGAGATCATGGACATGACGAGGAGCTCCGAAGGGTCCGGAGGTAAAGATTGATATACACAATGATATGGTTAGGCCAAGGGGTAAGGGCCATGGGGCTTTAGGTCGATGCAAAAGGGGTTTTGCGAAGGCCAAGGGGCAAAACGCCGGAGACCCCGGCGTCTGGCTGCCGGAACTCATCTATTACTACGCCCGTCTTGCTGCCGGAACTCATCTAGTACTTTGCCCGTCTTGCTGGATCAGGAAGGCGAGGACGTCATCGAGCTGAACGTGTGCTGAACGCAGAGGTGTTGTACGCTCAGTACTTGATCGGGGCGGATCGTGAAGGTGTACGACTACATCAACCACGTTGATAAATGCTTCCGCTTAGTGATCTTAAAGGGTATGAAGATGCTCTCCCCTCTCGTAGCTATGCATCTCCATGGATAGATCTTGCGTGTGCATAGATTTTTGTTTTGTTTTCCATGCAATATTTCTGAACAGTGGCATCCGAGCCAGGTCTGTGCGTAGACGATATGCACGAGTAGAACACAAAGAAGTTGTGGGCGGTGATGTTCATACTGCTTACCACCAACGTCTTATTTCGATTCGACGACATTGTGGGATGAAGCGGCCCGGAACAACCTTACATGTCCACGTATATGAGACTGGTTCCACCGACTGTCATGCAACTAGTTTTGCATAAAGGTGGCCGATGGGTATCTGTTTCTCCTACTTTAGTTGAATCGAATTTGACTATGGCCGGTCCTTGAAGAAGGTTAAAACAACAAACTTGATAATTCACCGTTGTGGTTTTTGCCGTAGGTAAGAACAGTTCTTGCTAGAAGCCCGTAGCAGCCACAAAAACTTGCAACAACAAAGTAGAGGACGTCTAACTTGTTTTTGCAGGGAATGTTGTGATGTGATATGGTCAAGACATGATATGATATACGTTATTGTATGAGATGATCATGTTTTGTAATTTATCGGCAATCGGTAGGAGCCTTATAGTTGTCTCATTATTGTATGAAATGCAAGCGCCATGCAATTGCTTTACTTTATCACTATGCATTAGCAATAGTTGTAGAAGCAATAGTTGGCGAGACGACCATGATGCAATGATGGATATCAAGGTGTCGAGCCGGTGATGATGGAGATCATGACGATGCTTTGGAGATGGAGATCAAAAGCACAAGATGATGATGGCCATATCACGTCACATATTTTGATTGCATGTGATGTTTATCCTTTATGCATCTTATTTTTCTTAGAACGGCGGTAGCATTATAAGATGATCCCTTCACTAAATTTCAAGATAAATTTGTTCTCCCTGAGTATGCACCATTGCAAAATTTCATCATTTCGAGACACCATGTGATGATCAGATGTTATAGACTCTACGTTCACATACAACGGGTGTAAGACAGTTTTCCAGATGCAGAATACTTGGGTTAAACTTTACAAGCCTAGCATATACAGACATGGTCTCGGAACACTAGTGGCTGAAAGGTCGAACGTGAGTCATATAGTAGATATGATCAACATAGAGATTTTCACCATTGATGACTAACCCATCTCACGTGATGATCGGACATGGGTTAGTTGATTTGGATCACGTATCACTTAGATAACTTGAGGGATGTTCATTTAAGAGGGAGTTCATTAGTAATTTGATTAATTGAACTTAATTTATCATGAACTTTGTCCCGATAGTATTTGCAAATCTATGTTGTAGATCAATAGCTCGCGATATAGCTCCCCTATTTTTGATATGTTCCTAGAGAAAAATAAGTTGAAAGATGATAGTAGCAATGATGCAAACTAGGGTCATGATCTGAGGATTATCCTCATTGCTGCATAGAAGAATTATGTTCTTGATGCACCGCTAGGTGACAGACGTATTGCAGGAGCAGATGTAGACGTTATGAACATTTGACAAGCTCGGTATGATGACTACTTGATAGTTTAGTGCGCCATGCTTTACGGATTAGAACCGGGACTAAAAAATGCTTTGAACGACACGGAGCATATGAGATGTTCCGGGAGCTGAAATTGGTATTTCGGGCTCATGCCCGTGTTGAGAGGATGAGACCTCTGACAAGTACTTTGCCTACAAGATGGAGGAGAATAGCTCAAGCATTGAGTATGTGCTCAGAATGTCTGGGTACTACAGTCGCTTGAATCAAGTGGGAGTTAATCTTCCAGATAAGATAGTGATTGACAAGAGTTCTCTAGTCACTCACCAAGTTACTAGAACTTTGTTATGAACTATAATGTGCAAGGGATGACAAAACTATTCCCAAGCTCTTCGCGATGTTGAAATCGACGAAGGTAGAAATCAAGAAAGAGCATCAAGTGTTGATGGTTAACAAAACCACTAGTTTCAAGAAAAGGGGCAAGGGACAGAAAGGGAACTTCAAGAAGAACAACAAACAAGTTGCCGCTCCCACGAAGAAGCCCAAAGCTAGACCCAAGACTGCAATTGAGTGCTTCTAGTGCAAAGGAAATGGTCACTGGAAGCGGAACTGCCCCAAATACTTGGCGGATAAGAAGGATGGCAAAGTGAACAATCATACATTTGATATACATGTTATCGATGTGTACTTTAATAGTGTTCATAGTAGCCCCTGGGTATTTGATACCAGTTCAGTTGCTAAGATTAGAAACTCGAAATAGGAGTTGCAACATGAAGAGAGACTAGTTAAGGGTGAGGTGATGATGTGGGTTGGAAGTGATTCCAAGGTTGATAAGATCACCATCACATACTCCCTCCACCTTCGAGATTAGTGTTGAACCTAAATAAATGTTACTTGGTATTTGCCTTGAGCATGAATATGATTGGATCATGTTTATTGCAATACGGTTATTCATTTAAGCCAGAGAATAATTGTTGTTCTGTTCACATCAATAAAACCTTCTATGGTCATACATCAATAAAATCGGTTAGTCTCTACCGCTTTAAGTCTCGGGGGCTACTGGCATATATCTATTAATTTTGCACAAATTTTCACCTTATATCCTTTGATAACAGGCGAGTAACTCTAGTAAGTCCATCCCGGGCAGCTCAGATATATGCATCCACGGTGCTAAAGGCGGTAAATTCCTACTCAGAGAAAGCCGGGGCGCGCAGGGTCTCTTTTATGTGTTGATGATTCATCACACTCTCCACCTCGGAATTGGTGATGGGTACATCATCTGCATCTTCATGAGTTGATTGAGTTGACATCGCCTCCGTATGATCCCTCGTCCTGGTTGACAAGTTCGGGGCCGGATTGGCTGCAGCTCGGCTGGCCGTATCTTTGGTATGGTTCACCGTGTACCTCTCCTGAGATGACAGAAGGGGGAGGAAAATGACAATTCGGCCTTATGCCTAGGCATGAAGTGAGGAGTATACCTCTTTGGTGACGGAGGGGGCTCAGTGGCGCTCCCGGTCTCCTTTCATTTCGCACGCTTGCCCCGCGATGGCGTTGTCTTCTTTTTGGCCGCCCGTGATTGGGTATGGCTCGCTGAGCGCCGATCCTGTAAAGCACGGTTCAGTGCGGTGGGTGAGATGCAAGCGGAGGTATCTCTCTTTTACAATGATTTCCAAACAGTTACCTTAACGAAAGGGTAGAGGTCCGGGTAGTCGGCCATAATGGCTACCTCCGAGCCGTCAAGGCTTGCTTGATAATAGACTCCATCATCAAATTCTTCAAATATATCTAGATCCTCGTGGAATCCGGGGTCTTCGTTGCGAGCATGGTCCTCTGGCTGAGGGGGGGGGGGGCAATAGATGTTTTCGACTACTTTCCTCCATGTCCGCTTTAAGGCAACCAAAGTAGTTTGATTAGTGCATCCCAACAATAAAGAAAAAATAAATACTGATAAATGGTCAACTTACCCATTCAATGGGGTTGTACATTGAAAAGCCTTCCCGGCAATTCAAGCAGGCGAATTCTTCTCCCCCTCGCCCTTATAAAGGTTGGCCAGCATGGCAGTCAGAGCGGCTTGGTTATCCGGACCCTCTCGCCTATAACGAGACGCGTCGTGCTCCCTGTTATAGCACCATAAAGGGGCTACTCTGGATCGGAGAGGTTGGATGCATCGTTTTATCGCGATGGCCATGACTTCAACGATGGAGAGTCCGGAATGGGCAAGTAGTCTGACCTTGCTAATCAGTATCATTACCTCCGCATTGTCCTCTTGCTTGGGGGACTTGGGCCACCAATTGAGTAGTTTCTTCAGAGGAGCGCTGGAGAATTCGGGAAGTCCGCACCGAACTGGGTCCGGAAGGTGAACATCCTCGATGTGAAACCATTCCGAAGACCATTCTTTGGATCCCCTTTTTGGAGTCCCGACAGGGTAGCCTGATCCGGCTATGCGCCATACTTCGGCGCCACCCACTTCGATTATAGACCCTCCGCCTTGATGGCGGGGGACGAGGCAAAAGAACTTTCTCCATAGTTCGAAATGAGCCTCGCAGCCTAAAACAATTCGAAGAGAGCGACAAAACCAGAGATGTGCAGAATAGAACCTGGCATGAGATTGTGCAGCTGGATCCCATAGAATTCCAATAGACCCCTGAGAAATGGGTGGATTAGGAATCCTATGCCCCTCAGAAGGAACGAAATTAAGCACACCCTCTCCTCTTGGCTGGGGTTGGGGAAGTTCTCTGCTAACACATCATCGCCCATAGAAGCTAATCCCGCCCGCACGGAGACTAGATTCGTGCGGGGGGGGGGGGGGATATCCTTGCGTCTGAAGTCGATTCAGCTGAAGGTGGGATACTGAACAACTTCGCCAATCCCCCTCTTGAGGGCCATGGGGCGCGAGGAGGAGCCAGGGGCGTTTGCCATGGTTTGAAGTTTTTCGTGGTTTGCTCCGGTGCTCTTTGGGCGATGTGAGGTGGTGTTTGGGGATCTAACCTCGTTATATAGACGCCACCCATGCCTGGAAAAGGGTTAAATTGTAAAAAAGTTATGGACCATTCGCATTCATTCAACGCGTGGAAATTGAGGCGACGACAAGAAGGAATCATAAAGACTGGACACAGAAGCCGATACCAGATTATCATCGATCCGGAGTATGGTGAAGAACCCGCCTTGCAAAGCCAAAGACATGAATCCGCATACTACATCATCATTGAAGGCAAGTTCGGGGGCTACTAAGGGAGTCCTGGTTTCGGGTGTCCTCAGGTGTCCGACCCAAGATGAGGGCCAGGCTGAATGGGCCGTGATAAAGCTGAAGGCCGTCCTCCGTGTTCGGATAGGATTCCTATGTGCGTGGATGGGAAGATTAGAGTCTGGATGTATTGTTTCCTTCCCTTATGAACCGACTTTGTACAAACCCTAGGCCCCCCCGGTGTGTATACAAACCGGAGGGGTTAGCCGTAGAGGCTATCATCATAATCATAGGCTAGACAAGTTACGGTTTAGCCATTATGATCTCGAGGTAGATCAACTCTTGTAACCTCTATACTCATCGAATACAATCAAGCAGGATGTAGGGTTTTACCTCCTTTAAGAGGGCCCGAACCTGGGTAAAACATCGTGTCCCTTCGTTCATTGTTACCATCGATCCTTAGACGTGCAGCTTGGGCCCCCCTACCCGAGATCTGCCGGTTTCGACACTGACAGTGGGTGCGCAGCCGCTGGTATCCCCACCTACGTGGTCGGATCGCCGAAAAAGCTCGCCCAGGGAGCAGGATGGAGGCTGCCGCGGCGAAACCCTCTCTTTTCGGCGGGGAATATGCCTTTCTAGCGGCGCACGAGCGGCTGCGGGCAGGTGGGCGGCGCCGGGATCGGAACGACGGTGAAAGGGCAAGTGGCGTCCGACAGCGCGTGGGGGCGAATCCGAGCGGGGAAAGGTTGTTTTTAGCCTGACAGTGGCGGCCCACGCGGCACTTTTCCTTCCGCCGGAGCCCCCAAGCGCCCCCCGGTGCGCTGGATTCGGCCTGGGATCGCCAGGCCAAAAAATGGGCCGAACCGACGGAATTCGGTGTCCTGGGAGGGCGACTGG
>NC_041385.1:650382719-650481077 GCF_002162155.2 Triticum dicoccoides
GAGTGGAGATGCTCTAACAAAACAAAATACGTCTTACTTTTAGAAATGGAGGTAGTACAATATTGTATGATCGTTTGATTGTGTGTAGTAAAAGCATATATTTCTTTGCATGAAGTTCAATTGGATGATGTTGAGGAACTGAGTAATTTAACGTTAAGTTTAATCCAGAAAAGCGGTAAATTAAACATGATAATAGGACTAAAAGTAATGGAAATTGCTAAGGAAGCTCGAACTCGAGGGAGCCCGAAATTTGACAAATTCAGAAACCAATATCTTTAGGTTTCAGAAAATTCTGGAAACAAATACAGACGTACCTATGGATGTATACTACTTCTTTGCAAAGTTTCATAGTGAAATACTTTTTCATGCCACAAAAACTACAAAATCATGTATTCCTAGCACATGTACTATTCACTATAAAAGCACATTGATTTTGTTTTTTTGTACTATTCACATCAAAACATATTCCATAGTGAATTTTTACGCGCCTAGTATACATCTAATGAGTACTTGTGTATTTATTTTCTGAATTTTTTAAAACTTAAAAATTGATTCTCAAGGTGCGGCAGCGGTGATATGTACAGATAAGAAAGGCCAATAATACTTGAGTGCCTCCGCCGTTGTCTTTGAAGGGCTCACTGATCCGGCAACACTCGAAGCTCAAGCATGCAATGAGGCATTAGCACTTGAGACCGACTTACACCTTGATTCTCTTTGCGTGGCTTTAGATTGTCTTGAAGTTGTAGTAAATATAGACTCTGAAGTCCCCTGTCCTTACGTTACTATCTTGCGGGAGATCAAGTACCAGCGGAGCTCCTTTCAAGATCCCAAGTTTGTCCATGAGATTATGAGAAGCGACAACACAATGAAGAGGCTAAGGGCCCATGAACATTAGCTTTTAATAAAGGATACATCTGCTAAAAAAAAGGAAGGCACCCACTGGATCATGGCAACGGCACGAGCACGATCGGCTGCCTACTCCGTCTTCAGTGTTCCTCCATTCCTATCTGAACTTGTAAACCATTGCAACGCTGTGTGCGAGAGAAAGTGAATCTGTGATCCGCCCGTACCTCAGGTATGTGCAATCCCTTGCTCGGGAGGCAGCGCGCGCAGGTCCCGTGCCATCCACGGCTAGATCGACCTCCGCGGCACGGCCCATGATCGTGGTGTTTGTGTGAATATGCTGCATGTTGCTACTGTGCGTTTAGCTGCTACGGTAGGCATTGGCCAGTACAGTCTGGAGCCACTGTCGGGGTTTGCCTGATCCGGTCTGGAGCTCCAGTGGGTTGTGTGATGAGATCTTTGTCCGCAACCTGTTTGATAAAATGCGCCTGCAGTTTGCTACTCCTTCCGTTCCGAATTACTTGTCTTGGATTTGTCTAGATACAGATGTATCTAGACTCATTTTAGTGCTAGATACATCCGTATCTAGACAAATCTAAGACAAGTAATTCGGAACGGAGGGAGTACAAGAATGCGCATGGCATGATGGCATGACACTGCGCCAAGCTCTCTTGCCACTTTGCCAGCGATGTTTGGTGCACGTGATGGGGTCAACATGAGGATGGAACACGGCTTGCTCTTATAGAGTTGGAGTAGTATGCAGAATCTATATGATCTCATGGACCTGAATACCTGATCATTTGTCTCACGTCCATTGCTATATTCATGTGAATGTGTATTATCAACATTTGAAGAATTCATTTTCAGGGTTTTGTGCTGACAGACTGCGAGAATTGCAAAATTGAAGATATGCTCTGGTTGTTGGTGCTACATTGCGTCAAGTCGTCAACAGTTAAGTCAGGAATGAGCATTCCAAATTTATTAGATGTTCATGTGAATCAATTCTCTACTTACTCGCTCTTCGGCAGTTCTTGCAGAGCAATGTACACACACTGATGGGCAGTCGACTGATTGAGCATAATTTGAAAGGTTTTGTTGGAAGACCTTGCATTCTTTGTGGGCACGCGGGGTGCTGCACTTTGTGACTGTACTAGAGATTTCAAGGGTGACCTTTGCATCTGAAGTTCTCAACTATTTCAATGCCCATTGGTGATCCATCTCTACTAGACATGTCTGTCCACAAGGTACTTAGCATGATTTCTCTTCTAGTTTTGCTTGTTTCAGGAATGCCTACAGATATCACTGTATAGCTAATAGTTTGCAAGTGCAAAAGCATGTTAAATATGTGTTACTAAGTAGAAATATTTGTTTAAAACCCACCTACAATCTGCAAGGTAATCAGTAATCACAATCACCAGTGGGGTGGATATGCCTAACTAAAGGGGATATTTTTTAGATGTTTTCAAGTTCCAGTATCCACATGTGTGTTTCCTTTCGAACCAGAATAGCTCGATATTTCTTCCTTTAAAATGCAGAGCGTGGTATATGTCCTTGTCCTGTTCACGTACCACTATTACTGGTTCTGCCAGATGTAAGTAAAGGAGCATGTACAGTGGATATCTTTCAAAGCAGTTGTTTTGTATGCTAGTTGAGGTTTCAAATGATGGATTACTGCTTGACACTGATTCAACTGAATGCTTACTGATAAATGCTTGAAATTCTAAGTATAATCCTTTATGTTCTGTTGGATATGAAATTCAGACACGCCGAGAAGCGATCAAAATTGAGCATAAACAGAAGATGAAGCAAACTGGTTCCATTATATTTCTTTTGATTGAGCTGTGAAAAAAAGGTAAACGTGAAACTTCTTGCATAAAGTTATAGTGTTAACAATACTGTAACTCCCACAGCATTCATTCCGAGCTTTTGGTACTACTCTTGTCAGTTTTGAGGGAGACTGTTTATCTGCAATCAGGCATAGACAGCTTTGGATTTGAGAGCGTTAAGTCCGAACCAGGTAGAAAACTAGAACGCTCACAAGATAAACTAACACGAAGTTCTGCAATGTCTCACCCAATAACCTCTTGCAATTACAACAGATCAGGCTTTGTTCGGAAGGAACATAGATGGGTTGCGAAATGCAAGTGAATACCACTGCTCAAGCATTAACGCGGCGAACTTTGAGATCCTCATGGTAGAGTAATATATATCCTAGCATGATGGTAGCTCCAGGTTCAGTAAAGTGCGCTATTATGAGCAAATTGCTGAGGAGAATCACAAGGAAAGATGCACGTAGCTGTGAACTGTTGTTCCTGCAATAATAGCTGATGAAATGCAAAAACGATGTGATATGCAGAGTATATCCATGCCACTATTGATTCAACAGAACCACATAGCTCTGTCTTATATTTGACCACAGTTGAGCCTATCTACGCATAGTTGCAGACAAAGAGTGAATGGAAATCCTGGATTGTCACTTCAAATATTTGATCTGCTGAAAAAGGCTTTACTACGAGAGTTCAGTCAATCTGCTATTCAGAAAGCGAGCTATTAGTGCGATCTTTTTGCTCTTATCTATTCCAATGGGACAAAAGAAGTTATGGAACTATGCGAACTTTAGAGGAAGATGGAGCCACCAATTGTATGAAATCGACCTTTTCTTTTTCATTTCTCACTACCACTCTAGTCTCTGTAGGCCTCAGAGATAGTTCGCTTACTTGAACATTCTTCTCATAGCAAACAAATTTGCCAAAAAGAAAGCTAAACGCCGATGATAAATACAAAACGGCATTTGCTCTTTTGGATTTAGGTTACAAAATATCAGGTACACTATGGACAATGCATGTTTCTTCCTAAAAAGTTGTACTCCCTCCGTTCCTAAATATAAGTCTTTGTAGAGATTCCACTAGGTGGACTACATACGGAGCAAAATGAATGAGTCTAAACTTAAAATGCATCTATATACATCCGTATGCGGTTTATAGTGGAATCTCTACAAAGACTTATATTTAGGAACCGAGGGAGTACATGTCAGTGTCATAGTAGAGATCGGTGTGTGGTCCAATCTTGCTTTAAGTTAGATCCTTGTAATTGATGTAACGTTGAACCTTTGGCATTTCTGCTAGCTGAAAGGGCAACCAGGTGTAGTGAATAAAGTTAAATCTATGATGGGAGTGATAAGTGGTCCCTTCTCTATAATGCAACCAATTTCATAATCTGGGAGTTTGATTTCTTTCTTTTTTTACTAAAGTGTTATGGCACTCTTTTCCTAAATATGCTCGGAATACACTCTGTCCCGGCCTCAGTTTGTGCTATAAGACACAAACTGTTATTAGTGCTTGTGCCTTGGTTTGTACTTTTTCTATTGGTTTGTAATCGTTCTCCCTTTTTTAATGCTCCTCGAGCATGTTTGACTGATTCTGTTTCATATCTCTTAGTAATTTCTAAAGGCCTGGTTTGTTGAAAATAAATGCCCGATAATTATTGGAGCATATAAAATGTCCTTAGCGGCAGAGTTGTCACTCTGACATCTGGCTGTGGGAATGACTGATTACTCTTTCGACATGACAAATTTTCGGCATCTTTATCTATCGCATTGTTCCCGCAAGTTGATCAGTTGCATTGGGCCATTGGTACACGGAGATGCTGAATATGACGACAGATTACCCATTGTTCATGAACAGAACATGTTCAGAAACGGCGATAATTGAGTAGAATAATTTTGCTGTGACGTTGTGCACACGTACTAGCTGGTGGCTGCTATGCTTTGTTCTTGAGCAGTGCACTTCCATTATTCCATAACTTTATGTTGAGACATATGGACAGTGTTCTGATTGCCCTTTTCCTGAACAACTATTGTAGTAGGTTTCCTGACGGGCACCGTCTACTTGCCCAGTTCAATGGTTCTGCTACTCTACAGACTACAGTAGCCGATGTGAAGTATGCAATCCTTGAGCTGCCCAGGCATCGGCAATGAATCCACGAGGAGCATGCCGGTGAAGTACAGCGGAGGTGCAGGAGTTCGTCGGATCTTCTCAGGATGATCTAACCCTTGCACTTCAGAGTTGGATCACAGGTACACGCACCCTGTCCTTCACTGAAGAAAAATACAGCTATCATTTACAGTGCGTGATACAAATCAAAGAATTTCCGCTACCTCTAACTTTGGTAATTATCGCGTAAATAACATTATTATTGGTCAAGTTGAATGAATACAGTGAATTAGAATTTCCATGAAACATACTAGTATTTTCTTTCTTCATACGTCTCTTACCGACATATATTCGTATAAAAGGCAACGTTAAAAGCTGATGGCAAGAGCTGTTGAGAATAACAGAAATGCAGACTCTAGCATGGACAGGCCACTAACAACACACAGCTTTCTCTTTCTCCTGGACTATGATAGGTTTCGCCGGTATTGCGGCATGCACATCGTCGTGGTCCTGGGCGGCAAAGGCGAACCGGAATCTGGAATCTCCGCGCTCGACCTCTACCTCTTCCTCAATTATATCACCCATTTGCAGCTGCAGAATCTGAATATTTGCGCAAAGGCGGAACGCGGACATGCACGCCCGAAAGCGCGGCGGCGTCCATGCCGTCGACCTCCGCGGTCACCACCGCGCCCAGTGGAAATGGAGGACACAGAGACCGGAAAGCGACGACGTCCGCTGTGCCGCCACTTTCACCCCGCACGAGCAAAAGCCGTTGGAGGAGCAGAGCACGAAACTAACCCGTGGTTAGCTACCGCTGCCACTTCGCCGGGACGAGAAGAACTCGGGAGGGAGATGGAAACAAATGGGAAAGCAGGGAGCGAAAGCGAGAGCACGGAAATGCACCGAGCTAGGTCGGCCGGCACACGGGGCGCCCACTTCACCGGCCCTGCGTGCGTGGTCGCGTTGGATTTGCATGAATCTTGCGCGTAGCCCCACGGCCTCGCAAAGTCGCAAGTTGCGCTGCGCCGGGGTGCTTTTGGCCCCTCGGCGCGTGGCCGGAGCCAGTGCCAGTGCGCGCGCCACTGGGAGGGACGTCGTATTGGGCATGGGGCAGGCCATGATGGCGGCGGCAGAGCGGCAAAGGCCGGCCGGCCGGCCGCTAAACAAAGCCGGATGGTTAGCGGCAGAGGGGACACCAACCACCTCGTCCCCGTGGGATTCAGTTCAGAGACGGCTAGCTCGCTGGCCGTGATGCGGAGCTTTGCGACGCTGATGATGAGGTTTTGGTTAGTCCTGCTTAGTTTTCAGGTCCGCTTTTTCGGCTTTGTCGTGGCCGGACCAGGCGGCCCATTCGCCGGCCACCGGCGTATTATTATAGCCGGCTAATGCGATCTGGGGGCACTGATGGAATTGGCCGGGCAGTGGGCGAGGGCGAATGATTCGCCGGGGAGGAAAGCGGAGTGGTCAGGTCGGGACGTCAGGTGCTCCGCCAAAAGAGCGACGTGACACAAGTCACGGAGCTGAATCTTCCCCGCGCACGAGAGCTGAGTCACCCACCACCACGAGCCAACGGGCGGGCACCGCCCGATCCAGCCACCGTTGCCGACGACAGTTTACCATGCATTCCGTCGGCGCCGGGAGGTGCTGGTGCGGCAGTAAGCTGCTGGGAATCATTGCCCTGCTACGAAGCGCGCCCGCTGCAACCGCCTCCAGAGTGTGACAGACAATCACTGTGCGCCACTGGAGCTCTGGGACCGGCCGGCACCTGCATGCTGCACGTACGTCCGGAGACGGTGAGGGCCAGGCGTGTGTGCGCGCAAGCTGGGTGATGAGTGGACGAATGAGTGAGGCTCACTGCTGCGGCCGTGCCCGTGCCCGTGCCCTCGACAGCGTGCGCCCACCGCCACTGATGAAGAATGGTGCGAGCGTACAGGGCCGGCCGTGGCCGGCGCCGAGGCTTTGCTTTCCTTTTGCTTTGGGAAGGAAGGGGACGAAAAGGGAGACGACAGCGAGAAGGACATGGGATTCGCTGCTGTTGGGGCATGTGATGCTTTTCTTTTGGCTTGCTCGCGCGCTGGCCGGGCTGGGTGGACCTCCAACTCACCCCCTCCCTATTACTCCTACAGTATATTGATGCTGCGTGCAGCGTGCCAGCCACTATCAGGCAAGGCAAGGCACTTCTCGTCGACCTGATTGACGAATCAAATTGATACTCTCCTTTCTTTCTTTCTCCCAGCAACTGGCCAACTGGGAGTCAGCCAGAGGTGGCGCGGAGGGAATCGCCAGGGCGGACGGAGCCCGGCACCTGCGCATGGGCGGGCAGCAGGAGCAAGGAGCACGAGGCGGACTAGTTTATGCCCGGGCCTGCGAAGATGAGAATTCAATATTTGTGGCGGAGACTACGGACGGAACGAGATCGATCGGCATTAATGAGAAGCCCGGTCGCCAGGCTAGTCCGGCAGCACATGGCATGGCATGGAGGATTTCAGGTGAGGTGAGCGAGCGAGAGAGCGAAGCCAAATCGAAACTTCTCACGGGGAGGCGGAGGCGGTGCAGCAATGGCGACGGATCTCGCGAAAGCTTCTCACACGCATAACTAGCAACGATAAACTGAAAGAAGCGCTCTAACCAAATTTCACACCGGTGCGAGCTCCTGATCGGAGCCGCCGGCCGGCGACAACGGCGAACGAGTACAAGCTTCATGAACTGCTTATTTCAGATTTTCGGTACAGTGGCCGTATACTTGTGGCGGGGTTATGTACACTGGACGGCACGATCGATGGGTTCTTGAGCTTCTCCATGGACGCAGACCTGCACGTACGCTCAACACCGCCGTGTCGCTCTCAGATGTTTTCGCTTGCGTTCCATCATCCGAGTGTCGGTCGAGAGAGACACAAGCACAGCGACTCTGCAACCAAACTGCTCTCGAGGCAAGCAGAGCACGTCCGCCTGCCTCGTCCATGGTGCGGTCGCGCCCGTGGACGCGATGATGGTGATAGGTGGCCGCCGCTGTTTTGTCCTCCGTGCGGGCTTCGCCGCGGCGAGAAAGCTCCGTCACAGCTGGCCGCATTGAATCTGCAGGAGGAGCGAGTCGTCGAGGTCGAGGCCCGCGCCGTCCATGAACGAGCTCTGGTGCTCGAGCTTCACGTTGCCATAGGGGTGGCCGCCGCCGAGCGTCCCCGCTGGCAGCGTCGGCGGCATGAAGGCGTGCCGTTGCCCGCCGTACGACGGCGAGGGCTTCGTGTCGACGGTGGTGAGCGCGGACGGCGGGGACCCCGAGGGGCTGCCGCGGTCGTCGTCGTCGGGCACGTTGACGGTGGTGATGTCGTGGATGCTGGAGCGGCGCTTGTTGTCCTTGCCGCCGGAGGTGAGCCGGATGAAGTACTTCTGGGCGTGGCTGGCCACCTGCGTCGGCGTGCGGCTCGTCACGTAGTTCCGCGAGATGTTCCTCCAGTCGCCTCTCCCGTACTTCTTCAGCCCCTTCAAGAACATCCTGCACGCAGCGCACGAACACGATCAGATTTCCACCAACAACAAGCAACAATCCAAGCACAAGAAGAAGATCATGAAGATGGCGGCTTACCGGTGCTCCTCCTCCGTCCACGGGACGCCCTTCTTCCGCTCCTGGTCGGCGCGCCCGCGCTTGAGGCAGTAGCCGCGCCTGAACCCGCCGGCGCCGGCGGCGCCGCCGTCCCAGTCCAGAGTGAACCCGGACGAAGGGGACGAGCTGTCGTAGTGAGGAAACGGGACCAGCCCGGCCTCGATGAACCCGACGTCGTTCTCGAGGGCCCGGTAGTGGTTCACCACGTCGGCGACCGTCTTCCTGGGCAGCATCAGCGCGACCATCTCCCACCGGTCCGGCGCGTCCAGGTCGATCGCCGCGAGCGCCTCCTCGAACACCTTGTTCTCCTCCAGTGTCCAGGCGCCGCCTCCACGACGCTCTTGCTGTACGGCCCAGCACGGCTGCCCGGCGAAGTAGGGCGCCGGCGGCGGCAGCACGTCCACCCACGCCTCCGCCATCATGTCGGCTCTAGTTGCTACCTGAGCTGGCTTAAGGGCGGCGAGCAATGGAGGAAGGCAGGAAAGTGGCGAAGGGGGGAGGTGGAAGGAGGCATGCCTATATAGGGGAGGACCGGGGGAGTATCAAATTCCGGGCGGCTACAAAAAGTGGCCGGAGTTTATTCCGCCTCCACCGTTGGAGGCCTTGAGAAGATGAGCAAAAAGAAAGTGGGTGCTTGTGATTGGGCCTTGGTGGAGTTTGTGGCCTCTCAACCAAGCACAAGAGGTAAAGAGGAGAGTGCTAACTAATGGTAACAAGATTCAGTTTTGTTGAATATATGTCTTGCTTTTTCAGACATGTGTGAATTATTTTAACCGAAGGAATTGATTTTTGTGACCAATCACTAGGGGGAGATGATCCCTATCGAATGCATTATTCAAAGGCGACCAAATGGCAAGCTTTGCAATTGTCTGCTAGTGTGAGGAGAGGTATTGACGCTATGATATGGAGGCATCCTTCTTAGAGACGTTTTCGTATCTGAAAGTTCAAAGAGTGAAGTCACTAGCTAAATTTCTAGCGCTAGTCCTTACGGAGTGGAGTTCGTTGCGAAAGACAAATGTGCTTCTGGAATCCCAAATATTCCATAGCAAGGATAGAACAACCGACGACCAAATATCACCATGGAGGTCCAGCAGCGTGGGGACATCCCAAATGAGCTCGATGGAGGGCGGTACCGGGAGGAGTAGGGCATCCTAGGTCTGGATGGCTGCGGGGCATTAAATGAACATGTTTATTGTGGCAGACATAATGCAAAGTACAAGAAAATCTTGCACCACATAGAATATGTGCCTCCCTTTTGATAGTCGTAGGTACCGAAACATAAGCCACCATCTCCTGCCTCTCCATCCCCGCTTCCCCTTGCCGCTGCTTGAGACTAGTGGTCGCCCTAAACCCTGACACTGGTCAATGAAGGTGGCGGTAGGGAGGGCTTTCGTCTGGTAGCCCTCAATGATGAGATGCAATCTATGAATGGTGGTTTAATGTAGAGGGCATGGTTGTGTAGTAGCAGCGGTGGATATTCTGTCCAGGTCAGTGGTCTCTGGTGGCAAGATGTCGGTGGCCACAATCATGTCTCTAGGTATATGGGCGGCAGCATCAGCCTGTTATGTCCTAATATGGCGGTTCTCTGCTCGTGCGCGCAGGTGATGTCTAGTCCTGCTCTGCTACGCAATTGCAGTGACGGTACGGGGGATCTTGTATCTTCATAATTGGCGGCAACGACTATTATGTTCTGTCGCCACAGACATAACCACGGAGCATGAGGACAGTGTGGGGTTACCGAAGCCCTCAATTGGGATTTTGGCGTTGTCATTGACCTTTCTATCTCGTCAATCTCCGTCACATGTGCAACGGCAACCTTTATTATTCGAGCCTTTGGTGTCGACTATATCTTGTTGTGGCTGGATTGCCTGCTTGTGCGAGCATGGTCACTTGTGTGGCATTTCATGTCTAAGACCGTATTGCGCATGTAACTATTGGGATAAGAAAGTGGTGGTGACAACACATGATGACTTCGATTTGGCGGTGCTTCTCAAGTATCGATCCCGAGCTCCAGGCTGACCCGAGGTCTGACCCTAATTGGTTATACCTGGCAATGTGTCATTACCTTGTTGAGGCATTGCTCCGATTTGCTGGGACTTAATCTTCAGGGTAAAAACTCAAGATCAAGCCTTCGTTGGGTGGATTTGGCGACCACGATGATTGAGCGTCGTTCCCACCTGAAGTCGTTGTTGTTGAAGAAAATTTCTCGTTATACTTATGATGTCAAGAGATGATTGATGCATATACGGTTGTTAATGTAGATTGTTGATCATCATTTTGGTCGCTTTGAAGTTAATCAATCTAAGCATAGCTTAGGCTTGTATGACTTTGTTATTTGTCGATGTGATTTTGTCTGTGTGTTGATGTTGATATTGTGCATCCTTGTTATGAAGGGGTGGGGTATGTGCTAATTGTGTTTGTATCCCCTAATGATTCATTCTAAGTCAATTAAATCCATTTTTATTAAAGGATGTGATCAAGTATTTAAAATAGAACATATCAACAACAAAAAGGCAAAAAAAGAAGAAGCAAAACTCAAGGATGCAAAGTGGTAGAGGCACACTCGTGGCGTGTATGTGTGTCTGGTGGCGTGCATGTGCACGTGCGCTTCTACCTTGCATAATCTTTTTTTTTGAAACGGAGCCAAAAGTTTTGCCTAATCTCATTAAATAAGAAGAGAATAACAAAGTATGTTTGTTACATGACCACAAAGGTCAAACAAAAACACAAGGGATCACTCTCCCGGTAAAATGTCACCCAATAACTTTCCCTCTGCAAGTACCCATAGTCTCGCCTCCGTCTTAATTGACGCAACGACACGTGTGGGCAAAGAGGCCTTATTGCGAAACACTCTCACATTCCTCTCATTCCAAAGTGCCTAGCATACTAACATCTTCAAAGAATTGTAGGCCTTTCTATTGACGCCGAAAAGGCCACCCCGTTCATTCCACCATGTTGCCACCGATGGAAGTGTGGCTCAGGCGCTAACCTATGATTGCATCCCTAGCCATGCAATTATCACCCCTAAATCCTGACAGAGTAGCGACATTTGAAGATAAGATGTGCCCCCATTTCCGATTCTCTTTTGCACAACTGACAAAGACCATAGTTTGGCCAACCTCTCTGAGATAATCTGTCCGCCATCCACACTCGATCCAGCGGAATGAGCCATGAGAAGAATCTGATTTTCGGTGGAGCCCATATTTTCCAAACCATCCTTGGCATATCAGACTTTATCAATCTTGCGAATTGCATTCTGTAAGCTGTGGCGGCAGAGTAGCATCCATCCATAGTAAATTTCCATCGAATGATATCCTTAGTTTTGACCACTAACTGCACCTCCTGAACCTTGACCCATAAGTTGAAAAATTGTTGAATGAGGTCAACGGTGAGACCCTCTTGCATGTCAATGTGACGTACCCAATCATTGTTTGCTAAGGCCTTGGAGACACTTGATTTAGTTCATTTGGAGATGGCAAAGATGCCCGATGCAATGTCTTTCAGCTTTTGCCCTTGTAACAAGGAGCAAACCAGAAACTCGTCAACCCTTCGTCACCCATAGTGTAGAAAAGATCCTGGTCTTTGTCATCGCAAGGGGTGTCAAAACCAACCCACGCTTTATGTGGATTGGTCCACTGAAACCACAGCCAACGCAGCCTGAGAGCCCTGGCAAATTTGTCTAGATCGAGAATACCCAAACCACCTGTAATGCCCCAGACACACTCGTCGGCGGTCGTTACTCATGGCAGGATCTAGACTGGCCCCACAAAACAATACTAGTCTTTCCCGCGCACTTTATCCTCACACGTGCGCACCCGGGACCAACTTCTTGGTCGGTCACCCATCCTGAAATTACTCCAAGCCGAGCATGCTTAACTTTGGAGTTCTTTCCGAATGGGCTCCCGAAAAAGTTGGAATTCTTTATTGATATGAGTAGTCTATCATCCCTATTAAGTCAAGCTATCACATACACCCCCACCCAGAGGAACCGACGTCCTCATCGGGCCATAGGAATGTTCCCTCTTGGCACATACGTCTGGGCTTCCAGTCCGATACATGTGTCATTGAATGAACATGCGGTGCCCCCATGTTTGGTTTTGGTAATTGATGACAATATCTATGGACCAATGGTTGCCTTGATTTATATTTGAAGGATTTGTCCATAGGCTTTTCTTGAAGTCCATTTATTGGTTTTAGGGAGTTTTATGTGTTGTCCAAGGTTCTATTCAAGGAATTGTCGAAAGATTGGTCATGGAGAAGACATGATACAAGGTTGATCAAGACTAAGTCAAAGAATGAATCATGCATACAAGATGTATCGAGAGGGGTCAAGTGATTTCATGGTATGTTAAGCATTATCCATTACGCTTTGTGTACTAAATCGTGGTCTATGCGAGAGTTGTTTGTGGGGTTAGGTATGTTTCCATGGTCGTGCATCAAAAGGATGATATCATATATCCCATGGAGGATGACATCAAGTTGTGATCGTCATCAAGATTTGTAAGTGCATCTAGTGCCCCTTAGTGATTTTTGTGTATTGAAGACTTATAGGTTAAGGGACTAATGCGTTTGTGAGTGTACATAGGTCTATAAGTCTATGAGGAGTTTGATATTTACAGAGAAAGTCGACCCCTAAAAATGAAGTTCTTCAACTGAAGACTTTGATATTTTGAAGACTTTCTGAAGACTTTGAAAGTGAAGAAATTGGTGTGACCTTGAAGACTTGGTATTCATTTGTGGAACATGAAGCGTGAAGACTTTTGTTTTCGTAGTTTCATTTTCTCTTTCTTGAGTCATAGGAAACACCATACTATTAAAGGGGGTCGAGGAAATACTAAGGAAAAATTTCCATGTGATGCTCAACTCAAAATCCTACACCTACCAATCCCTTCGAGTGAAGCCTTTGCAAATCTCATACAGTTCAGTCACTTTCTTCAGTGACAGAGACGAAGTTCTTTTGGTCGCTGATGAATTTGTTCTGACTGAGGAGTTAGGAATTCGTCAGTGCGAATTACCTACACAGTGAGGAACATGATAGCCCTGAGGAATTTTAGATTCAAATTTCCGACCGTTGCTGTGCTACGCGCCAGTTGTCCCAAAATATCTTATCCACCTAATGGTCATATCATTGAAGGGCATTTATGTCTTATCATGTCGGGCTGCTCCCTAGGCTATAAATAGCCGCCCCCCTACAACCACTAGCTGGTTGGCTGCTCCGAGAGAACTTGACACTTGTCATTTGAGAGCAACCCATCCTCCGAGGACTTTGAGCGAAAATCATCGAGTGAGGAAAACCCAAAACCAAACCCCTACAAACCCAAAGTGATTGAGCATCACTGAAGAAATTGATCCTGCGTGGATCCGACGCTTGTTACCTTTGAAGACTGTGCTTCTTCCAGACGGTTAGGCGTCAAGGTCTAGAGCATCCAAGAGGAATTGTGGATCGCCGAGTGACCAAGTCTGTGAAGGTTTGGAAGTCGCCTGAAGACTTACCACGAGTGATTGAACGAGGTCTGTGTGACCTTAGTTCAAGGAGAATACGGTGAGGACTGGGTGTCCTGAGCTGCGTGCTCAGCGACTGGGTGTCCGGGACTGTGTCTCCTCGAGTTTAAATACTCAGCAGCTCCAACCAGACGTACAACTGAGATAGCAGTTGGAACTGGTCTACCAAATCATTGTCTTCACCTACCTAACTGGTTCTATTTCCTCAACCCTTTCATTTCCTCATTACTGTGTTGAGTGTTTGTTCATATCTGTGTTTGAAGACTTTGACTGAAGACTTTCTCAATTTCCTCAGTTCAATTCTTCAGTCTGTTTGTCTTCATCTTGTGTTATCCTGTAATTACGCTTTCTGTACTCTGTGCTAGTCTTCATTTCATCATGATGACCATGCTTGTATTCTGTTATGCTTACTTTTGAGTACTTATTCCGCTGCTAATAGTTCTTCACTAAGGAATTTCCTCACCGGCAAATTTCTCAGTGAAGAATTCATAAAAATCGCCTATTCACCCCCCCTCTAGTCGACATAACGCACTTTCAATTGGTATCAGAGCAAGGTACTCCCTTGTTCTGTGTGATTTTGGTTTAACCGCCTGGAGTTTTAGTTATGTCGACCGCAGGTATGATCAAGGTCTCGGCTGGGTGTCCTACCTTTGATGGGACGGACTACCCCTACTGGAAAAACAAGATGCGAATGCATCTCGAGGCAATTGACAACGATCTCTGGTATGTTGTGGAAAATGGTGTTCCCTCTGTCTCACCCTCACTGAACGCTACCGATGTGAAGAGATTCAAGCAACTCAATTCTCAAGCGAAGAATATCATATGTGGCCATCTGAGTAAAGGACAGTATGGAAGAGTGAGTGCTTTGGAAACTGCTAAGCTTATCTGGGATAGGCTGTCCAAAGTGAATGAAGGAGTCTCAACTCAGCGTGACTCTCGAGTTGATGTTCTTCGGAATCTCTTCAACCGCTTCAAAAGACTCGAGAATGAAAATGTCCAACAAACCTTTGATCGCCTCACTGACATCTCAAATGAGCTTCAAGCCCTCGGTGCCACTGACATCACTGACCATGAGGTTGTGAAGAAACTGTTGAGATCGCTTGATTCCTCATTTGATACTATGGGTCTGATGATACAGGAACGGGCTGACTACAAGTCTCTTGATCCTGCCGATATACTCGAAAGGCTAAATACTCATGAGTTCCAGCTTGCTGAAAAGAGAGATCTCTATGGTTCGAGCTATGGCAAACCACGTGCCCTGAAGGCCAAGGTTGTGTCTGAGTCTGAATGTGAGGATTCTGCTAGTAGCCTTGGTGATCCTGAAGAATTGAGCCAGGAGCTAGCACTGCTCGTGAAGAAATTCCAAAAGTTCTCAAGACGTGGTCGCTTTGGAAAATCCTCAAGAAGCAGTGATTCCTCATCAAGTGACTATAAGAGAAGGCTGTGCCACAAATGCAAGAAACCTGGTCATTATATTCAAGATTGTCCTCAGTGGCAAAAGGAATTGAAGAAGAAGAATTACAAGGATTACAGTTCTGATGATGCGAAGAAGAAGAAGAAATCGTCAAAATCTTCGTCATCAAAATCCTCGAAGTCTTCATCTCACAAGAAGAGCAGCTCCAAGAAGGCTCGGGCATTCATTGGCAAGGAAATGGACTCTGAAGCTGAATCTGAGGAACATGAGGAAGAGGAGGCGTCTGAAGAATCCGAATCTGGTGTGGCGAGTCTGGCCTTCGCTACTGCTTTCGTTAGCAAGTCCATCTTCAACACTGAAGAAACTGACCCCACCGACAAGCCTGATGAAGATAATGATGACTACGCTCCCACCTATTGCTTCATGGCAAAAGGTGCAAAGGTACTCAAATACACCTCCTCTGAATCTAGTGAAAATGAATCTGATGAGGATCTCAAGCCCAGCTACTCTAAACTTGCTAAGATTGCTGTAAAACAACAAAGGGCTTTTGAAAAGGTTCAAAACATGCTAGACAAAAGTGATGATATGTTGGGTGAAGAAATGGATCGCACTAAAGCCCTGACTGAAAATCTTCAGAGACTTCAGTCTAGGTTTGATAACCTTCAAAGTCATCATAACACTTTCTTGTCTGATCATGAGAAACTTTCTTATGAATTTCTTCAAAGAAAGCAAGATCTTGAGAAGCTAAGAGTGAGTTATGAAGATCTTCAGAAGGAGCGCGATTCATTACTAGCTCAACAAATCAGCGCTTCTCAGGAAGGATTTGTTCCTCCATGCTTAAAGTGCATTGAACGTGAATCTGCTAATTCTTCACCTGAATGTTCAAATGCTTCAATTGTTACAAATTCTTCACCTGCCTCTGCTATCACTAATTCCTCATCTGAGGACATTGCTAGTATCACTGACGATGCAGGGCTGAAGGAATTGTACATGATAGGCATGTACAAAAGCCTCAAAGGGCATCAGACTTTGTGTGATGTGCTTAAAAAGCAGATCCTCAACAGAAACCCTAGGAAAGAGGGTATCGCCTTTGAGAGGAAACTTAATGCTGATGGAACATATTGGAAGCCTGAGCAGTACCCCAAAACCTCATGGGTTGCTGCAAAGGGACCTCCAGTTGATCCATCTAACTTATCTGGCTTTACATGTGAATCTCCTCATCCTTCTGATGAGTCATTTGACTCCAACTATAAACTGTTCAAAAATCAGAATGGTGAAGTATTTGCTAGATATGTTGGCACTAACTGCAGGAACGGTTCTCCTATGAAGAAAATCTGGGTTCCCAAGAAGTGCCTTGAAAGTCTTCAGGTGAATGTCCTCATGACACCACCAGTGAAGAACAGGAACCCCAGATCAAATTCTTCATATGGATCAAATTCCTCAAATGGATCAAAGTCCTCATATGATTATCATCGTGCTAACAACTCTATTTCGCATGGTAGAGCTAAGGGCTATGAATATGTGCATTATTCTTCAAACCATTATGTTCATTAGTCCTCGAAGAATTTCTCTGCTTATTCATATGCTTACCCTAACCCCTCTTATGTGAAACGAAATGGTTTGGCTTCTATGCCACCATTCTCGTATGGTCCTCGCAAAGTGATGAACTCTTTGCCACCCCTTCAGATGTGGGTGGTGAAGAAAAAGAACTAATCTCTTCTGCAGGGTCAGGTCTCCAGACGTGCCTTAACATCTGAAGAATTTGCTGGGGACCTGACAAAATTGCCTGAAAGGACGCAGGAGAATCATGATGAAATAAACTCTCACACATCCTCCTACTGCTATATCTGTTTACTGCTTGATGAAATTCATCTGATGAACTTGATATCATATTCTTCATTGATGAAGCATATGAGATTGTAAGTTACACTAATTCATCTGCAGGATGATCAACCCAAAGCCACTGAATGGGTCCTCGATAGTGGATGTACAAATCACATGACTGGTGACAAGAATCTTTTGATGGATGCTCCCTTATCACCGTCACATCTGAAGCACATCATCTTTGCTGACAAAGGCAAAAGTCAGGTATTGGGTCTTGGTAAGGTTGCGATCTCTAAGGATAAACACATGGACAAAGTCATGCTTGTTGAGTCCTTAGGATACAACCTCATGTCAGTCTCAATGCTTTGTGATTTTGATATGGTTGTTGTCTTTGGCAAGTATCGCTGTGTTGTGATTATGGAAGCTAACAATTCCAAAGTCTTCGAAGGCTTTAGGAGAGGATATTTGTATATTGTTGATTTCTCTACAGGACCACAACCAGCCGTGTGTCTACTTGCAAAAGCTTCAGAAGGCTGGCTATGGCATCGACGACTTGGTCACGCAGGCATGAGGAATTTGCACACGCTTGCGAAGAAGAAGCATGTCATTGGCATTGAGAATGTCAAATTCCTCAAGGATCACTTATGCGGAGCCTGTGAAGCTGGAAAAATGACCAAGGCCAAGCATCCAGCGAAGACTATCATGACCACTACTCGTTCATTCGAATTGCTTCACATGGACCTCTTCGGATGTAATCATTACTCAGTAGTCACTAATGATGCATCTCTATATGGTTTTGTCATTGTTGATGATTACTCTCGATATACATGGGTACACATTGTTACTTACAAACATGAAGTGCAGGAAGTCTTCAAACGTTTTTCCTCGAGGGCTTCAACCAACTTTGGTGTGAAGATCAAGCACATCAGAAGTGACAATGGAACTGAGTTCAAGAATTCCGGTCTTGATGACTATCTTGATGAACTTGGTATTACTCATGAGTTATCTGCTCCCTATACTCCTCAGCAAAATGGCGTCGTGGAGCGCAAGAACAGAACTCTTGTTGAGATGGCTCGCACTATGCTTGATGAATACAAAACGCCTCATCGTTTTTGGATTGATGCAATTGATACTGCGTGTCACATCATCAACAGAGTATATCTTCACAAATTCTTCAAGAAGACTGCCTATGAACTCCTCACTGACAAGAAACCCAATGTGAGTTATTTCAAAGTCTTCGGTGCTAAATGTTGGATTAGAGATCCTCACCACAATTCTAAATTTGCACCGAAAGCACATGAAGGTTTTATGCTTGGTTACGGAAAGGACTCGCACACCTACAGAGTCTTCAACATTGTTCTTCACAAGATTGTTGACATTGTAGATGTGCGGTTCGATGAAACTAATGGCTCGCAAAGAGAGCACCTACCTTCTGTGTTAGATGAACCAGCACCTGAGGATTCTATCAAGTTCAAGGCAACTGAGGATGTCATTCCTACTGAAGAATTTGCTGAAGAATTCATTCCAGTTCATGAAGAACATCGAGCTGATACACGTGAAGAAAATGCTGAGGAAAATGGTGTTGAAGAAAATGCTGACCAAACTCCTCAGCGACAACCAGCTCATCCTCGCGTTGCAAAAGAAGTGCAATTGGAGAAGATCATCGATGACATTAGAGCACCAGGTCCTCTCACACGCTCAAAAGCTTCACGTTTATCTAACTTTTGTGGGCACTATGCCTTTGTCTCTATCACAGAGCCCACTAAGGTAGATGAAGCATTTTTGGAGCCGGAGTGGATTCAGGCTATGCAAGAAGAATTACATCAGTTCGAGCTCAACAATGTCTGGGAACTGGTCAAACGTCCAGATCCTCGCAAGCATAATATCATTGGCACAAAGTGGATCTACCGCAACAAGCAAGATGAAAATGGCCTTGTGGTGAGGAATAAGGCACGACTGGTAGCTCAAGGCTACACACAGGTTGAAGGAATTGATTTCGATGAAACTTTTGCACCTGTTTCTAGACTTGAGGCTATTCGCATATTACTTGCTTATGCTAACCATCATGATATCATCTTATATCAAATGGATGTGAAAAGTGCATTCCTCAATGGTAAGCTTGAGGAAGAAGTATATGTTGCTCAACTCCCAGGTTTTGAAGATCCAAAGAATCCTGACAAAGTCTTCAGACTTAATAAGGCCCTCTATGGCCTCAAGCAAGCCCCTCGGGCGTGGTATGATACATTGAAGGAATTCTTCGTGAAGAATGGCTTCACACCCGGTTCACTCGACCCTACTCTCTTTACTAAATCTTATGTTGGTGAACTGTTTGTGTGCCAAATATATGTTGATGATATTATCTTTGGCTGTACTGACCAACGTTATAGTGATGAATTTGCCTATATGATGAGTGAAGAATATCAAATGTCTATGATGGGAGAGTTGAAATTCTTCTTAGGTCTTCAAATTCGTCAACAGCGCAATGGCATATTCATATCTCAGGAGAAATACCTCAAAGATGTACTGAGGAAATTCGACATGCAAGATTGCAAAGGCGTCAAAACCTATGCCCACAAATGGCCATCTATGCACTGATGAAAATGGTATTGACTTCGATCACAAGGTATACCGCTCCATGATTGGTTCTTTATTGTACTTATGTGCATCTAGGCCAGATATAATGCTTAGTGTTTGCATGTGTGCCCGATTTCAAGCTGCACCGAAGGAATCACACCATAAGGCTGTGAAGCATATTCTTCGATATCTAGCTCACACACCAACACTAGGATTATGGTACCCTAAGGGCTCTGGTTTTGATCTCATTGGATATTCTGACTCTGACTATGCTGGTGATCGTGTGGACCGCAAGTCAAGTTCTGGCACTTGTCATTTCCTCGGACGATCTTTGGTCTGTTGGTCCTCGAAGAAACAGAACTGCGTATCACTGTCCACTGCGGAAGCTGAATACATTGCTGCTGGCTCTTGCTGTGCTCAACTGCTTTGGATGAAGCAAACACTCAAGGACTATGGCATCAACGTGAAGAATGTGCCTCTCCTCTGCGACAATGAGAGTGCCATCAAGATTGCTCACAACCCAGTCCAGCACTCGAAGACAAAGCACATTCAGATTCGTCATCATTTTCTTCGTGATCATGTGTTGAAGGGCGACATCTCCATCGAGCACGTGAAGACTGAAGAACAGGTAGCTGATATCTTCACTAAGACCTTGGATGAGAAGAGATTTAGCAAGTTGCGGTGTGAGCTAAATATCTTAGAATCTTCGAATGTTCTTTGAAAAGGACACACATCCTAACACTTATGCAAAATTGATGATTTAGATGTGCAACACATGAAGAAACGTTTTTCTTCAATCAATGAAGAATAACACTCTAAGTGTGAAGAAATTAATGAAGAATTTGATTCTCAGAACCCTACGACAATTGTACGCGGTGTCTGAAATCATCATTCTTATACGGTGGGTCACACCACCACAAAAAGTTGAAAATCTTCAATTTGAGTTTTTCCTCAGTTTTGAAATTCTCCAGTTTTTCAAATTCTTCAACTTTTCAAAATCTTCACTATTTCCTTCGTTTTTCTTCATTGGCTATATATATATGAGTTTATGTCCTCTACAGCATTCACTTATAGCTATTTCTTCAAGTTGCTTTTTCTGCTAAGTGAATGTGATCGGACCCTTCCCCCTCTATGCTATACTCAACCCAATCTATTCACAAATTCTTCATATGCGTTCTATTTGAAACTCGTTCAAAATCTTCAGTGTGTCCTTGTCAGCTGAAGAAATTGCGAACGAAACTTTAAAACAAATCTTATCCAAATTTTCGGTTTTGCCGCTCAAACCGTTCCGCATCCCACAATGCATTATTCTATTCACCCACGGTCGTACACGATCTCAACTACACAGTACGTGGGTGACACATGTTGCGGGAAGGAGAAAGGGCAGGGGCACGTTCATCCCAAATCTTCGGGCGAACTGTTTTTCACCGTGTCTATAAATACCCCTCTCCCCTTCCTCACTTCATTTACTCCGCTCGATCGCTACTCTCTCACTCGAGCTCCTCAAACCCTAGCGCCGCCGCTACTCCATCATCGCCGGTGAGGAAGAGCTTCACTGCCTCGACCTCGTCGCCGTCGTACTCACGCCGACCGCGGAAATCTTCACTCTGCCGCCGCCGTAGCTGTCTTCCTCTGCCAAGTTAGGGCGTGGGAGATCTAACCTGACAAACTTCACATCTGTTCTTCTCAGTTCGTCGTGTTCTTCACTTCGGGTAATTAAAAGTTACTTTTATTACTCATTTTGATTCTCAAACTTTCCTGAAAATCTTCAAAGGTGTTTATTCTTCAAATCTTCACACATATGAACACCACACATCATATGATCTTGAACTGTTTCTCTAAGCAATCATTTTCTTCAAGATTCCCTAATTGTGTGGATCTTCGATCTGTACAACTCTGGAACCTAAGACAAGAACGCTTAGTGAAATTCCTCAAGGTTCATCTGGTCAAATTCCTCAAAACTTGTTCTTTTTGAAAAACCTCCTCAGGACGCATATGACCTCTCTGAATTCCTCGCACCTGTACTCTGTTCACAGGTACTCATGTCTGCTGCTGAATCACTAGGTTCTCATCAACTTAACTCATTTGCAGCGTTCCTCGAAGAAGAACTACATACTTCTTCAGAGAACTCGATTGTTCAAATTCCTCAACTGAAGAATATGGCAGACGGTAAGAAGCCGCAGAAAGGAGGAAAGAAACCTGAGGTTATGACTGCGTTTGAAATCCCTGAGGAAATTTATGCTGACTATTGCACACCTGATGAAGCAAAATTTGGCAAAGAAAACAAAAATCAGCGCAAGGTGCGCATTCAGAGGATTGAACGGAGATGGGCAAGGGAATGGAGGGAATACAGATATGTGACTCCAAAGTACATGAGGAAATTCGCCCTCAATCCTCCATGCCCAAGAGCTCCATTGGCACCTGGCCAAGTAGCTGACCGCACAAGCATCAAACGTGGTGAGGACTTTCCTGAAGAATGGGCTAAGCGCCAAGCTAAATTGGCAAGACAAGCCAAGGAGGCAGTGAAGAAATTCAATGAGGATTCTGCCACTGCTACTGCTACTAAGGCCTCGGTCAAACCGAGGAAATCCATGCCAAATAAGCCTGCTCGTAAGCCAAGTGCTTCACCAACAGTGCCCTCACGGCAAATTCCTCACACTGCTACAGCTCCACCAAAGTCCTCAACAGCTCCTTCAAAGTCCTCAGCTCCTGTGCATCTGGCTACATGTCAAAGGACTGCTTGGTTCTCGATTGCCTCTGGTGTTTCAGCAAGTTCCTCAGCTGCACCAATTTCCTCATCAGGCCCACACTGTTGAAGACCAAAGCAACAGCTGGACGAGGTCCTCGGCCAAGCCCAAAGAAGAAACAGGTCGCATTCCATGTGCCTTCTGATGATGAAGCTTCTGATGATGAACTTGCAGAAATCATCAGAGACAGACAGGTGAAGGCCGCTAGAGCCAAAGGCACATCTGTGCCACTGCTTTTGGATCCGAGAAAAATCCTCGATTACATTAATCTCTAGCACAAGGATCCTAACACCCCTATGCCTGATTTTCATCTGACCCCTGGTCAAAGTCACATGCTGACCCATTTCATCACTGAAGAGAAATAGAAGTTTGAAAAAGCAAGAGAGATCAGGAAAGCTCAATACAGAAAGGAGAAGCTCCTGAAGAAAAACGCTGTCAGAATGACACCTGAGGAACTTCTCCAGGCTCAGTCTGAAATTCAAGCCCTCAGCAAAGACTTTGATGCCTACTATGCTGATTGGCAAGGAGCTAAAGTAAGATTCGTCAATCTGACGAAGAAATTCACAAATGTTGCAGCCCCATCGCAACAAGAAAATCTTCAGGCTGCAGACTCTGGTCAGCCTGCTAAAGAACATGCCAGCACCGCTGATGACTTTCAGCCTGCTGAAGAACATGCTCGTTCCAGGGCTGGTGAAGAAATTCCAGCCGCTGAAGAAATCGCCAGGGCATCCACTAGTAGTGCGCCTAAAGAAACTGAAGAGATCGGAGCAACTGCATCAGTTGCGCCTGAAGAAAATGAACCAGATTCCTCAGCTCCTCCCGCGCCCACACCAACTCCAATTCTTCCATCTGCTTCTGGTGTGAAGAAGACCAAGGCTGCAGAGCGAGCTGCAGTGAAGAAAAGGAAGGCATCAGCTGCCTCAAACTCTTCGGCTGCGAAGAAAATGAAGCCAATGACCAGCTCACTCGAAAATCCAATTGATGCTGTTCCGATTTCCTCCATGCCATCAAAGGACCTTGTTCCTTTTGGAGAAGACTATGAGATCCCAAGCGGATCTGATGAAGAAAATCATTCTGCTGCTTCGTCAGAGCAGATTGATGAAGAAATTGAAGTGGAAGCAATCCCTTCAACCCCAATCATTTCCTCGCCTATGCCTCAGTTCACAGCTGAAGAGGCCAGTGTTGAGGAACTTGAAGAAGATGTGGATATTGGAAGCACAACGCCAGTGATGAACGATGACTTTTGGGAAAGTCAGCATGCAAATTCTCCACTCTTCACCCCAATCCAACAGATACCTCAGTCCCCTGCTCCAACTGTTCAAATGGGCCCTAAAGAAACTCATCCCACTTCATCTGTCCATGAAGAAATTCCAGCCACTAGTGCTGATGAACCTGCTGCTACTGATCCTCAGACTGCACCTGTTGAGGAACAAGAAATTCCTCAGCCTGAAGAACCCGAGCTCGCGATTCCTAAGGTGGTGATGCAACTCACTGACACCCCTCTGCCAAAGCCAAAGAATCCGTTCTCAAGCAAACAGAAGTTCAAGGCTGAAGATTTCTTTGCCGAGCACGTATTCTTCACTGATTATAATCCATATGATTCTGCTCGCATAAGGAAGAGGCGTTTCTGGACTGCCAGCCAAGCCAGTTTCTATTCCTCATGCACATATTCCTCATGTGGACATGGAGTCTCTGCCCGGCTTTGAGCCAGTCCTTAGTGTTCTTCACGACGCAGGACTTCTGATTTTCTGCACTGATATCTGTGACTGGAATGAAGAACTCATTCTTCAATTCTATGCAACTCTGCACATCACCGAAGACGCTGAAGACGTGAACTCATGGGTATTAGACTGGATGTCTGAAAATACTCACTACAAGGCACCAGCAACTGAATTGCTTCGTGCTCTACCACTCAGTCCTCCACTTGATGGTGCTCGTTGTATCTACAACGAACCAGAACTTTCAAATCACTATATGCAAGTGCCGATGAAGCCTTTGAAGCCAAGGCAGGCCCCACGAACCAAATTCCTCGTCAAGGAATTACTCTATGTGCCTCGGACTGTCTATCGAATTCTGACGAAGACAATGAGTCCTATCAAAGGCCACGACTCAAATGATGAAGAAGTCGTTGGCATCATGAAGAATATGCTTTTCAACATCATTCATGGCGTTCCCGTCAACTTCCATGATTTCTTCATGAGGACTCTGGCCAATATTGCTATGTCACCATTCGAGCTGAAGCCCTATGCTCCTTGGATTATGAGATTCATCAGGGCAAGATCTTCACTGAATTACAAAGCTGACACTCTGAACCACGGTAGCTACTTGCCTCCCATTGAAGTCCTCAAACAGACAGTTTCATCAGCTGATGATAAAGGCAAGGCCGCTGTTGTGATCGATGAAGGCATTCATCCATTGGATGGTCAATTTCGCAAGGCTGCATCTTACTCTACCAATGACGACTCTGCCACACATGACTCTGCCGCAGATACCTCAGCCAAGCAAAATCCTCAAGCCATAGCACCCAGGGTGATGACTGACCGTGAGTTACTCCTCAGTCTTCATCAGAAGGTTGATCGCAATCACAAATGGGTAAAGCGTCAGTTTGGTGCACTTCTTCCCAATATGACCTCAACACACAATGCAGTGAAGAAGAACCAATACTACCTTCATGAAACCTTCAACCGCACCTGGGCTGTCCTCACTCATGTCTATAGCGCTGAAGAACTGAAGACTATGGGTCTCAAGGAAGAATTTGACTGGTTTGCACCTCCTCCGAAGAAATTCAAGAGGGTCAAAATTCCTCCACTGGTGGCCAGCTCTTATTCTCCATCGCGTGACACTGATGAGTATGAAGATTTGGACGACACTGCGGCAGGCCCTGCTACAACAAACAACCCCGACAACGCTGGCGCTCCTCCATCGACTTGAAATTCTTCAGGGGCGTTAGTCCTCAGTTTCAATCCTTTTGGTCATTTGATGACAAAGGGGGAGAAATCTGAGTTAGTCTTCAAGCGGGTCTATATTAAGGGCATTTTTTTAAGTTACAACTCTCGTTCTTCTGAAACTTTTATTTGGATCGAGTTGTAATCTTAAACCCGATGGTGCACTGATACTTTTGTTGCATTATGCTTTGCATGCTTATTCCTCGTTAATGACATTGCACGCATGCTGAATCTTATCAGGCACCATATTTCATCATGCATTTCAAATTCTTCATATTATATATCAAATGCGTGTATGAATTACAAGATATAGGGGGAGATCTCCATGATTCAACTCTTCAAATGTGCATTGCCTCAAAAGCAAATTCTTCACTATGCACATCTTCAGGGGGAGTTCTTCTATATCTTGTAATCAAATTCCTCAATATCAGTGTATACACTTCATATGTTTATCCCCGTTGAAAACTTAACCTATGTTGTCATCAATCACCAAAAAGCGGGAGATTGTAAGTGCATCTAGTGCCCCTTAGTGATTTTGGTGTATTGAAGACTTATAGGTTAAGGGACTAATGCGTTTGTGAGTGTACACAGGTCTATAAGTCTATGAGGAGTTTGATATTTACAGAGAAAGTCGACCCCTAAAAATGAAGTTCTTCAACTGAAGACTTTGATATTCTGAAGACTTTCTGAAGACTTTGAAAGTGAAGAAATTGGTGTGACCTTGAAGACTTGGTATTCATTTGTGGAACATGAAGCGTGAAGACTTTTGTTTTCGTAGTTTCATTTTCTCTTTCTTGAGTCATAGGAAACACCGTACTATTAAAGGGGGTCGAGGAAATACTAAGGAAAAATTTCCATGTGATGCTCAACTCAAAATCCTACACCTACCAATCCCTTCGAGTGAAGCCTTTGGAAATCTCATACAGTTCAGTCACTTTCTTCAGTGACAGAGACGAAGTTCTTCTGGTAGCTGATGAATTTGTTCTGACTGAGGAGTTAGGAATTCGTCAGTGTGAATTACCTACACAGTGAGGAACATGATAGCCCTGAGGAATTTTAGATTCAAATTTCCGACCGTTGCTGTGCTGCGCGCCAGCTGTCCCAAAATATCCTATCCACCTAACGGTCATATCATTGAAGGGCATTTATGTCTTATCATGTCGGGCTGCTCCCTAGGCTATAAATAGCCGCCCCCTACAACCACTAGCTGGTTGGCTGCTCCGAGAGAACTTGACACTTGTCATTTGAGAGCAACCCATCCTCCGAGGACTTTGAGCGAAAATCATCGAGTGAGGAAAACCCAAAATCAAACCCCTACAAACCCAAAGTGATTGAGCATCACTGAAGAAATTGATCCTGCGTGGATCCGATGCTTGTTACCTTTGAAGACTGTGCTTCTTCCAGACGGTTAGGCGTCAAGGTCTAGAGCATCCAAGAGGAATTGTGGATCGCCGAGTGACAAAGTCTGTGAAGGTTTGGAAGTCGCCTGAAGACTTACCACGAGTGATTGGACGAGGTCTGTGTGACCTTAGTTTAAGGAGAATACGGTGAGGACTAGGTGTCCTGAGCTGCGTGCTCAGCGACTGGGTGTCCGAGACTGTGTGTCCTCGAGTTTAAATACTCAGCCACTCCAACCGGACGTACAACTGAGACAGCAGTTGGAACTGGTCTACCAAATCATTGTCTTCACCAACCTAACTGGTTCTATTTCCTCAACCCTTTCATTTCCTCATTACTGTGTTGAGTGTTTGTTCATATCTGTGTTTGAAGACTTTGACTGAAGACTTTCTCAATTTCCTCAGTTCAATTTCTTCAGTCTGTTTGTCTTCATCTTGTGTTATCCTGTGATTACGCTTTTTGTACTCTGTGCTAGTCTTCATTTCATCATGATGACCATGCTTGTATTCTGTTATGCTTACTTCTGAGTACTTATTCCGCTGCTAATAGTTCTTCGCTAAGGAATTTCCTCACCGGCAAATTCCTCAGTGAAGAATTCATAAAAATCGCCTATTCACCCCCCCTCTAGTCGACATAACGCACTTTCAAGATTGAGGTGTGCAAGTTCAAGTGGAGCATCACAAAGAGATCATGCTTGAAGCTTGTCGTCCATTGTGGCGACAATGGACTTTTGAAGATGTGCCGAAGAGTGGCTCACCCATAGTGGAGTATGGGGGAGCAATCTACTAGTCTTCATCGAGCCAACACAATCAAGAAAGGTGGTCCAACTTGAGGAAGTCAAGATCGTCATCATCTAGCTCAAGTGGACTATGTGCAAGGCAAAGGTTTTCCCTTGATAGGTTTTCTATTTTGTCGGCCTCATGGTGGTAGTTAGGAGATCGGGTTGTAGGATCGATTGTCGTAGTATCAAGGGGGGCTCTCTAGTGAGTAGCTTGATCGCATCGTTCGTCGAGAGCTCAAACCATTGCATCCTTGCATCATCTTTCTTGGTTCTTGCTTGATGTTTCTCTTTGTGAGTTTTGGAGCTTATGTTCATCTTCATGGCAAGCTCGAGTTCATCGAAAATGGAGTTCACTTATGTATCTTATATGATGTTTTCGATGTTGGAGTTTTTGCTGGTTCTTCACCGATAGACGTTTCTCTCCTCTATATCTTAGGCATACTCCCCCTGCCTCTTCTTACTATAACCTCGCTGATAGAGGTTGTTGTTGGATAGTTCTTGTCGTCCTCTATCCAACAAGCTTGAGTTTGCTCAATTCGGAGCTCATTTCCAGAAGTTATGGCAGTTATGGTTTTCTTGTAGCCATCTGTTGTTGTGCTTGTGAGCCGGAGGCTGAAAGCACAAGTGCTCCCTAGGTGGTTTTGGTAATTAATGTCAACATATCTCTTGTTGGACTAACACTTTTATCTAGTATATTTCAGACAAGTTCAACAATGAAGTGGCATGGACTAAAGGATGTGGAAACCCCTTCAAGATGCTAAGGACAAAGGATTGGCTCAAGCTTCAAGCTCAAGACTCTTCATTTTATATTTTAGTGATCCAAGATCACATTGAGTCTATAGGAAAAGCCAATACTATCAAGGAGGGATGAGGTGTTGCTTAATGAGTTTCTTGCTCCACAGTGCTTAGTGATATGCTCCAAAGCCCTCAACTACTTTCCCACATCCACATATGACCTAAACCTAAAGTCCAACTCGGCCCCACCGATTCTTTCTATCCGGCGCTACCGAGTTCAGATGTCATAGCCACTTCCACAAACCCTAGGCAAATCGGTCTCACCGATAGGGATCTCGGTCTCACCGAGATGGGATTGTAATCTCTCTGTGTATGTCCATTATCAAAATCGGTCTTACCGAGTTTGAGCAATCGGTACTACCAAGATTACAATGCAAACTCTCTGGTTAACTTATTACCAAAATCGGTCCTACCGATTTTGAGTAATCGGTCCCACCGAGTTTGCCTGACCTACTCTCTGGTTACCTTATTACCAAAATCGGTCCCACCGAGTTTGTGTAATCGGTCTCACCGAGATTACATTATGCCCTAACCCTAACCGTATCGGTCCTACTAAGTTGCATTTCGGTCCCACCGAAAACCCTAACGGTCACATTATTTACTGAATCGGTCCGACCGAGTTTGTTGATTCGGTCACACCGAGATTGGTAAATTGTGTGTAACGGTTAGATTTTGTGTGGAGGCTATATATACCCCTCCACCTCCTCTTCATTCGTGGAGAGAGCCATCAGAACAAACCTACACTTCCAACTTACCATTTCTGAGAGAGAACTAACTACTCATGTGTTGAGGCCAAGATATTCCATTCCTACCATATGAATCTTGATCTCTAGCCTTCCCCAAGTTGCTTTCCACTCAAATCTTCTTTCCACCAGATCCAAATCCTATGAGAGAGAGAGAGTTGAGTGTTGGGGAGACTATCATTTGAAGCACAAGAGCAAGGAGTTCATCATCAACACACCATTTGTTACTTCTTGGAGAGTGGTGTCTCCTAGATTGGCTAGGTGTCACTTGGGAGCCTCCGACAAGATTGTGGAGTTGAACCAAGGAGTTTGTAAGGGCAAGGAGATCGCCTACTTCGTGAAGATCTACCGCTGGTGAGGCAAGTCCTTCGTGGGCGACGGCCATGGTGGGATAGACAAGGTTGCTTCTTCGTGGACCCTTCTTGGGTGGAGCCCTTCGTGGACTCGTGCAACCGTTACCCTTCGTGGGTTGAAGTCTCCATCAACGTGGATGTACGATAGCACCACCTATCGGAACCACGGCTCAAAAATCACCGTGTCTCCAAATTGCGTTTGAAATCTCCAAACCCTTCCCTTTACATTCTTGCAAGTTGCATGCTTTACTTTCCGCTGCTCATATACTCCTTTGCATGCTTGCTTGAATTGTGTGAAGATTGCTTGACTTGTGCTAAGATTGCTAAAATCTGCCATAGACTAAAATTGGGAAAAGGCATAATTTTTAATTGGTCAAGTAGTCTAATCACCCCCCTCTAGACTTACTTACTTCTTCTCAAGGTCCTACAAGTGGTATCAGAGCATTGGTCTCCATTTCTTTGTTTTAATCACCATTGGAGGAAGATGGATGAGTCTAATTTGGGGAGTCTTAGACATAGAGTGCCTATACTTGATGGAGAGTATTTTCATGAGTGGAAAAATGAGATGCTTGTAATTTTCAATCAATATCATTTGAACAAGTACATTGCTAGTCCTTGTGCACCTCATATTGATCCTATGCATCCTACCCTTGATGAGTCAATTGACATGATTAGGAATGTTAGAACCGTTAATCTTATCACTAGAGGCTTGCCTAGAAACTTGATTGGAAAACTGCCTACTCTTGAGTGTGCCTACACTATATGGAAATTTCTTGAGGAATGATTTCCTAATTATTTCTTGAAAAATTTGGATGAAATTCTTCATAAGTCTATTGCCTTGACTAAGATGAATTCCAATGATCCTATGTTTGGTAATTGTCTATTTGAACTTACAAATCTTATGTGTGCCAAAGGAAACGTTGGAATTATTAGATGTTATTTCCGAAGCTACTAGAATTCATAGAGGAGATTATTGTCAAACTCATACTAATGAATCACTCTCACTAGGAACTGATCCACCACATGACGATGTTGAACATGGATACTATGATGAGGATGATGATGATGACTTTGATCTTGATGATGCAATGAGACACTTTGGTCTTATGGCAAACCTTCGGGGATATATGGCAGGAGGAAAGGAATGGGTTCTTGACAGTGGATGTACTGATCACATGACCGGAGATAAAGACATGTTTCATGAGCTTGCTGAAAATGATAGTCCTCGAAAGTATGTCACTTTCGGTGACAACTCAAAGGGTAAGGTGGTTGGCCTCGGTAAGGTGGCCATCTCACATGATAGCTCAATTCAGAATGTTATGCTCGTTGAATCTCTTGGCTACAACTTACTTTCAGTATCTAGACTTGCTGATTTCGGTTTCAATGTCTTATTTACTGAAGTAGATTGCCAAGTGTTTCATAGAGACAATCATAAAATGGTCTTTACCGGTATACATAGAGGTGATCTTTACATTGTTGATTTCTCTAAAAAGGCTCAACCTAGAACTTGCTTCATTGCTAAATCCTCTAAAGGTTGGTTATGGCATAGACGACTAGGTCACGTTGGCATGAGAAACCTTGACAAGCTTATTAAAGGAAATCATATCCTTGGTGTTAATGATGTCATATTTGATAAGGATAGACTTTGCAGTGCTTGTCAAGCAGGTAAACAGGTTGGAGGAAGGCATCCCGTGAAGAACATCATGACCACAAGGAGGCCACTTGAGCTACTTCACATGGATCTTTTTGGTCCCAATGCTTACAAGAGTCTCGGTGGAAATTCTTTTGGTCTAGTTATAGTTGATGACTTTTCAAGATTTACGTGGGTGTTCTTTCTCGATGACAAATCGCAGGTCCAAAAGATCTTCAAAAACTTCACCAGGAAGGCTCAAAATCAATTTGAAGTGAAGATCAAGAAGGTTCGCAGCGACAACGGAATGGAGTTCAAGAACGCAAATGTGGACACCTTTCTTGACAAAGAAGGGATTTCACACGAGTTCTCGGCTACGTACACACCTCAACAAAATGGAGTTGTTGAGAGGAAGAATCGGGCGCTCATCGAAATGGTGAAAACGATGCTTGATGAGTACAAGACGCCGAAGCACTTTTGGGCAGAAGCGGTTGAGACAGCTTGTCATGCAACAAATCGCTTGTATCTTCACAAGCTACTCGGCTAGACGGCATACGAGCTCCTCACCGGTAACAAACCCCAAGTTGGATACTTTCAAGTATTCGGCTCAAAGTGCTACATTCTTGATAAGCATCGTCGTTCTAAATTTGCTCCTAAGTCTCATGAAGGTTTCCTACTTGGTTATGGCTCAAACTCTCACACTTACCGTGTCTACAACAATTTCACCCGAAAGGTTGAAGAGACGATAGATGTGAAGTTTGATGAATCTAACGGCTCGCAAGTAGAGCAATTGCCAATTGATGTAGGAGAAAAAGACCCCTCGGAAGCAATCCAAGACTTGTCTATAGGCAAGGTCCATACAATGGAGGTGAAGGAGAGTACCTCATCCGTCCAAGTGGAAGCTTCTACTTCACGACAAGGTGAACCAAGAGTTGATACGGAAGCATCCACAAGTGGGACACACCAAGATGCAGAAAACGAGGAAGTACATCAAGAACGTCAACAACCTCCTTCTCCACCACGACAAGAGAACGACAACGCCAATAATGAAGAAGGCCAAGAAAAGGAAGAACAAGATGAAGAAGATGTTCAACCAAGACCCAAGCAAAAGCTTTCACGAGTTCGAGCAAGAATTGCTAAAGACCATCCCGTCGAGAAAATCTACAATGATATTCAAACCAGGAGAATCACTCGCTCTAAAAATCGTTTAGCTAACTTTTGTGAAAACTATTCATTCATCTCTAGCATTGAACCTATGAAGGTCGAAGAAGCATTGGAAGATCCGGATTGGATAAATGCTATGCATGAAGAGATACACAACTTTGAGAGAAATCAAGTTTGGACATTAGTTGAGAAGCCCGACAACAACCACAACATCATCGGTACCAAATGGGTGTTTCGCAACAAGCAAGATGAAGATGGACAAGTAGTTCGCAACAAAGCACGTCTCGTTGCCCAAGGCTACACACAAGTCGAAGGTGAATACGGTGAGACTTATGCTCCCGTTGCTATACTTGAGTCCATTCGCATCTTACTTGCCTATGCTAATCACCATGATATCACTTTGTACCAAATGGACATTAAAAGTGCTTTTCTAAATGGTGAAATAGAGGAGGAAGTTTATGTTAAACAACCTCCTGGCTTTATTAATCCTAAGAAACCAATCATGTTTACAAACTTCGCAAAGCTCTTTATGGTCTTAAACAAGCTCCTAGAGCTTGGTATAAATGCTTAACTAAGTTCCTTATTCAAAAAGGCTTTGAAATTGGAAAAATTGATTCTACACTTTTTACTAAAAGGGTTAATGGAGAATTATTTGTATGCCAAATTTATGTTGATGATATTATATTTGGATCAACTAACCCTCATTTTAGTGAGAAGTTTGGAAAGCTAATGTCGAAGAAGTTTGAGATGTCAATGATGAGTGAACTCAAATTCTTTCTTGGCTTGCAAATCAAGCAAACTAAGGAAGGTACTTTTGTCTCTCAAACGAAGTACACTAAGGACTTATTCAAGAAGTTCAATATGCAAGAATGCAAAGGTATGTCTACACCCATGCCTACTAGTGGGCATCTTGATTTGACCAAAGATGGTGAACCGATTGATCAAAAGGTTTATCGCTCTACGATTGGTTCATTGTTATACATATGTGCTTCACGTCTCGATATTATGCTAAGTGTGTGCATGTGTGCAAGATATCAAGCTGCACCTAAAGAATGTCATCTTAAGGCCGTGAAAAGGATTGTGAGATACCTAATTCATACACCAAATTTTGGCATTTGGTATCCTAAGAGGGCCTCTTTTGATCTTGTTGGCTACTCCGACTCGGACTATGCCGGAGACAAGGTTGATAGAAAGTCCACTTCGGGTACTTGTCAATTTCTTGGTAGATCTCTTGTGTCTTTGTCACGCCCAAGATGCGACCCTATCCTAAAGGAACTCAAAGGTCCCACCAAGGATAGAAGCGCATCTTGAAGACGCTTTTGCAAGCTGGATATCATTACATCAACATTACATAATAGTGGGGATACTTACAAGAGGCATACAATGCCACATGAATACAACATCACATTACGTTAGGGCATCATCCGACTACGGATGAAACACAAACAGAAACTCAAACGACATCCACCCTGCTAGCCCAGGCTGCCGACCTGGAACCTATCCTCTGATCGAAGAAGAAGCAGAAGGAGAACTCCAAAACAAGCAAACATCGCTCTCGCATCATGATCATCAGATAACCTGTACCTGCAACTGTTGTTGTAGTAATCTGTGAGCCACGAGGACTCAGCAATTCCATTACCATGGGTATCAAGACTAGCAAAGCTTAAAGGGAAAGGAAGGGGTAAAGTGGTGAGGCTGCAGCAGCGACTAAGCATATATGGTGGCTAACATACGCAAATAAGAGCGAGAAGAGAGCAAGTGGAACGGTCGTGAAGCTAGCAATGATCAAGAAGTGATCCTGAACTCCTACTTACGTCAAGCATAACCCAAAACCGTGTTCACTTCCCGGACTCCGCCGAAAAGAGACCATCACGGCTACACACATGGTTGATGCGTTTTACTTCGGATCTGGTGTCAAGTTATCTACAACCGGACATTAACAAATTCCCATCTGCCCATAACCGCGGGCACGACTTTCGAAAGTTTATACCCTGCAGGGGTGTCCCAACTTAGCCCATGATAAGCTCTCGCGATCAACGAAGGATATACCTTCTCCCAGGAAGACCCGATCAGACTCGGAATCCCGGTTTACAAGACATTTCGACAATGGTAAAACAAGACCAGCAAGACCGCCCGATGCGCCGACAATCCCGATAGGAGCTGCACATATCTCGTTCTCAGGGCAACACCAGATGAGACAGGCTACGAGTAAAACTAGACTTCGAGTTTCCCCGAGGTGGCCCCGCAGGCGGCTCGGTTCGGACCCAGACTTAGACAAGCATTGGCCCGGGGGGGGGGGCTAAAATAAAGATGACCCTCGGGTTGGCCGACCCAAGGGAAGGGTATAGGTGGTGGTGAGGCAAATGGTAAAACCAAGGTTGGGCCTTGCCGGAGGAGTTTTATTCAAAGCGAACTGTCAAGGGGGTCCCATAAATCACCCAACTGCGTAAGGAACGCAAAATCCGGGAACATAACACCGGTATGACGGAAACTAGGGCGGCAAGAGTGGAACAAAACACCAGGCATAAGGCCGAGTCTTCCACCCTTTACCAAGTATATAGATGCATTAATAATATAAGAGATATTGTGATATCCCAACATAATCCTATCCATCATGGGGCAATCTTCAACTTCACCTGCAACTAACAACGCTATAAGAGGGGCTGAGCAAAAGCGGTAACATAGCCAAACAACGGTTTGCTAGGAAGGGTGTCAAAGGTTAGAGGTTCATGGCAATTTGGGGAGGCTAGAAGAACATGTGATAGGAAGCGCAGCATAGTGATAGAATGAAACAACTAGCATAGCAATGATAGTAATGAGATCCAAGGTGACGGTCATCTTGCCTGAAATCCCGCTAGGAAGAAGAACAAGTCCATGAAGAAGACGAACGGGCGTAGTCGAACGAATCCTCACAATCGCAACGTTACCGGCAACTATCAAGAAGAGGAACAACCGGAAAGAAGCAAACAACATAGTAAACACACAACACATAAACATGGCATGATGCACAAACGAGCATGAGGCATGACCGGTTTAAATACTCATGGCATGGCAAAGTGCGACAAACAACACTACAAATTAAATGGAGCTCAATATGCAACGAGTTGCATATTAACGAAACACCACAAGCAATTATTTAGTTCTCTCTTGTTTATGTACCCAACAATATTAAATGTTATTAAACATGGCAAGGGGTGAAACATAATGAAACTACCTATCTAGGCAAGTTTAAATGAGGCCGGAAGTAAGAAACAACAATTCCGAAAAATCCTCATGTCCATATTTTAGATTTGGTACTGTTCTGCCCTAAACCATATTTTATAGTTGATAAACAGGAAAATGAAGTGCAACATGTTAATCTATGCATTTTTCCACCCCAAATACATATAAAGTTTATTTAAAACCGAGCTACGGTTATTTAGTTATGAATTGAAGCATTTTAGCATGGCATTTAAGAAAATTAATTCGAACAACACATTTAAACAATTTAAACATGGATGAAAGTGGCAGATTATGAAACTAGATAACATTATAAGCATTTTTCATATTTAAACCATTTTAATCCGATGCATGGTTTGAGAGATATTAAATGCATGAACATGAGGTGCAATCTGTAAACATGCAGTTTTCTGAACAATTAGGAAAATTGCAGCGCATAGGAAAAAAACGTATGCGGGCCGAATCTGGTGGGCACTGGGGCGCTCACCATGGACCAAGGCCCAGTCGATGGAGAGGCTTGGGGAGGCAGATCCAGCTGGGCCGAGGCGAGGCCGGCCTAGGCGTGTGCAGTCGTGGAACTTGGCGCGGCGACGGGTCAACGCGGGGTCGAGTGGCGCTCGATGCAGACTTGCAGAGGCGATGTAGTGGCTGTGGCGGGCGCGAGGTTCAGCAGAAGGGAAGCAGCCATGGCGAGGAAGTCAACGCGAGGCCGACAGGGACTTGGCACGGTCCAGGACGACGGCGGCGGACTTGGTGCGTTCTCCGGCAAGGGCGACGCAGCTTGAGGTGGGGAAGACCCAGAACGGGACGAAGCCGGTAGACCTGAGGTGGAGGTGCGGCTGGCCTGGCAGATTAGCGCGGTGGAGCTGCTCGGCCTCGAGGTGCTGCGGGTCCTGTCGGCTAACAGAGAGAGAGAGAGCTGAGAAAATAAGGGAGGGAGAGACAAACGGAGCAGGAGAGAAGGAAGGGACGCGAGACGGGGACCTGCTAGTTCGGCGGCTCTGCTCGGAGAGGGAGCCGGCTGCGTCGGAGGCTAGCAAGGCAGGGGAGCAATGGTCTGGTGGCAACAACTCGCACGGGAAGAGTCGAGGAGGCTCGGGTGCAGCGAGGCTGTGGCCTCGATCCCAGACTGGATCGAGCGCCGGCTGGAGTGTCGGTGGAGAGCGGCGCTCCGGACTGCTGCTGCTGCTTGGGTGGTCGGCGTGGGGTGGGGCATGGAGGAGCTCTTCTCCTCCGGACCGAACACGGAGGAGGCAGCAATTCGGGGAAGGGGAAGGCTTGGACGGCGGCTGGATCGAAGAGGGGAGCGGGAGGCGCGGCTGCGGTTTGCTGCGGATTTTTTTGGTGGCGCAGGAAACACGGGAGGCGGCCGGAGGGAGGTGGATCTGAGATGGATGGTGGTTGGCTCGTTGGGGAAGACAAGGAGGAGACCAAGTGAGCTGGCGGCGGTGCGATGGGAAAGGATGGATGGGACGGCTAGGTTCTAGGGTTAGGTAGGTTATATAGGTAGGTTGGTTAGCTTAGGGCAAAACGGACCCTCCGATTAGAATCGAACGGTCGAAAACAAACAGGTTAGGGAGTCCAATTAAGAAAACGGAGATGTTCTATAGCTGTTAGGGGATGATCCGGATCCAATGGTAAAAACAGACCGGTTCGGGTTCGGGACAACTTTCGGATGCGCGCGAGGGGTCGATGCACTATGCAAAGAGGGTCAAACGGTCGGACAACAATGAACGATTGGTCTCGAAAGGGATAAAGAAGGCAAGGGGGAAATGCGGCAACTACGAACGGATGCAAGCTTTATGAAAACATGTAGATGCAATGCGCATGATGCTGTGAGATGAGATGCATGACATGAACAAAATGCAAAATAAAAGACAAAACCCAACCACGGAGAAAATAACATATTGCATCTCCGAAAAAGGCAAGAGTTGGAGTTACGAATATGGAAAGTTGTATCCGGGGCGTTACAACACTCCACCACTACGAGAGGATCTCGTCCCGAGATCTAGGATGGCACCGGAGGGAAAAGAAAGAGGAAGAGAAGAGGTAAAACTAAGTTGCTTCTTTGACGAACGAGTGAAACCACGAACCTTGAGAGGTTGAGCAATTTAAAAGAAAGAGTACAACAGAGATGAACGAGATTGCAAACAATTCGTTAGAAAAGAGGAACAAGGAACATTACAAGAACTTGAAGGTTGAAAGACATGGAAATAAGAGCTTTACGAACGAAAAGAATATGACCACCTCGGTATAATGAGATAGCCTAGGAACAAGAATGACAGAATTTGGACAGCACTCCGGTAGAAAAGAGAAGAAAACTTGATGAGATAAAAAGATATTGAAGAGATGATACAACACTCCGGTTAAATGGATAAGCATGAAAAGAACATGACCTTCACAATTCGACATGATGAGTGAAGAGAGCAAAAACATAATGCCTCCGGAAGAAAGAATAGAAGATAGATCATTGGAATAACAGAATGTAGGAGAAAATGCCAACTTCTGTCACAAATGAGCTGGGAAAGCACCCTTTCAAGAAGGTTAGAACGGAGTTGTTGGAAAAACCAACAACGAAAAGAATAAGCTTGTAGTGGGCTTATGGAAACCATCTCAAGACTATGAGGTGACAACCGGCCACTAATGGAAACCATTAATTTGATTGAGAGCACCAAAGAGATGAAAACTTCTTCCACCCAGAGGATAAAGAGCTTGGGTCATGCATAATCACCACAAATAGCAACAACCCTTAAGGAAAGGCTTTAGGTGAAATCTGACACAAGATAACTCCAACGAAGAAGTTGATTGGTCGAAAAGATCTCTTGAACGAAGAGAAAATGATGGATTTAAAATACCTCATTCTTGACAATATATGAATCATGAAACATGAAGGAAATTGTCAAGAGTGACATAACACCACCTCAAAAGATAAGGTAGAAAGAACTGCACTTTGGAATGCAAGATGAAGAATACTTGAGCTCCTCAAAACAAAACATGTGTCGAGCACCATGTTTATTTTAGAGTATAGCTTGGCGGGTCGAAAATTCAAGAGAAACCTTGAAGAACAATTGAAGAATGAAAGGAATTCTTGATGAACCACCATGTAGAACCTCCATGAAGAACTCCAATAATAAAAGAATGATAGAAAGGAAGAGAAATTGAAAGAACAAGGTGAAGCCTTGCAATGATTTAGATGGAGCTTTGCGATGATATAACCGAGAAAACTTGGAACTCCGGGAAAACAAAATATGAAAACACTTGGAACTAGAATTTATTCATCAAGAACAAACTCCGAAGGAAATGATTAATCACTTTGAGAAAATAAGAATAGGATTTATTGTATGCTTATCCTTCATCAAATTAAATTGATGACAAGCAATGGATTTTGCATACTACTTATTCTTCTTGAAAAGGATTGAGAAGAGATAGCACAAAACTTGAGAAGGTATTGATGGAACCACCGGTGGGATTGAAAGAACAAAAGAATGAACTACTTGATACGATAACGAAGGAAGAGAAATCTTGAACGAACCACCATAAAAATTGGAAAAGAGAGTAGCAAGGGCACAATTCACCAGGAAGAATTGGAAAATGAATGAAGATACTTGAGGGGAATTTAGATACAAGTGAACGAGTAGATCACGAGCTGATTAGAGAATACTTGAATGATGCACCGGTTAGATTTGGAGAACGGTAGCTACACGCTGAGAATGAAGAATTATGACCTGATGGCCTTCGGAGGAAAGAAATGGAAACAACTCATGAAATGCTCCGGATGGGTGAAAAGAATTCTCACAATTGAAAACAATTATGAGAGGATGGCATCAAGCTAGAATCACGAATCTTTGAGAGAATGGATAAGATTTGGAGGAAAACTCTTCTTTGGTCTTCAAATGTTGAGAATGACGATGGGAAACACCACCATGAATTGTTGAGATACTCCGGGAGAAAATTAGAAAGGTTGAGCCAACGATGAAAATATTCTGAAAGCGATCTTGGAGATGGAATATGACTGATGAAAATTCATTCTTATGTCAAACTTCGAAAGACTTTGGGAATTGCTCCGGGAAAATTAGAAGAGTCAGGTAAGATCCTGGAAAACACCTGTGGGTAAGGGCCCACCCGAAAGAAACATCATTGAAGGGTTGCTTGAAATAGAGATTGCACCGGTAGAATTAAATAGCTTGAATGAGAGAAAAACCTTGAAGTAACTCGAACAGATTAAGAATGGAAACATGATTCTTCTGAGATATCTTGAGCACTCTGGATAAGAATAGAGAGAGGTGAACAATTAAGAGGTGCACCAACATGGAAAAACATTTGAAACGAGGAAAGGGATATGATCAACACCGGAAGCTTGAATTAAATCCACCGGAGAAGAAAAATAACGAAGAATGATGAACTTGAAAACTGTTGAGCATCTTCATGGGAAATCACCGGATAAGAACATTGAAAGAAAAGAATGAAGAGACTTCCCACAAATAAAAGGATACATGATTAAGAAATCTGAGTCCTTGAAGAAAACGGGTGGGAGGGCGGGAAAACAAAGACAACTTGGGATGGATGAAACAAACACCGGTGAGAAAACTTAGAGTTGATCTTGCGGATGTTGAAAATGATCGGATCCACTTGAAGAGAAGCACACTGGTTGGAAAAGAACTAACATGACAACCTTAATGATCAAAAGGATTAGTATTCATATAGAAATATGAGAACACCGCTTGAAAGGTATGGAATCAACACTTGACATTGAAGCAACTCGAATACCACAACTCAAAACAAAACAAAGGATTTGGCTTGCAGAATAAGCCGGAACAAATACATATGATAGAGATTTACCCAATCCCATATCATGCATTTGTCCGAAAGATATTCTAGGAGCTATTTGAATTCCCACCTATAAACTCCTGAAACTTTCTGGTTATGCAATCTGGTGTTGGGGATACAGGGGAAGCAATATATCTCACCCAAACTAACAATCCCTACATCCAGCTGTATCCATCCGTCAACACATAACCAAGAAAACTCCGGAAATCGTGTACCTCAACCTTCGAAAAGCATCCGTTATACGAGTTATGGCAATACTCCCGAACTCCCGCCCCAGTACTGGGTGGCGTCGAGGTTATCTCACCAACAACTGCATAAAAGAGATTTTCGATGTCGGCAAAACTCAGGTATTCCAGAACTGCAATGATAAAATTGTGATGACAACACCTTGGAGCTCAACTCCCCGGGTCACTGCCACATAAAAGACAGGAGGCACCAAGAACAATTCTCTCGTCACAAAACCATCGGAACGATTCCAAGATACCCGCGTGATCCTAATTTTTTTAGTGAAATTTGAGGAGAGGTAAGTCAAAACATCTATGTCAGGAGACCTCACCAGAGCGACGAAGGGACTGAGGAGTAAAAAGAATCCTACCCTCCGATATATATAATCCTAAGACTCAAAATAGTTTTCTTCTAGACTCAACAACGGCCAACAATCAAGGGGGCTCCTATGGTCTGTCGAGGCTCTGATACCAACTTGTCACGCCCAAGATGCGACCCTATCCTAAAGGAACTCGAAGGTCCCGCCAAGGATAGAAGCGCATCTTGAAGATGCTTTTGCAAGGTGGATATCATTACATCAACATTACATAATAGTGGGGATACTTACAAGAGGCATACAATGCCACATGAATACAACGTCACATTACATTAGGGCATCATCCGACTACGGATGGAACACAAACAGAAACTCAAACGACATCCACCCTGCTAGCCCAGGCTGCCGACCTGGAACCTATCCCCTGATCAAAGAAGAAGCAGAAGGAGAACTCCAAAACAAGCAAACATCGCTCTCGCGTCATGATCATCAGATAACCTGTACCTGCAACTGTTGTTGTAGTAATCTGTGAGCCACGAGGACTCAGCAGTCCCATTACCATGGGTATCAAGACTAGCAAAGCTTAAAGGGAAAGGAAGGGGTAAAGTGGTGAGGCTGCAGCAGCGACTAAGCATATATGGTGGCTAACATACGCAAATAAGAGCAAGAAGAGAGAAAGCGGAATGGTCGTGAAGCTAGCAATGATCAAGAAGTGATCCTGAACTCCGACTTACGTCAAGCATAACCCAAAACCGTGTTCACTTCCCGGACTCCGCCGAAAAGAGACCATCACGGCTACACACACAGTTGATGCGTTTTACTTCGGATCTGGTGTCAAGTTATCTACAACCGGACATTAACAAATTCCCATCAGCCCATAACCGCGGGCACGGCTTTCGAAAGTTTATACCCTGCAGGGTTGTCCCAACTTAGCCCATGATAAGCTCTCGCGATCAATGAAGGATATACCTTCTCCCAGGAAGACCCAATCAGACTCGGAATCCCGGTTTACAAGACATTTCGGTAATGGTAAAACAAGACCAGCAAGACCACCCGATGCACTGACAATCCCGATAGGAGCTGCACATATCTCGTTCTCAGGGCAACATCAGATGAGACAGGCTACGAGTAAAACCAGACTTCGAGTTTCCTCGTGGTGGCCCCGCAGGCGGCTCGGTTCGGACTAACACTTAGACAAGCATTGGCCCGGGGGGGGGGCTAAAATAAAGATGACCCTCGGGTTGGCCGACCCAAGGGAAAGGTATAGGTGGTGGTGAGGCAAATGGTAAAACCAAGGTTGGGCCTTGCCTGAGGAGTTTTATTCAAAGCGAACTGTCAAGGGGGTCCCATAAATCACCCAACCGTGTAAGGAACGCAAAATCCGGGAACATAACACCGGTATGACGGAAACTAGGGCGGCAAGAGTGGAACAAAACACCAGGCATAAGGCCGAGTCTTCCATCCTTTACCAAGTATATAGATGCATTAATAATATAAGAGATATTGTGATATCCCAACATAATCCTATCCATCATGGGGCAATCTTCAACTTCACCTGCAACTAACAACGCTATAAGAGGGGCTGAGCAAAAGCGGTAACATAGCCAAACAACGGTTTGCTAGGAAGGGTGTCAAAGGTTAGAGGTTCATGGCAATTTGGGGAGGCTAGAAGAACATGTGATAGGAAGCGCAGCATAGTGATAGAACGAAACAACTAGCATAGCAATGATAGTAATGAGATCCAAGGTGACGGTCATCTTGCCTGAAATCCCGCTAGGAAGAAGAACAAGTCCATGACGAAGACGAACGGGCGTAGTCGAACGAATCCTCACAATCGCAATGTTACCGGCAACTATCAAGAAGAGGAACAACCGGAAAGAAGCAAACAACATAGTAAACACACAACACATAAACATGGCATGATGCACAAACGAGCATGATGCATGACCAGTTTAAATACTCATGGCATGGCAAAGTGCGACAAACAACAATACAAATTAAATGGAGCTCAATATGCAATGAGTTGCATATTGACAAAACACCACAAGCAATTATTTAGTTCTCTCTCGTTTATGTACCCAACAATATTAAATGTTATTAAACATGGCAAGGGGTGAAACATAATGAAACTACCTATCTAGGCAAGTTTAAATGAGGCCGGAAGTAAGAAACAACAATTCCGAAAAATCCTCATGTCCATATTTTAGATTTGGTACTGTTCTGCCCTAAACCATATTTTATAGTTGATAAACAGGAAAATGAAGTGCGACATGTTAATCTATGCATTTTTCCACCCCAAATACATATAAAGTTTATTTAAAACCGAGCTACGGTTATTTAGTTATGAATTAAAGCATTTTAGCATGGCATTTAAGAAAATTAATTCGAACAACACATTTAAACAATTTAAACATGGATGAAAGTGGCAGATTATGAAACTAGATAACATTCTAAGCATTTTTCATATTTAAACCATTTTAATCCGATGCACGGTTTGAGAGATATTAAATGCATGAACATGAGGGTGCAATCTATAAACATGCAGTTTTCTGAACAATTAGGAAAATCGCAGCGCACAGGAAAAAAACGTATGCGGGCCGAATCTGGTGGGCACTGGGGCGCTCACCATGGGCCAAGGCCCAGTCGGTGGAGAGGCTTGGGCAGGCAGATCCAGCTAGGCCGAGGCGAGGCCGGCCCAGGCGTGTGCGGTCATGGAACTTGGCGCGGCGACGGGTCAATGCGAGGTCGAGCGGCGCTCGATGCAGACTTGCAGAGGCGATGTAGTGGCTGTGGCGGGCGCGAGGTTCAGCAGAAGGGCAGCAGCCATGGCGAGGAAGTCAATGCGAGACTGGCCGGGACTTGGCGCGGTCCAAGACGACGGCGGCGGACTTGGCGCGTTCTCCGGCGAGGGCGACGCAGCTTGAGGCTGGTAAGACCCAGAATGGGACGAAGTCGGCAAACCCGAGGCGGAGGTGCGGCTGGCCTGGCGGATTAGCGCGGTGGAGCTGCTCGGCCTCGAGGTGCTGCGGGTCCTGTCGGCAAACAGAGAGAGAGAGAGAGAGCTGAGAAAATAAGGGAGGGAGAGACAAACGGAGCAGGAGGGAAGGAAGGGACGCGAGACAGGGACCTGCTGGTTCGGCGTCTCTGCTCGGAGAGGGAGCCGGCTGCGTCGGAGGCTAGCGAGGCAGGGGAGCAACGGCCTGGTGGCGACAACTCGCACGGGAAGAGTCAAGGAGGCTCGGGTGCAGCGAGGCTGTGGCCTTGATCCCAGACTGGATCGAGCGTCGGCTGGAGCGTCGGTGGAGGGCGGCGCTCCGGACTGCTGCTACTGCTTGGGTGGCCGACGTGAGGTGGGGCATGGAGGACCTCTTCTCCTCCGGACCGAACAGGGAGGAGGCAGCGATTCGAGGAAGGGGAAGGCTTGGACGGCAGCTGGATCGAAGAGAGGAGCGGGAGGCGCGACTGCGGTTTGCTTCGGATTTTTTTGGTGGCGCGGGAAACACGGGAGGCGGTCGGAGGGAGGTGGATATGAGATGGATGGTGGTTGGCTCGTTGGGGAAGACGAGGAGGAGACCAGGTGGGCTGGCGGCGGCACCATGGGAAAGGATGGATGGGACGGCTAGGTTCTAGGGTTAGGTAGGTTATATAGGTAGGTTGGTTAGCTTAGGGCAAAACGGACCCTCCGATTAGAATCGAACGGTCGAAAACAAACAGGTTAGGGAGTCCAATTAAGAAAACAGAGATGTTATATAGATGTTAGGGGATGATCCGAATCCAACGGTAACAACAGACCGGTTCGGGTTCGGGACAACTTTCGGATGCGCGCGAGGGGTCGATGCACTATGCAAAGAGGGTCAAACGGTCGGACAACAATGAACGGTTGGTCTCGACAGGGATAAAGAAGGCAAGGGGGAAATGCGGCAACTATGAACGGATGCAAGCTTTATGAAAACATGTAGATGCAATGCGCATGATGCTGTGAGATGAGATGCAGGACATGAACAAAATGCAAAATAAAAGACAAAACCCAACCACAGAGAAAATAACATATCGCATCTCCGAAAAAGGCAAGAGTTGGAGTTACGAATATGGAAAGTTGTATCCGGGGCGTTACAGTCTTGGTCTTCCAAGAAACAAAACTCGATATCCTTATCTACCGCCGAAGCGGAATACATTGCTGCTGGTTCATGTTGTGCTCAATTACTTTGGATGACCCAAACTCTTAAAGATTATGGGATATATGTGAAACATGTTCCATTGCTTTGTGACAATGAAAGTGCTATCAAAATTGGTCATAATCCCATGCAACATTCTCGAACTAAGCATATTGAAGTTTGTCATCATTTCATTCGAGATCATGTTCCTAAGGGTGACATTAATCTTCAGCATGTTCGCACCGAAAAGCAATTAGCAGATATTTTCACTAAACCTCTTGATGAGAAAGTGTTTTGCAGGTTGAGAGGAGAATTGAACATCATTGATGCTTCAAACTTGGAGTAGAAACTCCATTGGATACATGCAAGACATGAGCTTATGACTAATCCTTGATATTTCTCTTATGATGAAAAATCTTATGTCTTGTATATATTGGCATCTTGCATGTTATCTAACCCATGTAGGTACTTGGTTGAATCATATTCCATGAGAATGTAACCCACTCATATATTGAGCAATCTCTACATCACCAAGTCTCCACACTATGGTGGTTGAAGACAAGGAAGCACGGAACCATTCAAGCATATCCTTTGACAAATTCTATGTTGAAATTCATGATTGTCATTTTTGGATACACAAGTGCTCTTCCTTGCAAGAACTAACCCTTGTAGGAAGATGAACTCAAATTCCAAGTGGTGCTCCCAACTCTTGATGAACTACATCAACCTTGAGCAACCCACACAAGTTCAACTACATGATCAACACCACCACCCAAGGTATGTTTTTCCATCTTAGAGAAGCTTTACTCCAAGACATGAGTTAAAGCAACTCGACAAGATGTGAATACATCAAGATGCTTAAACGAAAAATGGTAACCCCATTTTGAGCTTAAACGATGAGTATGACCTATGATCAAGTGATCTCACTTGATTCCTAAGTCAATATACTCTAACATAGGTGACTTTGTCTCCGACCAATTCTAGATGAAGCTCTCTTGCATTATTTTATGTGCTCTTGCATGTGTGTTTCCCCTTCAAAAAAAACTTCATCTAGATTTCTTTCTTTTCTGTCTGTTCTGCATATTCCAGCATCCAATTCATTGCATATCATTTAGTTAATTCCTTGCAAATCTTTGTGAGATCTTACTAGTCTAGTGAGCTGAGGTGACAAGTGTTTTCCCTGCGATGAACTCGGTTTCACCGATTTGTTGTTTTCGGTCCAACCGAACCCTTTCGGTGCAACCGAAGCATACCACTCGGTGCCACCGACTTCACAACAGGAAAAACAATTTGCCACTTATTCATCTTTATCTTCTGTTCCAGCTCCACTCAATGAATTTTGTCCTCTACAAGCAACACATTTTTATCAAGTGCTTTGTCCTATGACTCAAGGAACAAACCCATTCACGACAAATTCCAGAAGGCCCTTCTTGGAAATTGATGTCAAAGGGGGAGAGAGAGAGATAACATCAAAGCTTATCACTTCCAAAGGGAGAGAGAGATTATCACTTCCACAGGGGGAGAGAATACTCAAGAAGAGAGTAATCCTCAAGGATCCCAGATGCTTGGTGTTCAAGAGGAGAGATGCCACATGTCTTCTTGAGGGAAAAAACATGTTCATATGTGCTTATTTGCATTAGCTCTGTTCATGTGTATCTTTTAGCTCTGATTTTCTATTTCCTATCTTCTCCCAGTATCCCATGCTAGATTCAGGGGGATCAAGACATCTAAGGGAAAGAAATCATTTAAATTCATTGCATATCTTTACCTTTGGGGACATGCCTAATCCAATGTGGTACTTAGTACTCACTCTCTACATGTCATCCCAGTCTTGGTATTCTTGTGGTTTCTTCTATTTGCTCTGGCTAGTAGGTGTATATGTGTTGTCTAACTTTGTTTACCCAGGTTCATTCCATCCTAAGCCAACTCAATACCACAAGGTAAGTATATGCATCACAATCACGTGTATAAGGAATTCTTGTTGATGTACATACTGTTTACAAGAAGGACTCATGAGCATGAAGGTATTTTCTTTAATATTCTTTGCTCTGATGCATATGGCCAAGATACATGCAACACATTGCTTACTCTGTCATGTTCATGCATTCACATGCTTCTACATTCCATATTCACATGATTGCATACATGTAGGGGGAGCCTATGCTTGTTACATGTCTTTCCAAAGCTTTACTTGCTATACTCTATATCTTTATCTAAAGCTTTGATGTATGTTGCCATCAATTACCAAAAATGGGGAGATTGAAAGCACAAGTGGTCCCTAGGTGGTTTTGGTAATTAATGTCAACATATCTCTTGTTGGACTAACACTTTTATCTAGTATATTTCAGACAAGTTCAACAATGAAGTGGCATGGACTAAAGGATGTGGAAACCCCTTCAAGATGCTAAGGACAAAGGATTGGCTCAAGCTTCAAGCTCAAGACTCTTCATTTTATATTTTAGTGATCCAAGATCACATTGAGTCTATAGGAAAAGCCAATACTATCAAGGAGGGATGAGGTGTTGCTTAATGAGTTTCTTGCTCCACAGTGCTTAGTGATATGCTCCAAAGCCCTCAACTACTTTCCCACATCCACATATGACCTAAACCTAAAGTCCAACTCGGCCCCACGGATTCTTTCTATCCAGCGCAATCGAGTTCAGATGTCATAGCCACTGCCACAAACCCTAGGCAAATCGGTCTCACCGATAGGGATCTCGGTCTCACCAAGATGGGATTGTAATCTCTCTGTGTATGTCCATTATCAAAATCGGTCTTACCGAGTTTGAGCAATCGGTACTACCGAGATTACAATGCAAACTCTTTGGTTAACTTATTACCAAAATTGGTCCTACCGAGTTTGAGTAATCGGTCCCACCGAGTTTGCCTGACCAACTCTCTGGTTACCTTATTACCAAAATCGGTCCCACCGAGTTTGTGTAATCGGTCTCACTGAGATTACGTTATGCCCTAACCCTAACCATGTCAGTCCTACCGAGTTGCATTTCGGTCCCACCGAAAACCCTAACGGTCACATTATTTACTGAATCGGTCCGACTGAGTTTGTTGATTCGGTCCCACCGAGATTGGTAAATTGTGTGTAACTGTTAGATTTATTGTGGAGGCTATATATACCCCTCCACCTCCTCTTCATTCGTGGAGAGAGCCATCAGAACAAACCTACACTTCCAACTTACCATTTCTGAGAGAGAACTACCTACTCATGTGTTGAGGCCAAGATATTCCATTTCTACCATATGAATCTTGATCTCTAGCCTTCCCCAAGTTGCTTTCCACTCAAATCTTCTTTCCACCAGATCCAAATCCTATGAGAGAGAGTTGAGTGTTGGGGATACTATCATTTGAAGCACAAGAGCAAGGAGTTCATCATCGACACACCATTTGTTACTTCTTGGAGAGTGGTGTCTCCTAGATTGGCTAGGTGTCACTTGGGAGCCTCCGACAAGATTGTGGAGTTGAACCAAGGAGTTTGTAAGGGCAAGGAGATCGCCTACTTCGTGAAGATCTACCGCTGGTGAGGCAAGTCCTTCGTGGGCGACGGCCATGGTGGGATAGACAAGGTTGCTTCTTCGTGGACCCTTCTTGGGTGGAGCCCTTCGTGGACTCGTGCAACCGTTACCCTTCGTGGGTTGAAGTCTCCATCAACGTGGATGTACGATAGCACCACCTATCGGAACCACGGCTCAAAAATCACCGTGTCTCCAAATTGCGTTTGAAATCTCCAAACCCTTCCCTTTACATTCTTGCAAGTTGCATGCTTTACTTTCCGCTGCTCATATACTCCTTTGCATGCTTGCTTGAATTGTGTGAAGATTGCTTGACTTGTGCTAAGATTGCTAAAATCTGCCATAGACTAAAATTGGGAAAAGGCATAATTTTTAATTGGTCAAGTAGTCTAATCACCCCCCCTCTAGACTTACTTACTTCTTCTCAAGGTCCTACAAGTGGTATCAGAGCATTGGTCTCCATTTCTTTGTTTTAATCACCATTGGAGGAAGATGGATGAGTCTAATTTGGGGAGTCTTAGACATAGAGTGCCTATACTTGATGGAGAGTATTTTCATGAGTGGAAAAATGAGATGCTTGTAATTTTCAATCAATATCATTTGAACAAGTACATTGCTAGTCCTTGTGCACCTCATATTGATCCTATGCATCCTACCCTTGATGAGTCAATTGACATGATTAGGAATGTTAGAACCGTTAATCTTATCACTAGAGGCTTGCCTAGAAACTTGATTGGAAAACTGCCTACTCTTGAGTGTGCCTACACTATATGGAAATTTCTTGAGGAATGATTTCCTAATTATTTCTTGAAAAATTTGGATGAAATTCTTCATAAGTCTATTGCCTTGACTAAGATGAATTCCAATGATCCTATGTTTGGTAATTGTCTATTTGAACTTACAAATCTTATGTGTGCCAAAGGAAACGTTGGAATTATTAGATGTTATTTCCGAAGCTACTAGAATTCATAGAGGAGATTATTGTCAAACTCATACTAATGAATCACTCTCACTAGGAACTGATCCACCACATGATGATGTTGAACATGGATACTATGATGAGGATGATGATGATGACTTTGATCTTGATGATGCAATGAGACACTTTGGTCTTATGGCAAACCTTCGGGGATATATGGCAGGAGGAAAGGAATGGGTTCTTGACAGTGGATGTACTGATCACATGACCGGAGATAAAGACATGTTTCATGAGCTTGCTGAAAATGATAGTCCTCGAAAGTATGTCACTTTCGGTGACAACTCAAAGGGTAAGGTGGTTGGCCTCGGTAAGGTGGCCATCTCACATGATAGCTCAATTCAGAATGTTATGCTCGTTGAATCTCTTGGCTACAACTTACTTTCAGTATCTAGACTTGCTGATTTCGGTTTCAATGTCTTATTTACTGAAGTAGATTGCCAAGTGTTTCATAGAGACAATCATAAAATGGTCTTTACCGGTATACATAGAGGTGATCTTTACATTGTTGATTTCTCTAAAAAGGCTCAACCTAGAACTTGCTTCATTGCTAAATCCTCTAAAGGTTGGTTATGGCATAGACGACTAGGTCACGTTGGCATGAGAAACCTTGACAAGCTTATTAAAGGAAATCATATCCTTGGTGTTAATGATGTCATATTTGATAAGGATAGACTTTGCAGTGCTTGTCAAGCAGGTAAACAGGTTGGAGGAAGGCATCCCGTGAAGAACATCATGACCACAAGGAGGCCACTTGAGCTACTTCACATGGATCTTTTTGGTCCCAATGCTTACAAGAGTCTCGGTGGAAATTCTTTTGGTCTAGTTATAGTTGATGACTTTTCAAGATTTACATGGGTGTTCTTTCTCGATGACAAATCGCAGGTCCAAAAGATCTTCAAAAACTTCACCAGGAAGGCTCAAAATCAATTTGAAGTGAAGATCAAGAAGGTTCGCAGCGACAACGGAATGGAGTTCAAGAACGCAAATGTGGACACCTTTCTTGACAAAGAAGGGATTTCACACGAGTTCTCGGCTACGTACACACCTCAACAAAATGGAGTTGTTGAGAGGAAGAACCGGGCGCTCATCGAAATGGTGAAAACGATGCTTGATGAGTACAAGACGCCGAAGCACTTTTGGGCAGAAGCGGTTGAGACAGCTTGTCATGCAACAAATCGCTTGTATCTTCACAAGCTACTCGGCTAGATGGCATACGAGCTCCTCACCGGTAACAAACCCCAAGTTGGATACTTTCAAGTATTCGGCTCAAAGTGCTACATTCTTGATAAGCATCGTCGTTCTAAATTTGCTCCTAAGTCTCATGAAGGTTTCCTACTTGGTTATGGCTCAAACTCTCACACTTACCGTGTCTACAACAATTTCACCCGAAAGGTTGAAGAGACGATAGATGTGAAGTTTGATGAATCTAACGGCTCGCAAGTAGAGCAATTGCCAATTGATGTAGGAGAAAAAGACCCCTCGGAAGCAATCCAAGACTTGTCTATAGGCAAGGTCCATACAATGGAGGTGAAGGAGAGTACCTCATCCGTCCAAGTGGAAGCTTCTACTTCACGACAAGGTGAACCAAGAGTTGATACGGAAGCATCCACAAGTGGGACACACCAAGATGCAGAAAACGAGGAAGTACATCAAGAACGTCAACAACCTCCTTCTCCACCACGACAAGAGAACAACAACGCCAATAATGAAGAAGGCCAAGAAAAGGAAGAACAAGATGAAGAAGATGTTCAACCAAGACCCAAGCAAAAGCTTTCACGAGTTCGAGCAAGAATTGCTAAAGACCATCCCGTCGAGACTTACTTACTTACTTCTTCTCAAGGTCCTACAAAGGCCACAAGCGGTAGTACCACTTTGGTAAGCAGTAGTACCGCTTATAAGCAGTAGTATTGTGGTCCAGTACCACGGCTACTACCGCTGCTTCTGGGAACTCAGCTTTCGTGTCGGATTTGCGTGGAAGTGCAATGGTATTGTGAAGCGGTAGTACAGCCTATATGATGTAGCACCGCCCGCTACTACCACTGCATTGCCGCTCCCTACAGGTCTCGATGCACTCTCAATGGAAGTGAAGTGGCAGTGGAGGGCAGCACCACCGCCTATAAGCGGTAGTACCGCTTAGGTGGGCGGTAGTACTGCTGTAGACGTTCTACTTCTTCTCCCCTGTTTCCTGCTCTGCTTCTGAGTAACCCCGAGCTGCAACCCCAGCGGTAGTACTGCTCCGGCTGCACAACCACCTTGTGGCTTCGTGTCATTGCACTGCTTTTGGGTTACTACTGCCCAAGCGGTAGTACCACTTTTTGGAGCGATAGTACCGCTCTGTGCTAGTTGGGAGCAAGGTAACGGTTGGATTTTTACCTTCCTATAAAAGGGGGTCTTCTTCCTCCTTGGACCTTATACTTCTAGCTCGTGTTTGCCCCCCCATTGTTGACCATCTTCGAGCTTGCTATTGCTACCTCTTGAGAATGCGTTGGTTTTTCCCTTGAAGAAGAAAGGGCGATGCAGCAAAGTAGCGTAAGTATTTCCCTCAGTTTTTGAGAACCAAGCTATCAATCCAGTAGGAGACTCCATGCAAGTTCCTCGTACCTACACAAACAAACAAGAACCTCCCAACCAATGCGATAAAGGGGTTGTCAATCCCTTCACGGCCACTTGCGAAAGTGAGATCTGATAGAGATAATATGATAAGATAAATATTTTTGGTATTTTTATGATATATATTGGAAAGTAAAGATTGCAAAATAAAGTAGATTGGAAACTTATATGACAGAGAATAGACCCGGGGGCCATAGGTTTCACTAGTGGCTTCTCTCAAGATAGCATAATTATTATGGTGGGTGAACAAATTACTGTCGAGCAATTGATAGAAAAGTGCATAGTTATGAGAATATCTAGGCATGATCATGTATATAGGCATCACTTCCGCAACAAGTAGATCGAAATGATTCTGCATGTACTACTATTACTCCACACATCGACCGCTATCCAGCATGCATCTAGAGTATTAAGTTCATAAGAACGGAGTAACGCATTAAGCAAGATGACATGATGTAGAGGGATAAACTCAAGCAATATGATATAAACCCCATATTTTTATCCTCGATGGCAACAATACAATACGTGCCTTGCTGCCCCTGCTGTCACTGGGAAAGGACACCGCAAGATTGAACCCAAAGCGAAGCACTTCTCCCATTGCAAGAAAGATCAATCTAGTAGGCCAAACCAAACTGATAATTCAAAGAGACTTGCAAAGATAACCAATCATACATAAAAGAATTCAGAGGAGATTCAAATATTTCTCATAGATAAACTTAATCATAAACCCACAATTCATCAGATCTCGACAAACCCACCGCAAAAAGAGTTACATCGAATAGATCTCCAAGAAGATCGAGGAGAACTTTGTATTGAGATTCAAAGAGAGAGAAGAAGCCATCTAGCTAATAACTATGGACCCGAAGGTCTGTGGTAAACTACTCACAACTCATCGGAGAGGCCTTGGTGATGATGTAGAGGACCTCCATGATCGATTCCCCCTCCGACGGAGCGCCGGAAAAGGCTCCAAGATGGGATCTCACGGGTACAAAAGGTTGCGGCGGTGGAAATAGTTTTTTGTGGTGCTCCTGGATGGTTTCGGGGTACATAGATATATATATATAGGCGAAGGAGGTAGGTCAGGGGAACCCCTAGGGCGCGCCCTCCACCCTCGTGGCCGCCTCGGCTGCTTTTTGACGTCCACTCCAAGTCTCCTGGATTGCGTTTGTTCCAAAAAGATCGCTCCCGAAGGTTTCATTCCGTTTGGACTCCGTTTGATATTCCTTTTCTGCAAAACACTGAAATAGGCAAAAAACAGCAATTCGGGCTGGGCCTCCGGTTAGTAGGTTAGTCCCAAAAATTATATAATTAAAAGTGTATAGTAAAACCCATAAACATCCAAAATGGGTAATATAATAGCATGGAACAATCAATAATTATAGATACGTTGGAGACGTATCAGCTATCTCTCAATCCCTCTAATGATTCTTGCTAGTTCTTGAGGGAAAAGAGAGAGGAGATCTAGATCCACATTTCCACCAGTCACTTTCTCCTCTATGTGAGGGGAACCCCTTGGATCTAGATCTTGGAGTTCTTCGTGTTCTCTTCTTTGTTCTTCCGGTCATTTTGCTCCCTAGCAGTAGTTGCTTTGGTGGGATTTAGAGAAGGACTTGGGCACCCCGTGTGCCCTTGCCATTGCATTTTGTGCATTAGATTGAGTTCTCCACGGTGATACATGGAAGTAAAGTTGATAAGCTTGTTACTCTTGGGTGTTTGGGCACCCTAGAGCTTGTTCCTCTTAGGTGCCTTGGTGCCCTAGACGGTTTATGTTGTCGGGGCTCAATCATTGTGGTGTAAAGTGATAACCGACAAGCGCAGGGGATCGTTTGTAGCCTTCTTTGATAAATAAGAGTGTCAAACACAATGAGGAGCTAAAGGTAGAACAAATATTCCCTCAAGTTCTATCGACCACCAATACAAATCTACGCACACTTGATGTTTGCTTACCTAAAACAAGTATGAAACTATTTTGCAAGAGTAAAACTACGAGTACTTTGCAAGAATAAAACTAAGAATAAATTACAAGATAATAAAAGTGGATAGCTTTTGTCAACAAGAAAGTCATTTGTCCATAGGCAAACGATAACAAGTACCGGTAATAATTCTTGTAATTTTATACGAGGGAGAGGCATGAGCTAACATACTTTCTCTACTTGGATCATATGCACTTATGATTGGACCCCTAGCAAGCATCCGCAACTACAAAAGATCATTAAGGTCGTGAAACCCAACCATAGCATTAAGTATCAAGTCCTCTTTACTCCTATATGCCATTACCCACTTCAAGCATACTAACAAAGCAATCATGTCTTCTCAAAATAACATGGCTAAAGAAAGTTCATCCCTACAAAATCATATAGTTAGGCTATGCTTCATTTTTATCACATAAATTACTCCCATCATGCACAACCCTGGTTTCAGCCAAGCAATTGGTTCATACTTTTTAACGTGCTTCAGCTTTTTTCAACTCTCATGCAATACATGAGCGTGAGCCGTGGATATAGCACTATGGGTGGAATAGAATATGATGATGGAGGTTGTGTGGAGAAGACAAAAAAGGACAAAGTCTCATATTAACGAGGCTAATCAACGGGCTATGGAGATGCCCATCAATTGATGTCAACATGAGGAGTAGGGATTGCCATGCAACGGATGCACTAGAGCTATAAATGTATGAAAGCTCAACAAAAGAAACTAAGTGGGTGTGCATCCAACTTGCTTGCTCACGAAGACCTAGCACATTTTGAGGAAGCCCATCGTTGGAATATACAAGCCCAGTTCTATAATGAAAAATTCCCACTAGTATATGAAAGTGACAACATAAGAGACTCTCTATATGAATAACATGGTGCTACTTTGAAGCACAAGTGTGGAAAAGGATAGTAACATTGTCCCCCTTTTTTGGGCCTTTTTTGTCTTACTTTTTTTATTGTTGGCCTTTCTTTTTTGTTTTTTTATAAGGGACAATGTTCTAATAATGATGATCATAACACTTCTATTTATTTACAACTCATGAATTACAACTCGAAACTAGAACAAGATATGACTCTATGTGAATGCCTCCGGCGGTGTACCGGGATGGGCAATGACTCAAGAGTGACATGTATGAAAAATTATGCATGGTGGCTTGCCACAAATACGATGTCAACTACATGATCACGCAAGGCAATATGACAATGATGATGCCTGTCATGATAAATGGAACGGTGGGAAGTTGCATGGAAATATATCTCGGAATGGCTATGGAAATGCCATAATAGGTAGGTATGGTGGCTGTTTTGAGGAAGATATAAGGAGGTTTATGTGTGATAGAGCGTATCGTATCACGGGGTTTGGATGCACCGGTGAAGTTTGCACCAACTCTCAAGGTGAGAAAGGGCAATGCACGGTACCGAAGAGGCTAGCAATGATGGAAGGGTAAGAGTGCGTATAATCCATGGACTCACATTAGTCATAAAGAACTCATATACTTATTGCAAAAGTTTTATTAGCCCTCGAAGCAAAGTACTACTATGCATGCTCCTAGGGGGGAGGTTGGTAGGAGTTAACCATCACGCGCCCCCGACCTCCACACATAAGGAAGGCAATCAAAAGAGCACCCCATGCAATAAATTTGTTACACAACTTTTATCATACGTGCATGCTACGGGACTTGCCAACTTCAACACAAGTATTCCTCAATTTCATAATTACTCAACTAGCATGACTCTAATATTACCACCTTTATATCTCAAAACAATTATCAAGCATCAAATTGATCATAGCATCCAATTCACTTCCTATGATAGTTTTTATTATACCCAACTTGCATGCTCATCATTCTAGGACCAAGTTTTAGCCATAGCAAATACCATGTTGTTCTAAAAGACTCCGAAAATAATATAAGTGAAGCACATAGAGTATTCTAATAAATTCCAAATCATGTGTGTCTCTCCCAAAAGGTGGGTACATCAAGGATGATTGTGGTAAACTAAAAACCAAAGACTCATATCATACAAGACGCTCCAAGCAAAACACATAGCATGTGGTAAATAAAAAATATAGCTCCAAGTAAAGTTATCGATAGACGAAGACGAAAGAGGGGATGCCTTCTGGAGCTTCCCCAAGCTTAGGCTTTTGGTTGTCCTTGAATTATCTTGGGGTGCCATGGGAATCCCCAAGCTTAGGTTCTTGCCACTCCTTATTCCATAGTCCATCAAATCTTTACCCAAAACTTGAAAACTTCACAACACAAAACTCAAGAGGAAATCTCATGAGCTTCGTTAGTGCAAGAAAGAAAAATCACCACTTAAAGTACTGTAATGAACTCATTATTTATTTATATTGGTTTTTAACCTACTGTATTCCAACTTATCTATGGTTCATACCCCCCGATACTAGCCATAGATGCATCAAAATAAGCAAACAACACACGAAAAACAGAATCTGTCAAAAACAGAACAGTCTGTAGAAATCTGTAACTTTTGAATACTTATGGAACTTTAAAAACCCTAAAAAAATGGGAAGTACCAGGAAATTTGTCTATTGATCTACTGCAAAAATAATCAACTCAAAAGCACGTTTCTGTGATTTATTAGATTTTTTTCTCGTGAGCGCAAAAGTTTCTGTTTTTCAGCAGAATCAAATTAACTTTCACCCAAGATGATCCTATAGGCTCTACTTGGAAAAAACACTAATTAAAACATAAAACCACATCTAAACAGAGGCTATATGAATTATTTATTACTAAACAGGAGCAAAAGGCAAGGAACAAAAATAAAATTGGGTTGCCTCCCAACAAGCGCTATCATTTAACGCCCCTATCTAGGCATAAAAGCGAGAATAGATCTAAGCATTGCCATCTTTGGTATTCAATTAATAAGTGGCTCTCATAATAGATTCATAAGGTAATTTGATTTTCTTTCTAGGAAAGTGTTCCATGCCTTTCCTTAATGGAAATTGGAACCTAATATTTCCTTCCTTCATATCAATAATTGCACCAATCGTTCTAAGGAAAGGTCTACCAAGAATAACAGGACATGAAAGATTGCAATCTATATCAAGAACGATAAAATATACGAGCACATAGTTCCTATTTGCAACAATAAGAACATCATTAATCCTCCCCATAGGTTTCTTAATAGTGGAATCCGCAAGGTGCAAGTTTAAAGAGCAATCATCAAATTCACGGAAACCTAGCACATCGCATAAAGTTTTTGGAATCGTAGAAACATTAGCACCCAAATCACACAAAGAATAGCATTCATGATCTTTTATTTTAATTTTAATAGTAGGTTCCCACTCATCATAAAGTTTTTTAGGGATAGAAACCTCTAATTCAAGTTTTTCCTCATAAGATTTCATTAAAGCATCAACGATATGTTTAGTAAAAGATTTATTTTGACTATAAGCATTAGGAGAATTCAACACGGATCGCAACAAGGAAATACAATATATTAAAGAACAATTATCAGAATTAAATTCCTTGAAATCCAAAGTAGTAGGTTCATTGCTATGTAAAGTTTTGATCTCTCCAGTCCCACTTTCACCAATTTTAGCATTAAGATCAAAAGACTCCAAATCATTGGGACCCTTTTTAATAAACTTGACTCATCTCAAGTCCCATCATTATTAAGATTCATATTGCAAAACAAAGATTTAATAGGAGACACATCAATAACTTTCAGATCTTCATCATTATTATCATGAAAATTAGAAGAACACGCTCTTACAAAGCAATCTTTCTTAGCACGCATTCTAGCGGTTCTTTCTTTGCACTCATCAATGGAAATTCTCATGGCTTTGAGATACTCATTGATATCATGCTTAGGTGGAATAGATCTAAGTTTCAAAGAATCAACATCAAGAGAAATTATATCCACGTTCCTAGCCAATTCATCAACTTTAAGCAATTTTTCTTCAAGCAAAGCATTGAAGTTCTTTTGAGAATACATAAATTCTTTAACACTAATCTCAAAATAAGAGGGCATATTATGAACATTTCCATAAGAGTTGTTGTAGGAATTACCATAATTATTAGTGGAATTACTAGGAAACGGCCTAGGATTGAAATTTCCTCTATACGCGTTGTTACCAAAATTATTCCTACCAACAAAATTCACACCCATAGATTCATTATTATTCTCAATCAAATTAGACAAAGGCATATCATTAGGATCAATAGGAGCACTCTTAGTAGCAAACAATTTCATAAGTTCATCCATCTTTCCACTCAAAACATTAATTTCTTCTATTGCATGAACCTTTTTACTAGTAGATCTTTTGGTGTACCATTGAGGATAATTAACCATAATATTATCTAGGAGTTTAGTAGCTTCTCCTAAAGTGATTTCCATAAAAGTGCCTCCCACGGCCGAATCTAAAAGATTTCTAGAAGCAAAATTCAACCCGACATAAATTTTTTGTATGATCATCCATAAATTCAAACCATGTGTTGGGCAATTACGTATCATTAATTTCATCCTCTCCCAAGATTGTGCAACATTCTCATGATCAAGTTGCTTAAAATTCATAATATCGTTTCTAAGAGAGATGATCTTAGCGGGAGGAAAATACTTAGAGATAAAAGCATCTTTGCACTTATTCCATGAATCAATACTATTTTATGCAAAGATGAAAACCAAGTTTTAGCACGATCTCTAAGCGAAAACGGAAATAACTTCAATTTAACAATATCATTATCCATGTCTTTCTTCTTTTGCATATCGCACAAATCAACAAAGTTGTTTAGATGAGTAGTGGCATCTTCACTAGGAAGGCCGGAGAATTGATCTTTCATAACAAGATTCGACAAAGCAGCATTTATTTCACAAGATTCAACATCATTAAGAGGATCAATCGAAGTGCTAAGGAAATCATTATTATTGGTATTGGAAAAATCACACAATTTAGTATTATCTTGAGCCATCATGACAAGCAATCCAACACACAAGCACACAAGAGCCGAACGAAAAAGAGCCAAATGAAAAAGAGAGAGCGAATAAAACGGCAAGGGTGAAGTGGGGGAGAGGAAAATGAGAGGCAAATGGCAAATAATGTAATGCGAGGGAGATGAGTTTGTGATGGGTACTTGGTATGTCTTGACTTGAACGAAGTGAAGGAAATATGATCTAGAGGCAATAATAAAGTTATTATTTATTTCCTTATTTCATCATAAATGTTTATTATTCATGCTAGAATTGTATTAACCGGAAACTTAGTACATGTGTGAATACATAGACAAATAGAGTGTCACTAGTATGCCTCTACTTGACTAGCTCGTTGAATCAAAGATGGTTAAGTTTCCTAGCCATAGACATGAGTTCTCATTTGATTAATGGGATCACATCATTACAGAATGATGTGACTGACTTGACCCATTCCGTTAGCTTAGCACATGATCGTTTAGTATGTTGCTATTGCTTTCTTCATGACTTATACATGTTCCTATGACTATGAGATTATGCAACTCCCCAATACCGGAGGAATACTTTGTGTGCTACCAAATGTCAGAACGTAACTAGGTGATTACAAAGGTGCTCTACAGGTGTCTCTGAAGGTGTTTAATGGGTTGGCATAGATCGAGATTAGGATTTGTCACTTCGTGTTTCGGAGAGGTATCTCTGGGCCCACTCGGTAATACTCATCACTATAAGCCTTGCAAGCATTATGACTAATGAGTTAGTTACGGGATGAAGTATTATGGAATGAGTAAGAGACTTGTTGGTAATGAGATTCAACTAGGTATGATGATACCGACGATCGAATCTCGGGCAAGTAACATACCGATGACAAAGGGAACAACATATGTTGTTATGCGGTTCGACCGATAAAGATCTTCGTAGAATATGTAGGAGCCAATATGGGCATCCAGGTTCCGCTATTGGTTATTGACCAGAAAGGTGTCTCGGTCATGTCTACATAGTTCTCGAACCCATAGGGTCCGCACGCTTAACGTTCATTGACGATATAGTATTATATGATTTATGTATGTTGGTGACTGAATGTTGTTCGGAGTCCCGGATATGATCACGGACATGACGAGGAACTTCGGAATGGTCCGGAGATAAAGATCGATATATGGGATAATAGTGTTTGGTCTCCGGAATTCACCGGAAGGGGTTTCGGATGTTTCCCGAAATGTTTGGGTACGACAACACTTTATTTGGGCCAAAGGGGAAAGCCCACAAGGTTTTTGGAAAGCGCAAAAGGAAGTTTTGTGGAGTCCATGGGCCAGACGCCAGGGTCCCTGGCGTCTGGGTCCAGACACCAGGAACCCTGGCGTCTGGCCCTGGAGTCTGAGAAGGACTCTTGCCTTTCGGGTGAAACCGACTTTGTGGAGGCTTTTACTCCAATTTCGACCCCAAGGCTCAACATATAAATAGAGGGGTAGGGCTAGCACCAAAGACACATCAAGAAACACCAAGCCGTGTGCCGGCAACCCCGTCCCCTCTAGTTTATCCTCCATCATAGTTTCCGAAGTGCTTAGGCGAAGCCCTGCGGAGATTGTTCTTCACCAACACCGTGACCATGTCGTCGTGCTGCCTGAACTCATCTACTACTTTGCCCGTCTTGCTGCATCAAGAAGGCGAGGACGTCATCGAGCTGAACGTGTGCTGAACGCAGAGGTGTCGTACGTTCGGTACTTGATCGGGGCGGATCGCGAAGGTGTACGACTACATCAACCACGTTGATAAAAACGCTTCAGCTTAGCTATCTTCAAGGGTATGAAGATACACTCCACCTCTCGTTGCTATGCATCACCATGATCTTGCGTGTGCGTAGGATTTTTTTTGAAATTACTACGTTCCCCAATAGTGGCATCCGAGCCAGGTTTATGCGTAGATGTTATATGCACGAGTAGAACACAAGTGAGTTGTGGGTGATACAAGTCATACTACTTACCAGCATGTCATACTTTGAGTCGGTGGTATTGTTGGATGAAGCGGCCCGAACTGACATTACGCGTACGCTTACGCGAGACTGGTTCTACCAACATGCTTCGCACATAGTTGGCTGGCGGGTGTCAGTTTCTCCAACTTTAGTTGAATCAAGTGTGGCTATGCCCGGTCCTTGTTGAAGGTTAAAACATCACTAACTTGACGGAATATTGTTGTGGTTTTGATGCGTAGGTAAGAACGGTTCTTGCCCAGCCCGTAGCAGCCACGTAAAACTTGCAACAAGAAAGTAGAGGATGTCTAACTTGTTTTTGCAGGGCATGTTGCGATGTGATATGGTCAAGACATGATGCTAAATTTTATTGTATGAGATGATCATGTTTTGTAACCGAGTTATTGGCAACTTGCAGGAGCCATATGGTTGTCGCTTTATTGTATGAAATGCAATCGCCATGTAATTGCTTTACTTTATCACTAAGCGGTAGCGATAGTCGTAGAAGCAATAGTTGGCGAAACAACAATGATGCTACGATGGAGATCAAGGTGTCGCCCCGGTGACGATGGTGATCATGACGGTGCTTTGGAGATGGAGATCAAAGGCACAAGATGATGATGGCCATATTATATCACTTATATTGATTGCATGTGATGTTTATCCTTTCTGCATCTTATTTTGCTTAGATCGACGGTAGCATTATAAGATGATCTCTCACTAAATTTCAAGGTATAAGTGTTCTCCCTGAGTATGCACCGTTGCGAAAGTTCGTCGTGTCAAGACACCACATGATGATCGGGTGTGATAAGCTCTACATTCACATACAACGGGTGCAAGCCAATTTTGCACACGCAGAGTACTCAGGTTAAAGTTGACAAGCCTAGCATATGCAGATATGGCCTCGGAACACTGAGACCGAAAGGTCGAGCGTAAATCATATAGTAGATATGATCAACATAGTGATGTTCACTATTGAAAACTACTCCATCTCACGCGATGATCGGACATGGTTTAGTTGATATGGATCACGTGATCACTTAGATGATTAGAGGGATGTTTATCTAAGTGGGAGTTCTTAAGTAATTTGATTAATTGAACTTTAATTTATCATGAACTTATCCTGATAGTATTTTGCAAATAATGTTGTAGATCAATAGCTCGTGTTGTTGCTTCCCTATGTTTTTATATGTGTTCCTAGAGAAAACTAAGTTGAAAGATGATAGTAGCAATGATGCGGACTAGGTCCATGATATGAGATTTATCCTCATTGCTGCACAGAAGAATTATGTCCTTGATGCACCGCTAGGCGACAGACCTATTGCAGGAGCAGATGCAGACGTTATGAACGTTTGGTTAGCTCACTATGATGACTACTTGATAGTTTAGTGCACCATGCTTTACGGCTTAGAATCGGGACTTCAAAGACGTTTTGAACGTCATGGACCATATGAGATGTTCCAGGAGTTGAAGTTAATATTTCAAGCAAATACCCGAGTTGAGAGATATTAAGTCTCCAACAAGTTCTATAGCTAAAAGATGGAGGAGAATAGCTCAAGCAGTGAGCATGTGCTCAGATTGTCTGGGTACTAAAATCGCCTGAATCAAGTGGGAGTTAATCTTCCAGATAAGATAGTGATTGACACAGTTCTCTAGTCACCATCACCAAGTTACTGAAACTTCATGATGAACTATAGTATGCAAGGGATGACGAAAATGATTCCCGAGCTCTTCGTGATGCTGAAATCGATGAAGGTAGAAATCAAGAAAAGAGCATCAAGTGTTGATGATTGATAAGACCACTAGTTTCAAGAAAAGGGAAAAAGGAAAAGAAAGGGAACTTCAAGTAGAATGGAAAGCAAGTTGTCACTCCCGTGAAGAAGCCCAAAGTTGGACCAAAGCCTGAAACTGAGTGCTTCTACTGCAAAGGAAATGGTCATTGGAAGCGGAAATGCCCTGGATATTTGGTGGATAAGAAGGATGGAAAAGTGAACAAGGGTATATTTGATATACAAGTTATTGATGTGTACCTTACTAGTGTTTATAGTAGCCCCTGGGTATTAGATACTTGTTCGGTTGCTAATATTAGTAACTCGAAACAGGAGTTACAGAATAAACAAAGACTAGTTGAGGGTGTAGTGATGATGAGTGTTGGAAGTGGTTCCAAGATTGATATGATCATCATCACACACTCCCTATACTCTCGGGGTTAGTGTTGAACCTAAATAAATGTTTTTTGGTGTTTGCGTTGAGCATGAATATGATTTGATCATGTTTATTGCAATATGGTTATTCATTTAAAATCAGAGAATAATTGGTGTTCTGTTTATATGAATAAAACCTTCAAAGGTAATACACCCAATGAAAATAGTTTGTTGGATCTCGATCGTGGTAATACACATATTCATAATATTGATGCCAAAAGATGCAAAGTTGATAATGGTAGTGCAACTTATTTGTGGCACTGTCGTTTGGGTCATATTGGTGTAAAGCGCATGAAGAAACTCCATTCTGATGGACTTTTAGAATCACTTGATTATGAATCACTTGGTACTTGCGAACCATGCCTCATGGGCAAGATGAGAAAAACTCTGTTCTCCGGAACAATGGAGTGAGAAACAGATTTTTTGGAAATCATACATACTGATGTATGTGGTCCGATGAATATTGAGGCTCGCGGTGGGTATCGTTATGTTCTGACCTTCACAGATGATTTAAGCAGATATAGGTATATCTACTTAATGAAACACAAGTCTGAAACATTTGAAAAGTTCAAAGAATTTCAGAGTGAGTGGAGAATCACCGTAACAAGAAAATAAAGTTTCTACGATCTGATCATGGAGGAGAATATTTGAGTTACGAGTTTGGCATTCATATAAAACAATGTGGAATTGTTTCACAGCTCACGCCACCTGGAACACCACACCATTATGGTGTATCCGAACATCATAACCGCACTTTATTGGATATGGTGCGATCTATGATGTCTCTTATCGGTTTACCACTATATTTTTGGGGTCATGCATTAGAGAAAGTTGCATTCACTTCAAAAAGGGCACCATCTAAATCCGTTAAAACGACGCCTTATGAACTGTGGTTTAGCAAGAAACCAAAGTTGTCATTTCTTAAAGTTTGGGGCTGAGATGCTTATGTGAAAAAGCTTCAACCTGATAAGCTCGAACCCAAATCACAAAAGTGCGTCTTCATAGGATACCCAAAGGAAATTGTTGGGTACACCTTCTATCACAGATCCGAAGGCAAAATCTTTGTTGCTAAAAATGGATCCTTTCTAGAGAATGAGTTTCTCTTGAAAGAAGTGAGTGGGAGGAAAGTAGAACTTGATGAGGTGATTGTACCTTCTCCCTTATTGGAAAGTAGTTCATCACAGAAATCAGTTCCAGTGATCCCTACACCAATTAGTGAGGAAGTTAATGATGATGATCATGAAACTTCAGATCAAGTTGCTACCAAACCTCGTAGGTCTTCCAGAGTAAGATCCACACCAGAGTGGTACGGTAATCCTGTTCTGGAAGTCATGTTACTAGACCATGGTGAACCTACAAACTATGAGGAAGCGAGTGATGAGCCCAGATTCCGCAAAATGGCTTGAGGCCATGAAATCTGAGATGGGATCCATGTATGAGAACAAAGTGTGGACTTTGGTGGACTTGACCGATGATCAGCAAGCCATATTAAATAAATGGATCTTCAAGAGGAAGACGGACATTGATAGTAGTGTTACTATCTAGAAAGCTCGACTTGTCGCAAAATGGTTTTTGACAAGTTCAAGGTGTTGACTACAATGAGATTTTCTTAACTGTAGCGATGCTTAAATCCGTCTGAATCATGTTAGCAGTTGCCATATTTTATGAAATCTGGCAAATGGATGTCAAAATTGCATTGCTTAAATGGATATTTCTTAAAGAAAAGTTGTATATGATGAAACTAGAAGGTTTTGTCAATCCTAAAGGTACTAACAAGGTGTGCAAGCTCCAGCGATTCATCTATGGACTAGTGCAAGCATCTCGGAGTTGGAATATATGCTTTGATGAGTTGATCAAAGCATATAGTTTTATACAGACTTGCGGTGAAGCCTGTATTTATAGGAAAGTGAGTGGGAGCACTACAACATTTCCGATAAGTATATGTGAATGGCATATTGTTGATCAGAAATAATGTAGAATTTTCTGGAAAGCATAAAGGAGTGTTTGAAAGGAGTTATTCAAAGAAAGACCTCGGTGAAGCTGCTTACACATTGAGCATCAAGATCTATAGAGACAGATCAAGACGCTTGATAAGATTTTTCAATGAGTACATACCTTGATAAGATTTTGAAGTAGTTCAAAATGGAACAGTGAAAGAAGGAGTTCTTGTCTGTGTTGCAAGGTGTAAAGTTGAGTAAGACTCAAACCCGACCATGACAGAAAATAGAAAGAGAATGAAAAGTCATTCTCTATGCCTCAGTCATAGGCTCTATAAAGTATGCTATGTTGTGTACCAGACCTATTGTGTACCTCACCAGGAGTTTGGCAAGAGGGTACAATAGTGATCTAGGAGTAGATCACTGGACAGCGGTCAAAATTATCATTAGTGGAATAAGGAAATATTTCTCGGTTATGGAGGTGATAAAGAGTTCGTCGTAAAAAGTTACGTTGATGCAAGCTTTGACACCGATATGGATGACTCTAAGTATCGATCTAGATACATATTGAAAGTGGGGGCTATTAGCTAGAGTAGCTCCGTGCAGAGCATTGTAGACATAGAAATTTGCAAAATACACATACGGATCTGAATGTGGCAGACCCGTTGACTAAACTACTCTCACAAGCAAAACATGATCACACATTAGTACTCTTCGGGTGTTAATCACATGACGATGTGAACTAGATTACTGACTCTAGTAAACACTTTGCGTGTTGGCCACATGGCAATGTGAACTATGGGTGTTAATCACATGGTGATGTGAACTATTGGTGTTAAATCACATAGCGATGTGAACTAGATTATTGACTCTAGTGCAAGTGGGAGACTAAAGGAAATATGTTCTAGAGGCAATAATAAAGTTATTATTTATTTCCTTATTTCATGATAAATGTTTATTATTCGTGCTAGAATTGTATTAACCGGAAACTTAGTACATGTGTGAATACATAGACAAACAGAGTGTCACTAGTATGCCTCTACTTGACTAGCTCGTTGAATCAAAGATGGTTAAGTTTCCTAGCCATAGACACGAGTTGTCATTTGATTAACGAGATCACATCATTACAGAATGATGTGATTGACTTGACCCATTCCGTTAGCTTAGCACATGATCGTTTAGTATGTTGCTATTGCTTTCTTCATGACTTATACATGTTCCTGTGACTATGAGATTATGCAACTCCCGAATAGTAGAGGAACACTTTGTGTGCTACCAAACGTTAGAACGTAACTGGGTGATTATAAAGGTGCTCTATAGGTGTCTCCGAAGGTGTTTGTTGGGTTGGCATAGATCGAGATTAGGATTTGTCACTCCGTGTTTTGGAGAGGTATCTCTAGGCCCACTCGGTAATACTCATCACTATAAGCCTTGCAAGCATTCTAACTAATGAGTTAGTTAAAGGATGAAGTATTATGGAACGAGTAAGAGACTTGCTGGTAACGAGATTCAACTAGGTATGATGATACCGACAATCGAATTTCGGGCAAGTAACATACCGATGACAAAGGGAACAACGTATGTTGTTATGCGGTTCGACCGATAAAGATCTTCGTAGAATATGTAGGAGCCAATATGGGCATCCAGGTTCCACTATTGGTTATTGACCAGAGAGGTTTCTCAGTCATGTCTACATAGTTCTCAAACCCGTAGGGTCCGCACGCTTAACGTTCGTTGACGATATAGTATTATATGAGTTATGTATATTGGTGACTGAATGTTGTTCGGAGTCCCAGATATGATCACGGACATGACGAGGAACTCCGGAATGGTCTGGGGATAAAGATTGATATATGCGATAATAGTGTTTGGTCTCCGGAAGGTTTCCGGAATTCACCGGAAGGGGTTCCGGATGTTTCCCGAAATGTTTGGGTATGACAACACTTTATTTGGGCCAAAGGGTAAAGCCCACAAGGTTTTTGGAAAGCGCAAAAGGAAGTTTTGTGGAGTCTAGGGGACAGACGCCAGGGTCCCTGGGGTCTGGGTACAAACGCCAGGAACCCTGGCGTCTGGCCCTGGAGTGCGAGAAGGACTCTTGCCTTTCGGGTGAAACCGACTTTGTCGAGGCTTTTACTCCAAGTTTTGACCCCAAGGCTCAACATATAAATACAGGGGCTGGGCTAGCACCAAAGACACATCAAGAAATACCAAGTCGTGTGCCGACAACCCCGTCCCCTCTAGTTTATCCTCCGTCATAGTTTCCATAGTGCTTAGGCGAAGCTCTGCAGAGATTGTTCTTCACCAACACCGTGACCACACCGTCGTGCTGATGGAACTCATCTACTACTTTGCCCGTCTTGCTGGATCAAGAAAGCGAGGATGTCATCAAGTTGAATGTGTGCTGAACGCGGAGGTGCCGTACGTTCGGTACTTGACCGGGGCAGATCGTGAAGGTGTACGACTACATCAACCGCGTTGATAAACGCTTCCGCTTAGCGATCTTCAAGGGTATGAAGATACACTCCCCCTCTCGTTGCTATGCATCACCATGGTCTTGCGTGTGCGTAGGATTTTTTTAAAATTGCTATGTTCCCCAACACGAAGATCTCCACGGCAACGGCGCCAGAAATCCTTCTTGATACCTCTTGAGCATGCGTTGGTTTTTCCCTTGAAGAGGAAAGGGTGATGCAGCAAAGTAGCGTAAGTATTTCCCTCAGTTTTTGAGAACCAAGGTATCAATCAAGTAGGAGACTCCACGCAATTCCCTCATACCTACACAAAAAAACAAGAACCTCGAAACCAACGCGATAAAGGGGTTGTCAATCCCTTCATGGCCAGTTGCGAAAGTGAGATATGATAGAGATAATATGATAATATAGATACTTTTGGTATTTTTATGATATAGATTGAAAAGTAAAGATTGCAAAATAAAGTAGATTGGAAACTTATGTGATAGAGAATAGACCCGGGGGCCATAGGTTTCACTAGTGGCTTCTCTCAAGATAGCGTAATTATTACGGTGGGTGAACAAATTACCGTCGAGCAATTGATAGAAAAGTGCATAGTTATGAGAATATCTAGGCATGATCATGTATATTGGCATCACGTCCGCAACAAGTAGATCAAAATGATTATGCATCTACTACTATTACTCCACACATTGACCACTATCCAACATGCATCTAGAGTATTAAGTTCATAAGAACAGAGTAACACATTACGCAAGATGACATGATGTAGAGGGATAAACTCAAGTAGTATGATATAAACCCCATCTTTTTATCCTCGATGGCAACAATACAATACATGCCTTGCTGCCCCTGCTGTCACTGGGAAAGGACACCGCAAGATTGAACCCAAAGCTAAGCACTTCTCCCATTGCAAGAAAGATCAATCTAGTAGGCCAAACCAAATTGATAATTCGAAGAGACTTGCAAAGATAACCAATCATACATAAAAGAATTCAGAGGAGATTCAAATATTTCTCATATATGAATTAGATCATAAACCCACAATTCATCGGATCTCGACAAACACACCGCAAAAAGAGTTACATCAAATAGATCTCCAAGAAGATCGAGGAGAACTTTGTATTGAGATTCAAAGAGAGAGAAGAAGCCATCTAGCTAATAACTATGGACCCGAAGGTCTGTGGTAAACTACTCACAACTCATCGGAGAGGCCTTGATGATGATGTAGAGGCCCTCCATGATCAATTCCTCCTACGACGGAGCGCCAGAAAAGGCTCCAAGATGGGATATCATGGGTACAGAAGGTTGCGGTGGTGGAAATAGTTTTTCGTGGTGCTCCTGGATGGTTTTGGGGTACATAGATATATATAGGCAAAGGAGGTAGGTCAGGGGAGCCACGAGGGGCCCACGAGGCAGCCCCCCCCCTATGGTGCGCCCTCCACCCTCCTGGCTGCCTCAGCTTCTTCTTGACGTCCACTCCAAGTCTCATGGATTGCGTTTGTTCCAAAAAGATCGCTCCTGAAGGTTTCATTCCGTTTGGACTCCGTTTGATATTCCTTTTCTGCGAAACACTGAAATAGGCAAAAAAACAGCAATTCGGGTTGGGCCTCCGGTTAGTAGGTTAGTCCCAAAAATGATATAAAAGTGTATAGTAAAGCCCATAAACATCCAAAATGGGTAATATAATAGCATGGAACAATCAAAAATTATAGATATGTTGGAGACGTATCAGCTATCTCTCAATCCCTCTAATGATTCTTGCTAGTTTCTGAGGGAAAAGAGAGAGGAGATCTAGATCCACATTTCCACCAATCACTTTCTCCTCCGTGTGAGAGGAACCCCTTGGATTTAGATCTTGGAGTTCTTAGTGTTCTCTTCTTTGTTCTTCCGGTCATTTTGCTCCGTAGCATTAGTTGCTTTGGTGGGATTTAGAGAAGGACTTGGGCACCTCTTGTGCCCTTGCCATTGCATTTGGTGCATTAGTTTGAGTTCTCCACGGTGATGCATGGAAGTAAAGTTGATAAGCTTGTTACTCTTGGGTGTTTGGGCACCCTAGAGCTTGTTCCTCTTAGGTGCCTTGGTGCCCTAGACGGTTTATGTTGTTAGAGCTCAATCATTGTGGTCTAAAGTGATAACCCACAAGTGTAGGGGATCGTTTGTAGCCTTCTTTGATAAAGAAGAGTGTCGAACACAACGAGGAGCTAAAGGTAGAACCAATATTCCCTCAAGTTCTATCAACCACCGATACAACTCTAGCACACTTGATGTTTGCTTTACCTAAAACAAGTATGAAACTATTTTGCAAGAATAAAACTACGAGTACTTTGTAAGAATAAAACTACGAATAAATTACAAGATAATAAAAGTGGATAGCTTTTGTCAACAAGAAAGTCATTTGTCCCTAGGCAAACGATAACAAGTACCGGTAATCATTCTTGTAATTTTATATGAGGGAGAGGCATGAGCTAACATACTTTCTCTACTTGGATCATATGCACTTATGATTGGACCCCTAGCAAGCATCTGCAACTACTAAAGATCATTAAGGTCGTGAAACCCAACCATAGCATTAAGTATCAAGTCCTCTTTACTCCCATACGCCATAACCCACTTATCCGCGTTTAGGTTGTTGTCACCCCCGCAACACCAACAATAAGCAAACCATGAACATATTGCAACACCCTACAGCGGGGGGCCCTCACGTTCGCGAGAGACGGAGGGCACCGTAGGACAACACCATAAATAAAATATACAATAATACCAATCAAGATCTTGATTAACCCACAGGACAAAACGGATCTACTCAAACATCATAGGATAACCATAGATCATTGGGATATAATATATGGATTTGAGCACCATGTTTAAGTAGAGATTAGAGCGGAGAGAAGGGGTGTTACACCGCTGCATTGAGGGGGAGAGAGTTGGTGTTGATGGTAGCAAGATTGTTGGTGTAGATCGCTGTCACGATCCTTGCCCTAGCAGCACTCCGGCGGCACCGGAAGAGAGGGGGAGAGAGCCCCCCTCCTTCTTCTTCTTCCTTGGCCTCCCCCCTATATGGGAGGAGAGTCTCCCCTGTGGTCCATGGCCTCCATGGTGGCGGAGGGGCGAGAGCCCCTTCGAGATTGCATCTATCTCTCTGTTCCCTTCTGTTTCACGTTCCTCAGATCTGGTGTTTCGTGATTTCTTAAATTCCCGGAGATCCGTAACTCCAATTGCGCTGAAATTTTTACATGATTTTTTCCATAAATTATCTTTCTTGCGCCAGAATAAGTGCCTCAACCTCCTTACAAGGATGCCATAAGACACCTGAGCGCGCCTGGCACACCCGGCGCGCCCTACTGTATCTTGAGGGTTGTGGGCCCCCGTTTGCGTTGATTCCACCTCCCAAAAATCACATATATTCCAAAATAATTCTCCATAAACTTTTATCATGTCTGGACTTTGTTGATATGGATTTTCTACGAAACAAAAACATGCAACAAATAAGAACTGGCACTAGGCACTGGATCAATAGGTTAGTCCAATAAATCATATAAATTGTTGCCAAAAATATGTAAAAGTTGTATAATAATGGCATGAAACAATCAAAAATTATAGATACGACGGAGACGTATCAGCATCCCCAAGCTTAATTCATGCTCGCCTCGAGAAGGTAAATGATAAAAAGATAATTTTTGATGTGGAATGCTACCTAACATAAACTTGATCATATGTCTAGTCATGGCATGAATATTAAGACATAAGTGATTCAAAGCAATAGTCTATAATTTGACATAAAGACATTAATACTCAGGCATCCCAACAAACAATCATGTCTTTCAAAATATCAATGCTAAAGAAAGCTATCCCTACAAAATCATATAGTCTTGTCATGTTCTGTCTTCTTAAGACAAAGTGTTTATCATGCACAACCCTGATGACAAGCCAAGCAATTGGCTCATACTTTTTAACGCGCTTCAGCTTTTTCAACCCTCACACAAAGCCATGGATATAGCACTATGGGTGGAATAGAGTACGATGATAGGGTTAAACATAGAGAAGACAAAAAGGTAAGATAGTCTCACATCGACGCGGCTAACCAATGGGCTATGGAGATGCCCATCAATTAATATCAATGTGAGGAGTAGGGATTGTCATGCAACGGATGCACTAAGAGCTATAAGTGTATGAAAACTCAAGATGAAAACTGAGTGGGTGTGCATCCAACTTGCTTACTCATGAAGACCTGGGGCATTTGAGGAAGCCCATCATGTGAATATAAATGCCTAGTTCTATAATGAAAAATTTGCACTAGCATATGAAAGTGACTAAATAGGAGACTCTCTATATGAAAAACATGGTGCTACTTTGAAGCACATGTGTGGTAAAAGATAGTAACAATGCCCCTTCTTTCTCTGTTTTTTCTTTTTTTCTTTTTTTTCTTTTTTTTCTTTTTTTCCTTTTTTTCCTTTTTTTCTCTCATTGTCCAGAGTTTCATCCCGACTTGTGGGGGAATCATAGTCTCCATCATCCTTTCCTCACTAGGACATGCTCTAATAATGAATAATGATGATCACCACACTTCTATTTACTTATAACTCAAAAGAAATAAAAATTACAACTCGATACCCAGAACAAAATATGACTCTATATGAATGCCTCTGGCAGTGTACTAGGATGTGCAATGATCTAGCATAACAACGATATAAAAAACCCGGACAATCCATGGAAATATAATGGTAGCTATCTTACGATCATGCAAAGCAATATGAAAACGAATACTCAAGTCATCAAAATGGAGGCGGTGGAAGTTGCATGGAAATATATCTCGGAATGGCTATGGAAATGCCATAATAGGTAGGTATGGTGGTTGTTTTGAGGAAGATATAATAAGGCTTATGTGTGATAGAGCGCATTATATCAGGGGGTTTGGATGCACCTGTGAAGTTTGCACCACATCTCGAGGTGAGAAAGGGCAATGCACGGTACCGTAGAGGCTAGCAAATTGCGGAAAGGTAAGAGTGTGTATAATCCATGGACTCACATTAGTCATAAAGAACTCATATACTTATTGCAAAAGTTTATTAGCCCTCGAAGCAAAGTACTACTACACATGCCCCTAGGGGGATAGATTGGTAGGAAAAGACAATCGCTCATCCCCGACTGCCACTCATAAGGAAGACAATCAATAATAAATCATGCTCCAACTTTATAGCATAACGAGAGACTATACATGCATGCTTAGGGAATCACAAACCTTAACACCAATATTCTTACTAACCACAACCGTTTACTAGTACCTCCCACATATTCCATCTCTATATTGCAAAACTATTGCAAGGAATCAAACATATCATATTCAGTGATCCATAATTTTTATGTAGGATTTCATGAATAACCATGCAATTGACCAATTCCCGTTGACTCTCTAAATAGATATAAGTGAAGCAAGAGAGTTTAATTCTTTCTACAAAAGACCATGCTTTAATAAATATAAGTGAAGCAAAAGAGCATTCTGCAAATAACGGTTTTCTACGTGAAGAGAAACGGGCAATCCAAACTTTAAATGATATAAGTGAAGCACATGAAGCATTCTATAAAGCCATACTCAAAAGATATAAGTGAAGTGCAATGTGCATTCTATAAATAAACCATGGACTATCTCATACCAGCATGGTGCATAAAATAGAAGTGAAAACTAAGTGCAAAAGACGCTCCAAGATTTGCACATATCACATGAATGATACGAAGATGAAAACATTGCAGATACTTGTTGAAGAAAGATGGGATGCCTTCCAAGGCATCCCCAAGCTTGGACGCTTGAGTCTCCTTGGATATTTACTTGGGGTACCTTGGGCATCCCCAATCTTGAACTCTTGCCTCTCCTCCTTCTCCTCACATCGAGACCTCCTCAATCTTTGATCACTTCATCCACACAAAACTCAACAAAAAACTCGGTAAGATTCGTTAGTATAAGAAAGCAAAAAAACTTCTCTAAGTACTATTGCAAACCAATTCATATTTTGTTTCTGAATTGTAGCTACTGTAATATAACTTTTCCAAGGCTTATACCACCAATTGGCATCGATAGTTTCATCAAAACAAGCAAAACAATGCATCAAAAAACAGAATATGTCTTAAACAGGACAGTTTGTAGCAATCTGAACATCTACCATACTTATGGTACTCCAAAAATTCTGAAAAATTAGAATGAGATAAACAATTTGTATAGCAATAGTGTGCAAAAAAGCTTTAAAACCTTTTGATGTTCCAGTAGAAAATGAAAATTCACGCGCTATAGCCAAAGTTTCTGTTTCTGCACCGCACATACCAACAAGCAATTTAATCATCCTAAAGGCAAACCTTGGCACAATAATTTTACAATACAAAGGATTTATACAAGGGGATAATTTTTTTTGAAAACTTTTTGTAATTGAGATTCACAAAGTTTCCATGGGCATGAGCAAAGTTCAAGGAGCTCCCCCACTTCAAAATGCTCGTCTCTCTCACTTTCACTTTCCTTTTTGTGAAGTTTTAAGTTCCCCTCTATATTTTTTTGTTTTAAAACTTTATAAAAGCACTCAACAGAATAAAATGACTCTCTAAAACCTCTGGGTTGTCTCCCTGATAGCGCTTTATTTAAAGCCATTAAGCTAGGCATAAAGTGCTCAAGTAATGGATCCACCCGGATCCCAAGGTATATCAAAGCCAATTTTAATTAGCAATGATTTGGCATTTAGTAGTGAGCACAAAGCAACATATATCACGCAATGATGAAGTCTAATCCTCTTCCTATGCATCGTCATGTCATACAAGAACAATTCATGCACATCAAGTAAAGGCCAATACATAGCATAAGTAGTTTCTTGCAATTTTATCATGTTGGAAACATAGAGAGGTGGAGACATAGTTCCTCTCTCATAATAATTGCAAGTAGGAGAAGCAAGCACATGCAAATTATATTCATCAAAATCAGCATGCGCAACAGTAAAAGGCAACCCATCAATATAATCCTTAATAAGAACAAACTTCTCCGATATATTGTAGTTTGGAGAATTCAAAAAGATAATAGGACTATCATGTGTGGGTGGAATAGCAGCAATTTCATTCTTAATATAAGGAACCATAGCAAGTTCATCTCCATAAGCATAATTCATATTGGCATCATGGTCACAAGCATCAAGTTCATCAAAAAGGGATATTTCAAAAGAATCAACGGGATCATAGCAATTATCATAGCATTCATCCTTCGATAAGAACGAAGAGACATTAAACAATGTATGAGTTGAAGAGTTACTATCATTAGAAGGTGGGCACGGGTAGCTAATCCGCTCTTCCTCCTTTTGTTCTTCACTCTCCTCATCATCTTTTTCATCCAATGAGCTTACAGTTTCATCAATTCCTTCTTCCATAGACTCCTACAAAATATTAGTCTCTTCTTGGGCAATGGAGACTTTCTCAATAAACACATCAATATCGTGATTGTATTTATAATTATCATAGCAATATTTAAGGATAGCAAAACTGAATCATCAAAATCTTCATACTTTTCAAAGAAAGACTCAATTTCATAAGCACCCTTAAAAGCAACAAATTATTCTATTCGTTCCACATCATAGTAATCATATATACCATTAGCATAAGAAGCTAAGGTTTCATTATCATTAACTTTGCATGAGAAGAGAAGATGTGGAGCGTTCATCCTAGAGCAACAAGTATAGTCATATCTAGACTATAGATTCCAAGCATACCATTTCAACATATGAATTTGATCCCATAACAGTTTCCCTTTTTGTGTCAAGCGATAATCCCTAAAGTATTCACGTTGATCCAATGTGTCTCCCATTATCAAGTTGAATGGGGTTTTCTCAGGATTATCAAAGTATTGCATAATATTTTTCACATAACGAGCATCGAGGGTTTTAGGAGGTTCCCCATCTCCATGAGTAGCAAGTACCACTAATTTTTTTGGTGTTTCGTGTTCCATATCGATAACTAAAGATAGAGAACAACTTAGAACTGAAAATAAAAACTACTTAGTGATAAAGCAAACAAGCACACATGGGAATATTCACCCCACGCTATTGCTCCCCGGCAGCGACGCCAAAAAAGGTCTTGATAACCCACAAGTGTAGGGATCATTAGTAGCCTTCTTCGATAAATAAGAGTGCCGAACCCAAAGAGGAGCTAAAGGTAGAACAAATATTCCCTCAAGTTCTATCGACCACCGATACAACTCCATGCACACTTGATATTTGCTTTACCTAAAACAAGTATGAAACGATTTTGCAAGAATAAAACTACGAGTACTTTGCAAGGATAAAACTATGAATAAATTGCAAGATAATAAAAGTGGATAGATTGTGTCAACAAGGAATTCATTTTTCCCTAGGCAATTTATAACAAGTACCGGTAATCATTCTTGTAATTTTATATGAGGGAGAGGCATGAGCTAACATACTTTCTCTACTTGGATCATATGCACTTATGATTGGACCCCTAGCAAGCATCTGCAACTACTAAAGATCGTTAAGGTCGTGAAACCAACCATAGCATTAAGTATCAAGTCCTCTTTACTCCCATACGCCATAACCCACTTATCTGCGTTTAGGCTGTTGTCACCCCCGCAACACCAACAATAAGCAAACCATGAACATATTGCAACACCCTAAAGCGGGGGGCCCTCACGTTTGCGAGAGACGGAGGGCACCGTAGGACAACACCATAAATAAAATATACAATCATACCAACCAAGATCACTATTAACCCACAGGACAAAACGGATCTACTCAAACATCATAGGATAACCATAGATCATTGGGAAACAATATATGAAGCTGAGCACCATGTTTAAGTAGAGATTACAGGGAAGAGAAGGGGTGTTACACTGTTGCATAGATGGGGGAGAGTTGGCGTTGATGGTAGCAAGATTGTTGATGTAGATCGCCGTCATGATCCTTGCCCCGGCGGCACTCCGGCGCCACCAGGAGAGAGGGAGAGAGAGCCCCCTCCTTCTTCTTCTTCCTTGGCCTCCCCCCTAGTTGGGAGGAGAGTACCCCCTCTGGTCCATGGCCTCTATGGCAGCGGAGGGGCGAGAGCCCCTCCGAGATTGGATCCATCTCTCTGTTCCCTTCTGTTTCGCATTCCTCAGATCTGGTCCTTCATGGTTTCTTAAATTCCGGGAGATCCATAACTCCGATTGCGCTGAAATTTTTACACTTTTTTTCCATAAATTATCTTTATTGCGCCAGAAGAAGGGCCTCAACCGCCTTCCGAGGAGGGCATAAGACACATGGGCGCGCCTGGCGTGCCCTGGTGTATGTTGGGGGCTGTGGGCCCCCATTTGCATTGATTCCACCTCCCAAAAATCACATATATTCAAAAATAATTCTTCATCAATTTTTAACGCATTTGGACTTTGTTTGATATGGATTTTCCGTGAAACAAAAAACATGCAACAAACAGGAACTGGCACTGGATCAATAGGTTAGTTCAATAAATCATATAAATTGTTGCCAAGAATATGTAAAACTTCTATAATATTGGCATGAAACAATCAAAAATTATAGATATGACAGAGACATATCATAAAGCTCCGGGCAAGCGTCGGGATCTCCAATTAGGTTGTGGAGATTTCCCCAAGCAATTTGACGAGTACTGAGGACCGACCCCAAGGGTTTCCAAAGTGCATGGGTACCAGTGACCACCCCCAAGGGTTGCCATTTGTACGGGTTCGATGACCGCCCTCAAGGGTCCCTTAGTGGAATGATGGCATCTTGCATTGTGCGAGGGCGTGAGGAGATTACGGTGGCCTTAGTGGCTTCTTAAGGAGCATTGTGCCTTCACACTGCTCCAAACGGAGAATAGCATCCGCAAGGGTATGGACTTCGGGATACATCATCGTCTCTGTGTGCCTCGATTATCTCTTACCCAAGCCCTTTACTTATGCACTTTACTTTGTGACAGCCATAGTGTTTCATGTTATATATCTTTCTATCACTTAGTTGTTTATCTTGCTTAGCATAAGTTGTTGGTGCACATGGGTGAGCCTAGTTGTTTTAGGTTTTGTGCTTGACAAATTAAATGCTAGTTTTATTCAGCATTTGTTCAAGCCTAAACCACAATTATTTTAAAGCACCTATTCACACCCCCCCCCCTCTAGGCGACATCCACGATCTTTCAGTCATGCTGTGTGCCAGGACGGGTCACAAATGTCAGGAACAACATGACCACGCACCTGACCCGCAAACATCCGTGTAATCGCGAGGTTCGGCTCTAATACCAACTTGTAACGCCCTGGACACACTCGCCGACGGTTGTTACTCCTGCCAGGATCTAGACAGGCCCCACAGACCAGTACTAGTATTTCCTGTGAATGGGCTCCCAGAAAAGAAGGAATTCCTTATTGATATGAGTAGTCAATCATCCCTATTAAGCCAGGCTATCACACCACCTAGTTCGGTTGGTCTGCAAACCAATTTCTAGTTGACCTTGCATTGACCTCCCATTACCTTATCCGTGCCTGCCCACAAGAAAGCTCTGTGTATCTTCGTGACATCTTCTTTGGTTCCGGTTGGAATGTCCAGAGAGGTGAGGTAGTAAATGGCTTGAGAGGATAGCACCGACTTGACCAGAGCAGAACGACCAGCAATGTTGATATTTCTACCTTGCCAGGGTGGAAGCTTCCCAGCCACTTTGTCCACAAGGAATTGACAATCTGGCTTCTTCAGCCTGTGGGTGGATAGAGGCAAACCCAAATAACACAAATGGAAGCTCGCACGGGTGGCTGGGAAACTTTGCGGGATGTCATCGAGGTCAATGTTTGTGCACCGAATTGGAGCCAAAATTGATGTAGGGCGGAACCCTAGGGGCTGACTTTCACGTTTGGAGAGTATCCCTATGAGGAACATGAAGAACGCGTGGAAGAAAACGAGGGAGATCACGGGGGAAAACACGGGAAACACTCAACCGACACGAATATGATCACACAAGTGCTAGATCATCGAGGCATAAAGTAACACGAGATCCAAAGTCAACAAGGGATGATACAAGGGTAACTGTTCTTCTCTGGGAGGAGGTCTTGATTGTCTTCTCCGGATGGAGGTCTTGAATCTAGATGGATCTTCTCCGAAGAGGTGTGGTCCCTCATGAGGAGTAGATCTGGGCGGATGAGCAATGCTCTATCTCAAAATGAGCTAAACCAATGCTAACCCTAGCTAGGAGGAGGTGGAGGAGTATATATAGTCTAGGGCCATGAAGGGGTAAGTGAGGGATACATGGGACTCGGCCCGATACTCTGCGCACAGACAGGTGTTGGACGTCCGGAGGGTGTCGGACGTCCGGAGGCTCGAAACGGTCCGGACGTCCGGAAGTCTTCGGGCATCCGTAGATTCGGCTCTGTTGGGGAAGGGTCGGACGTCCGGTGGGCGTCGGACGTCCGGAGGCTCGGGACGGTCCGGACGTCCTTAGTGTTGGAAATATGCCCTAGAGGCAATAATAAAAGGATTATTATTATATTTCCTTGTTCATGATAATTGTCTTTTATTCATGCTATAATTGTATTATCCGGAAATCGTAATACACGTGTGAATACATAGACCACAATACGTCCCTAGTAAGCCTCTAGTTGACTAGCTCGTTGGTCAACAGATAGTCATGGTTTCCTGACTATGGAAATTAGATGTCGTTGACAACGGGATCACATCATTAGGAGAATGATGTGATGGACAAGACCCATTCCTAAGCATAGCACAAGATCGTGTAGTTCGTTTTGCTAGAGCTTTTCCAATGTCAAGTATCTCTTCCTTAGACCATGAGATCGTGTAACTCCCGGATACCGTAGGAGTGCTTTGGGTGTACCAAACGTCACAACGTAACTGGGTGACTATAAAGGTGCACTATAGGTATCTCTGAAAGTGTCTGTTGGGTTGACACGGATCAAGACTGGGATTTGTCACTCCGTGTTACGGAGAGGTATCACTGGGCCCACTCGGTAGTGCATCATCATAATGAGCTCAAAGTGATCAAGTGTCTGGTCACGGGATCATGCATTACGGTACGAGTAAAGTGACTTGCCGGTAACGAGACTAAACGAGGTATTGGGATACCGACGGTCGAGTCTCGGGCAAGTAACATACCGTCTGACAAAGGGAATAGTATATGGGGTTGCTTGAACCCTCGACATCGTGGTTCATCCGATGAGATCATCGAGGAGTATGTGGGAGCTAACATGGGTATCCAGATCCCGCTGTTGGTTATTGACCGGAGAGCCGTCTCGGTCATGTCTGCATGTCTCCCGAACCCATAGGGTCTACACACTTAAGGTTCGGTGATGCTAGGGTTATATGAATATGAGTATGCATCAAACTGAATGTTGTTCGGAGTCCTGGATGAGATCCCGAACGTCACGAGGAGTTCCGGAATGGTCCGGAGGTAAAGAAAACTATATAGGAAGTGCTGTTTCGGCCATCGGGAAAGTTTCGGGGTCACCCGGTATTGTACCGGGACCACCGGAAGGGTCCCGGGGGTCCACCGGGTGGGGCCACCTATCCCGGAGGGCCCCGTGGGCTGAAGTGGGAGGGGAACCAGCCCCTAGTGGGCTGGTGCGCCCCCCCTTGGGGCCCCCCTGTGCCTAGGGTTGGAAACCCTAGGTGGGGGGGGGCGCACCACTTGCCTTGGGGGGCACTCCACCCCCCCTGGCCGCCGCCCCCTTGGGAGATTGCATCTCCCAGGGCCGGCGCCCCCCTGGGGGCCTATATAAAGGAGGGCAGGGGGAGGGCAGCCACACCCCAAGTCTTGGCGCCTCCCTCCCCCTGCTACACCTCGTCCTCCTCCCGCAGCAGGTTGGCGAAGCCCTGCCGGAGTTCTGCTGCATCCACCACCACGCCGTCGTGCTGCTGGATCATCATCAACCTCTCCTTCCCCCTTGATGGATCAAGACGGAGGAGACGTCACGCTGACCGTACGTGTGTTGAACGCGGAGGTGCCGTCCGTTCGGCGCTAGGATCTCCGGTGATAGGATCACGACGAGAACGACTACCTCAACCCCGTTCTTTTGAACGCTTCCGCTCGTGATCTACAAAGTGGTATGTAGATGCATCTCTCCTTTCACTCGTTGCTTAGATGAACTCATAGATGGATCTTGGTGAAACCATAGGAAATTTTTTATTTTCTGCAACGTTCCCCAACAGTGGCATCATGAGCTAGGTCTATGCGTAGTTCTCTATTGCACGAGTAGAACACAATTTTGTTGTGGGCGTAGATCTTGTCAACTTGCTTGCCGCTACTAGTCTTTTCTTGCTTCAGCGGTATTGTGGGATGAAGCGGTCCGGACCGACCTTACACGTACGCTTACTTGAGACAGGTTCCACCGACTGACATGCACTAGTTATATAAGGTGGATAGCGGGTGTCTGTCTCTCCTACTTTAGTTGGAGCGGATTAGATGAAAAGGGTCCTTATGAATGGTAAATAGAAGTTGAAAAAATCACGTTGTGGTTATTCATAGGTAAGAAAACGTTTTTGCTAGAACCCAATTGCAGCCACGTAAAAGATGCAACAACAATTAGAGGACGTCTAACTTGTTTTTGCAGCAATTGTCATGTGATGTGATATGGCCAGAAGTTCTGATGAATGATGAATGATATATTGTGATGTATGAGATCATGTTCTTGTAATAGGAATCATGACTTGCATGTCGATGAGTATGACAACCGACAGGAGCCATAGGATTTGTCTTTATTTTTTGTATGACCTGCGTGTCATTGAAGAACGCCATGTAAATTACTTTACTTTATTGCTAAACGCATTAGCCATAGAAGTAGAAGTAGTCATTGGCGTGACAACTTCATGAAGACACAATGATGGAGATCATGATGATGGAGATCATGGTGTCATGCCGGTGACGAAGATGATCATGGAGCCCCGAAGATGGAGATCGAAGGAGCTATATGATATTGGCCATATCATGTCACTACTATATAATTGCATGTGATGTTTATTATGTTTTATGCATCTTGTTTACTTAGAACGGCGGTAGTAAATAAGATGATCCCTTATAATAATTTCAAGAAAGTGTTCCCCCTAACTGTGCACCATTGCTAAAGTTCGTCGTTTCGAAGCACCACGTGATGATCGGGTGTGATAGATCCTTACGTTCACATACAACGGGTGTAAGACAGATTTACACATGCAGAACACTTAGGGTTAACTTGACGAGCCTAGCATGTACAGACATGGCCTCGGAACACAGAGACCGAAAGGTCGAACATGAGTCGTATGGAAGATACGATCAACATGGAGATGTTCACCGATGATGACTAGTCCATCTCACGTGATGATCGGACACGACCTAGTCGACTCGGATCGTGTAACACTTAGATGACTAGAGGGGTGTCAATCTGAGTGGGAGTTCATTAAATAATTTGATTAGATGAACTTAATTATCATGAACTTAGTCTAAAACCTTTGCAAAATATGTCTTGTAGATCAAATGGCCAACGCTCATGTCAACATGAACTTCAATGCATTCCTAGAGAAAACCAAGCTGAAAGATGATGGAGCAACTATTCGGACTGGGTCCGGAACCCGAGGATCATCCTCATAGCAGCCAAGAAAGATTATGTCCTAGATGCACCGCTAGGTGAAGCACCCATCCCAGAGAACCAAGACGTTATGAACACTTGGCAATCACATGCTAATGATTACTCCCTCGTTCAGTGCGGCATGCTTTACAGCTTAGAACCGGGGCTCCAAAAGCGTTTTGAGAAACACGGAGCATATGAGATGTTCGAGGAGCTGAAAATGGTTTTCCAAGCTCATGCCCGGGTCGAGAGATATGAAGTCTCCGACAAGTTCTATAGTTGTAAGATGGAGGAAAACAGTTCTGTCAGTGAGCACATACTCAAAATGGCTGGGTTGCACAACCGCCTGTCCCAGCTGGAGATCAACCTCCCGGACGAGGCGGTCATTGACAGAATCCTTCAGTCGCTCCCACCGAGCTACAAGAGCTTTGTGTTGAACTACAATATGCAGGGGATGGTGAAGACCATTCCTGAAGTATTTTCAATGCTGAAATCAGCAGAGGTTGAAATCAAGAAAGAACATCAAGTGTTGATGGTCAATAAGACCACTAAGTTCAAGAAGGGCAAGGGTAAGAAGAACTTCAAGAAGGACGGCAAAGATGTTGCCGCGCCCGGTAAGCCAGTTGCTGGGAAGAAGTCAAAGAATGGACCCAAGCCTGAGACTGAGTGCTTTTATTGCAAAGGGAAGGGTCACTGGAAGCGGAACTGCCCCAAATACTTAGCAGACAAGAAGGCCGGCAACACTAAAGGTATATTTGATATACATGTAATTGATGTGTACCTTACTAGTACTCATAGTAACTCCTGGGTATTTGATACCGGTGCCGTTGCTCACATTTGTAACTCATAGCAGGAGCTGCGGAATAAGCGGAGACTGGCGAAGGACGAGGTGACGATGCGCGTCGAGAATGGTTCCAAGGTCGATGGGATCGCCGTCGGCACGCTACCTCTACATTTACCTATGAGATTAGTTTTAAACCTCAATAATTGTTATTTAGTGCCAAGTTTGAGCATGAACATTGTATCTGGATCTCGTTTGATACGAGATGGCTACTCATTTAAATCCGAGAATAATGGTTGTTCTATTTATATGAGAGATATGTTTTATGGTCATGCCCCGATGGTCAATGGTTTATTCTTAATGAATCTCGAACGTAATGTTACACATATTCATAGTGTGAATACCAAAAGATGTAAAGTTGATAACGATAGTCCCACATACTTGTGGCACTGCCGCCTTGGTCACATTGGTGTCAAGCGCACGAAGAAGCTCCATGCTGATGGACTTTTAGAGTCTCTAGATTATGAATCATTTGACACATGCGAACCATGCCTCATGGGCAAAATGACCAAGACCCCGTTCTTCGGAACAATGGAGCGAGCAACCAACTTATTGGAAATCATACATACTGATGTGTGTGGTCCAATGAGCGTTGAGGCTCGCGGAGGATATCGTTATGTTCTCACTCTCACTGATGACTTGAGTAGATATGGGTATGTCTACTTGATGAAACACAAGTCTGAGACCTTTGAAAAGTACAAGGAATTTCAGAATGAAGTAGACAATCAACGTGACCGAAAGATAAAATTCTTACGATCGGATCGTGGAGGAGAATATTTAAGTCATGAATTTGGTACACACTTAATAAAATGTGGAATCGTTTCACAACTCACGCCGCCTGGAACACCTCAGCGTAACGGTGTGTCCGAACATCGTAATCGCACTCTATTGGATATGGTGCGATCTATGATGTCTCTTACCGATTTACCGCTATCATTTTGGGGATACGCTCTAGAGACAGCTACATTCACTTTAAATAGGGCACCGTCTAAATCCGTTGAGACGACACCGTATGAATTATGGTTTGGAAAGAAACCTAAGCTGTCGTTTCTAAAAGTTTGGGGATGCGATGCTTATGTCAAGAAACTTCAACCTGAAAAGCTCGAACCCAAGTCGGAAAAATGCATCTTCATAGGATACCCTAAGGAAACCATTGGGTATACCTTCTACTTAAGATCCGAGGGCAAGATCTTTGCTGCCAAGAACGGATCCTTTCTGGAAAAAGAGTTTCTCTCGAAAGGAGTAAGTGGGAGGAAAGTAGAACTCGATGAAGTACTACCTCTTGAACCAGAAAGTAGTGCAGCTCTGGAAAACGTTCATGTGGTGCCTACACCGACTGGAGAGGAAATTAATGATGATGATCAAGGTACTTCTGATCAAGTTGCTACTGAACTTTGTAGGTCCACAAGGACACGTTCCACACCAGAGTGGTATGGCAACCCTGTCCTGGAAATCATGTTGTTAGACAACGGTGAACCTTCGAACTATGAAGAAGCGATGGCGGGCCCAGATTCCAACAAATGGCTAGAAGCCATGCAATCCAAGATAGAATCCATGTATGAAAACAAAGTATGGACTTTGACTGACTTGCCCGATGATCGGCGAGCGATAGAAAACAAATGGATCTTTAAGAAGAAGACGGACGCGGATGGTAATGTCACCATCTATAAAGCTTGACTTGTCGCTAAGGGTTATCGGCAAGTTCAAGGGATTGACTATGATGAGACTTTCTCTCCCGTAGCGAAGCTTAAGTCCGTCCAAATCATGTTAGCAATTGCCGCATACTATGATTATGAGATATGGCAGATGGACATCAAAACGGCATTCCTTAACGGTTATCTTAAGGAAGAGCTGTATATGATGCAGCCGGAAGGTTTTGTCGATCCTAAGAATGCTAACAAAGTGTGCAAGCTCCAGCGATCCATTTATGGGCTGGTGCAAGCATCTTGGAGTTGGAACATTCGCTTTGATGAGATGATCAAAGCGTTTGGGTTTATGCAGACTTATGGAGAAGCCTGTGTTTACAAGAAAGTGAGTGGGAGCTCTGTAGCATTTCTCATATTATATGTAGATGACATACTTTTGATGGGAAATGATATAGAATTCTTGGACAGCATTAAGGCCTACTTGAATAAGTGTTTTCAATGAAGGACCTTGGAGAAGCTGCTTACATATTAGGCATCAAGATCTATAGGGATAGATCGAGACGCCTCATAGGTCTTTCACAAAGCACATACCTTGATAAGATTTTGAAGAAGTTCAAAATGGATCAGTCCAAGAAAGGGTTCTTGCCTGTACTGCAAGGTGTGAGATTGAGCTCGGCTCAATGCCCGACCACGGCAAAAGATAAAGAAGAGATGAAGGTCATCCCCTATGCCTCAGCCATATGATCTATTATGTATGCCATGCTGTGTACCAGACCTGATGTAAACCTTGCCGTAAGTTTGGTAGGAAGGTACCAAAGTAATCCCAGCAAGGAACACTGGACAGCGGTTAAGAATATCCTGAAGTACCTGAAAAGGACAAATGACATGTTTCTCGTTTATGGAGGTGACGAAGAGCTCGTCGTAAAGGGTTACGTCGACGCTAGCTTCGACACAGATCTGGATGACTCTAAGTCACAAACCGGATACGTGTATATGTTGAATGGTGGAGCAGTAAGCTGGTGCAGCTGCAAGCAGAGCGTCGTGGCGGGATCTACATGTGAAGCGGAGTACATGGCAGCCTCGTAGGCAGCGCATGAAGCAATTTGGGTGAAGGAGTTCATCACCGACCTAGGAGTCATACCCAATGCATCGGGGCCGATCAAACTCTTCTGTGACAACACTGGAGCTATTTCCCTTGCCAAGGAGCCCAGGTTTCACAAGAAGACCAGGCACATCAAGCGTCGATTCAACTCCATCCGTGAAAATGTTCAAGACGGAGACATAGATATTTGCAAAGTACATACGGATCTGAATGTCGCAGATCCATTGACTAAACCTCTTCCGCGAGCAAAACATGATCAACACCAGAACTCTATGGGTGTTCGATTCATCACAATGTAACTAGATTATTGACTCTAGTGCAAGTGGGAGACTGTTGGAAATATGCCCTAGAGGTAATAATAAAAGGATTATTATTATATTTCCTTGTTCATGATAATTGTCTTTTATTCATGCTATAATTGTATTATCCGGAAATCGTAATACACGTGTGAATACATAGACCACAATACGTCCCTAGTAAGCCTCTAGTTGACTAGCTCGTTGGTCAACAGATAGTCATGGTTTCCTGACTATGGACATTAGATGTCGTTGACAACGGGATCACATCATTAGGAGAATGATGTGATGGACAAGACCCATTCCTAAGCATAGCACAAGATCGTGTAGTTCGTTTTGCTAGAGCTTTTCCAATGTCAAGTATCTCTTCCTTAGACCATGAGATCGTGTAACTCCCGGATACCGTAGGAGTGCTTTGGGTGTACCAAACGTCACAACGTAACTGGGTGACTATAAAGGTGCACTACAGGTATCTCCAAAAGTGTCTGTTGGGTTGACACGGATCGAGACTGGGATTTGTCACTCCGTGTTACGGAGAGGTATCACTGGGCCCACTCGATAGTGCATCATCATAATGAGCTCAAAGTGACCAAGTGTCTGGTCATGGGATCATGCATTATGGTACGAGTAAAGTGACTTGCCGGTAACGAGACTAAACGAGGTATTGGGATACCGACGATCGAGTCTCGGGCAAGTAACATACCGTCTGACAAAGGGAATAGTATACGGGGTTGCTTGAACCATCGACATCGTGGTTCATCCGATGAGATCATCGAGGAGTATGTGGGAGCCAACATGGGTATCCAGATCCCGCTGTTGGTTATTGACTGGAGAGCTGTCTCGGTCATGTCTGCATGTCTCCCGAACCCGTAGGGTCTACACACTTAAGGTTCGGTGACGCTAGGGTTGTATGAATATGAGTATGCAGCAAACCGAATGTTGTTCGGAGTCCCGGATGAGATCCCGGATGTCACGGGGAGTTACGGAATGGTCCGGAGGTAAAGAAAACTATATAGGAAATGCTATTTCGGCCATCGAGAAAGTTTCGGGGTCACCCAGTATTGTACCGGGACCACCGGAAGGGTCCCGGGGGTCCACCGGGTGGGGCCACCTATCCCGGAGGGCCCCGTGGGCTGAAGTGGGAGGGGAACCAGCCCCTAGTGGGCTGGTGCGCCCCCTTCCCCTTGGGCCCCCTGCGCCTAGGGTTGGAAACCCTAGGTGGGGGGGCGCACCTCTTGCCTTGGGGGGCACTCCACCCCCCTGGCCGCAGCCCCCTTGGGAGATTGCATCTCCCAGGGCCGGCGCCCCCCCCGGGGGGCCTATATAAAGGAGGGCAGGGGGAAGGGCAGCCGCACCCCAAGTCTTGGCGCCTCCCTCCCCCTGCTACACCTCGTCCTCCTCCCACAGCAGCTTGGCGAAGCCCTGCCGGAGTTCTGCTGCATCCACCACCACGCCGTCGTCTGCTGGATCATCATCAACCTCTCCTTCCCCCTTGCTGGATCAAGACGGAGGAGACGTCACGCTGACCGTACGTGTGTTGAATGCGGAGGTGCCGTCCGTTCGGCGCTAGGATCTCCGGTGATAGGATCACGATGAGAACGACTACCTCAACCCCGTCCTTTTGAACACTTCCGCTCGCGATCTACAAAGTGGTATGTAGATGCATCTCTCCTTTCACTCGTTGCTTAGATGAACTCATAGATGGATCTTGGTGAAACCATAGGAAAATTTTTATTTTCTGCAACGTTCCCCAACACTTAGATCCTCGGACTTCCATAGATTTGGCTCTGTCGCTGGTCGCCCGGTCGTCTGGTCTTCCTCGGACTTCTGTAGATTTGGTTCTGTTGGGGAAGTACCGGACGTCCGGAAGGGCTCGGTCGTCCGGGGCCTGGGAGTCGTCGGACGTCCGGGCTGGGCCGGTCGTCCGAAGCCTGTAGCTCTGGCTGGCCTCTCTTCCTTTGGCTGTAGCGATCTCCAGGGGCGGACGTCCGGGGCCGGCCAGTCGTCCGGAGCCTGTAGCTTCAAAGGCAGCTCTTCCTCTTGTCATTCACACTTGGGGCCCTCGCTGTCTTGGCCATTGCATGTAGCTGTTCCATGGCTCTCCTCCAAGCACCTGATCACACACAGAGTTTCCGTATGAGGTAGTAGCCATGTCTCGTGAGTAGGAAGAGGGAGTTCAGAGAGGAGCGAGTTCACCTTATCTTCGATAGACTTAGCTCGAGCTCTTGTCATTGGTCCAAGTGGGGTCGAGGGAGATGTAAGTACGTCCATGGGGATGAGCGAGGGATGCTCCGCATCATCTCCCCCCCCCCTTGGGAAAGATCCGACCTCGGATCGAAAGTTTCATCACCATGGTATGGCGAGAGGTCCTTGAAGTTGAATATGTCGCTCACATTGTACTTGTCTCGTGGGAGGTCAATCTTGTAGGCGTTGTTGTGGTAGCGTGCTATCACCTCGAAGGGTCCATCGGCTCGAGGTAGAAGCTTGGACTTGCATTCGTTGGGGAAGCAGTCCTTGCAAAGGTTTAGCCACATGAGGTCTCCAATGTTGAAGATCATGGGTTGCTTGTTGATGTTGAGCTTGGTCGCTAGTCATTGTACTTGGCGCTTTATGGCGTGCCTTGTATCTTTGTGCATCTTCTTGAGGTAGGTTGCCCATGCACTCGCGTCGAGGTTGGTGCGCTCTTGTAGAGGAAGAGGTAGAATGTCCAATGGGGACAACGGGTTGAAACCGTAGACGACCTCGAAGGGGGACTTGCCGGTAGTCGAATGTATTGCATGGTTGTAGGAGTACTCGGCGATGGGTAGACATTCCTCCCACTCCTTGATATTTTTCTTGATCAACACGCAAAGTAGAGTGGAGAGTGTACGGTTCGTCACCGATTGGCCGTCGGTTTGAGGATGGTATGTCGAAGAGAACAAGTTGGCACATAGCATCTTCCAAAGGTAACTCAAGAACTTTACTACGCGGTCCGAGACAATCGTCTTTGGCACTCCATGGAGTCGCAAGATTTCCCTACAAAAGAGATTGGCAATATGTGACGCATCATCGATCTTGTTGCAAGGAATTAAATGTGCCATCTTAGAAAATCTGTCCACAACGACAAACACGGAATCCTTTCCATTTTGATTTCTAGGCAAACCAAGTACAAAATCCATGCTAATGTCTTCCATGGTTGGTAAGGAATAGGGAGAGGCATGTAAAGACCATGGGATTGAGCTTTAGGCTTAGCTTTGCGACATGTAGAGCACCGGTTGGTGAAGCGTGAGATGTCGTGGAACATCTTGGGCCAAAAGTAGTTCTTGGAGAGTGTGGCGAATGTCTTGTCGCGTCCAAAGTGTCCCATGAGTCCACCTCCATGAGCCTCTTGCAAAAGGAGCAAACGAAGAGAAGAATCGGGAATGCAAAGTTTGTTAGCTCTCATAAGATAATCATCTTTGATGTAATATTGTTCCCAAGATGTATGCGCCAAACACTTTGCATAAGGATTAGCAAAAGAAGAATCATTTGCATACAAGTCTTTTATGTGCTCAAAGCCAATAACATTCAACTCGAGTTTAGTGACGAGCGTGCATATGCGTGAAAGTGCATCCACAACTACGTTTTCCTTACCCTTAATGTACTTGATCACATAGGGGAAAGATTCGATAAACTCACTCCATTTGGCATGACGCTTGTTCAACTTAGTTTGACCTTTTAAGTACTTAAGTGTTTCATGATCGGTACGGATGACAAACTCATGAGGTCTAAGGTAATGTTCCCAAACATGTAGGACACACACTAAAGCATACAATTCTTTGTCGTAGATGGGATAGTTAAGTTGGGCACCCAAGAGTTTTTCACTAAAATATGCAATTGCTCATTTTTCTTGCATCAAAACTCCGCCAATTCCGGTACCACTTGCATCACAATGAACCTCAAAAGTTTTGTCAAAGTTGGGCAAAGCAAGAATCGGAGCATGAGTAAGCAAAGACTTGAGCTCAGCAAAAGTGGTGGATTGCAAAGATCCCCAAACAAAAGGAGCATTCTTCTTACTCAAGGCATGCAGAGGAGCAGCAATAGTGCTAAAATCTTTCACAAAGCAACGATAAAAACCTGCAAGGCCAAGAAAGCTACGCACTTGTTGCAAATTGGTGGGTTTGGGCCAAGTTTTAATTGCTTCAATTTTAGATTCATCAACATGAACACCCTTGGAAGAAATAATGAAACCCCAAAAAAAAAGTTTGTCAAAACCAAATGTGCACTTTTTCATGTTGGCATAAAGACGTTCCTTGCGAAGAGTTTTCAAAACAGCCCTAACATGATTAAGATGCTCTTTCATGGATTTGCTAAACACAAGAATGTCATTGAAGTAAACCACAACAAAGACTCCAATGTAAGGACGAAGCACAAAATGCATAAGACGCATGAAAGCACCGGGAGCTTCCGATAAACCCATAGGCATAACCAACCACTCGTACAAGCCAAATTTGGTTTTGAAAGCGGTTTTCCATTCATCACCCTCTTGTATGCGGATTTGATAATAGCCACTTTTAAGATCAATTTTTGAGAAAATGGTGGCACCACTTAGTTCATCAAGCATATCATCTAGGCGAGGAATGGTATGCCTATAACACACGGTGATAGAATTAATGGGTCTACAATCGGAACACAAGCGATAACTTCCCTCTTGCTTAGGCACAAGTATAACCGGAACGTCACAAGGGCTTAAGCTTTCACGTAAATGACCGTTGTCGATTAGTTGTTGTACTTCCCGTTGGATCTCCATAGTTTCTTCGGGGTTGAGGCGGTATGGAGCTTTGTTTGGTAGAGGTGCTCCGGGGATGAGGTCTATTCAGTGCTCAATGCCTCGTAGAGGAGGTAGACCCGGAGGTAGCTCATCGGGGAAAACATCTTTGAATTCCTGCAAAAGAGATTGAAACACTAAAGGTAGATCGTGAGAGGTGTTAGTCTTTGGTTCCCCATCCTTGCACACTAGGACAAAGTGCATAATACTTGATGGGTTCTCACACACTTCTCTCATCTCGCTTTTGGTGGCAAAAAGGACTAGATTTTTCTCTCTAGGCGAAGAGGCACTCAAGTTTGGATTGTGGCTCTCACTTTCTTTTGGGTGGATCACTCTCTCACTTTGCTCTCCACGATGGGTGGCTTGCTTGTCGGTGATCACTTGGCTAGGAGACACAGGTCGTAGCACATATTCCTTCCCTTTCATCTTGCAGCTATAGCGATTGGTACATCCGTTGTGGATGACGCCGCGGTCAAATTGCCATGGTCGACCAAGAAGGAGGTGGCAAACGGACATCGGGACGACATCACACTCCAAAGTGTCCTCATATGCTCCAATTTTGAAAGAGACTTGGACCGTGTGCTCAACTCGGATAGTGTCGGAATCGCTTAGCCATTGGATCTTGTAGGGGTGCGGGTGCTTCCTCTTGACCAATTGTAGCTTGGAGAATAGCTCTTCACTTGCCAAGTTCTGACAACTACCTCCATCGATGATGACCTTGACGGACCTTCCATTGATGTCGACCTTTGTGTGGAAGATTTGGCATCTTTGGTCTTCTTCTTGTTGATGTTGAAGAGTCAAGACTTTGGAGAAAACGAGATAAGGGCTCGAATCCTCATCACAAAAGACTTGATCACCTTCATCCTCGTTCATGCGCCGGTGCATGGCCACTTGCTCAAGGACTTCCATCTCCTCTTCACTCATGGAGTCATAGGTTCCATCATCATTGAGGGTCATGGTGCGCTTGTTGGTGCATTGGAAGGACTTGTGGCCTCGGCCCCCGCAAGTGAAACACTTGAAGGAGCTTGTATTGACGGTCTCATCAGTCGGAGTAGATGATGAAGCACGCGGCTTGTAGTTGCTTGTAGGAGGTGGGGGATGACTTGAGCTTTTCGAAGCTTTCTTGTAACTTGACTTGTCGTCGATGCTTGTAGAAGGCTTTGTTGAGGTAGAAGTTGGAGTCGTTGAAGCTTGGATGTTGGAGAAGCCGTATGTCTTGGATGAGTACTTGGCGTACTTGAAGTCATCTTGCACTTGACGTTCCGCCTTGGTAGCTTGATGCACTAGCTCAATGAGGTTGGAGTAGGGTTGGAAGTCAGCTATCTTCTTGATTGGATGATTGAGACCATTCAAGAAGCGTGCCATAGTTTGTTCATCATCTTCCGTGACATTAGCTCGAATCATAGCTATCTCCATTTCCTTGTAGTATTCTTCAACACTCTTTGTTCCTTGCTTGAGGAGTTGTAACTTCTTGAAGAGGTCGCGGTTGTAGTAGGTGGGCACAAAACATGCTCTCATGACATCTTCCATTTGAGCCCAAGTGGTGATTGGAGGTTCACCTCTTGCTTGACGGCGCTCAAGGACTTGTTCCCACCATATGAGCACATAGTCTTGGAACTCAAGTGATGCCATAGCGATCTTCTTCTCTTCCTCATAGTTGTGCAAACGAAAGATTTTGTCGACCTTCAATGCCCATGAGAGGTACTCTTCGGGGTCATTGCTTCCATTGAACTTGGTCATTGTGAACTTGAGCTTGCCATAGCATTGCTATTCATTGTGTTGTTATCGAGGGTGTTGATGACGCCCTTGACGTGGAGGATAATCAATATCATGTTGCTCTTGGCGTGGAGGAAGTCCATGATCATCTTGCTCTTGTTGAACTTGAGGTTGCGAAGGAGCTTGTCTTGCTTGAAGAGGAGCTTGAGGAACTTGACGTTGCACTCGCGGTTGGTAGTTCCGCTCGTGGATTTCTTCTCGAAGTGCTTCCTCTTGATTGCGCCGATCTCGATTGCGGTTGGCGATGGCTCGACTCGATTCTTGAAGGGCACGCTGCGCCTCAAGAGCTTGTGCTTCACGTTGTTGTTGTTGAAGACGTTGAGCCTCGGCGTCTTGTTCCTCCTGATGTAGACGCGCTCATTCTTCCTCTTGGCGACGTTGACGTTGTTGTTCTTGAGCTTGTGCAAAAGAAACTTGGTGTGGTTGAAGATGAGGTAGATGCTCGTCGACTTGCTCTTGTGAATGCTTGTCGTGTAGAGGATTGTGAGATGCATGCCGGTCTTGACACGTGGCTCATCGAAGAGTGTTTGATATCGGTGTACTTGATCCGGAGAGGGTGTCGTTGGAGTGTCGACTTGAGCGGCTCCGTCTTGAGTATGAAGAAGTGGAAGGAAGGCGGTTCACCATCAAGGCGTGGAGCTCGTCCATCCTTGCATCATTCTCTTGCTTTTGAGCGTCGAATTTGTTGTCGAAGTAGTATCTCATTGCTTTTTGCTCTTGATGCAACGCTCGTTCAGCACCAAAGAGGTGGCTCTTGGTGACAAACGAGGACATGTCGTCATCCTGCTCGATGAGGGGTGGATCGGTAGAAGAACTTGGCCTATCCATCATTCCAAACAAAATGTGAGTGGTAGAAGGAGAAGAACTAATACCAAATGTACCTTGACCGATGTTGAAGATGGACCAAGATCGCTCAAATGCGGACAATGAAATAGCACTATTGGTACCAATTCTTGTCGGTTCTCACACCTACACAAGTAAAAGCTTATGGTGGAGCTTGGTTAGGATGGTCGCACAAAATTTGATGCAATTGTAAGTGAGCTTCAATAATGTTGGAAAAGATTCACAAATTTGCAAATGCAACAAGTAGACCAAGCAAGTAAAGGTACACGGAAACACACACGCAAATAGATAAGTGGGATTGTGCAAACCAAAAATGAGCCAAAATGTGGAGTCCACGAAAATGCTCTTGTTGCACAATACTAGAGACACGCTAGCACGATTGCACAATAGGCAAATACGGAACTTGTGCACAACCTACTAGGCAAAAATGCAACGACCTCTATCCCAATTATGCTATATGTATGGTATTTTGGTGCTATGATCCAAGATGATCGGATATGACAATCTTAATGTAGTATGATGCTATGGTTCTTGCTTATAAGCTCTTTGCTTATCTTTCCTCTTTGCTTAAAAGCTTGGTTGGCTCTTTCACTTTTGAGCTCTTTTCTCATGCAAAACTTCACAAACCCAGATAGCAATTGTGTATGCGATGACAACTTTGTGACACAAGAGATGATAATAAGATATACACCACTATGCAATGGTATGTATGCTATGGAGTATGATCACTAATGTGCACAAGTCACGTTGCCGGCAATACTCAATGGCTAGTCTCGATGGGTAAGCAACGCAAAAGTAAGGCTATGTGGGTATCAATGCAATTGCAAGGTATGACAAAGATGTCGTCGAGGTTACCGGCCTTGGCGATGATGAGTCCTTTGCGATGATGAGCGGTGGTGATGTTGTCGTCGCATCGTACCTATATAGCCGAAACACCATAGGACACGGGAACCACAACCCAAAATCTCAAAGACCAAAACGTGCCAAAATCGTCATAGGAGGTATTGGTAGATGATGGTGGTGTATGTGGGCAGCTCTGGTGGTAATGGGGTTTGGAAAAAGTGGTGGAAGGTGGCGAAGTGGTGGTGGCCGAACTGGAGAAATTCAGTTTCCTCAGGGTTTTACGGACGTCCTGGAGGTCACGGTCGTCCAGTCCTCGGACGTCCGGCTGGGACCGGTCGTCCGGGTCCTCGGCGAAAATCAGGCACGAGATGAACTGCACAAATTCATGGTGGATGGAAGTGGTGATGTCAAATTCGAGCAAATTTGTGGATGGAAAAGGGTGGGGAGGGTGGGGAAAGCTAGATCCACACGTAGCAACACAAATCCATGGACCAAATCCAACAAAATTTCAACTCACCAACAAATCACAAAAAAAAATGGGGCTATTTTTGGTGGGGATTTTCGAAATTGGGGAAGAACACAACAAAATCAAGCTAGAAAACACGGGGTAGGGGCTCTAAAATCGTGATCAACGTGGCTCATGATACCAAGATGATGTAGGGAGGAACCCTAGGGGCCGATCTTTCACGTTTGGAGAGTATCCCTACGAGGAACACGAAGAACGCGCGGAAGAAAATGAGGGAGATCACGGGGGAAAACACGGGAAACACTCAACCGACACGAATATGATCACACAAGTGCTAGATCATCGAGACACAAAGTAACACGAGATCCAAAGTCAACAAGGGACGATACAAGGGTAACCGTTCTTCTCCGGGAGGAGGTCTTGATTGTCTTCTCCGGATGGAGGTCTTGAATCTGGATGGATCTTCTCCGAAGAGGTGAGGTCCCTCAAGAGGAGTAGATCCGGGCAGATGAGCAATGCTCTATCTCAAAATGAGCTAAACCAATGCTAACCCTAGCTAGGAGGAGGTGGAGGAGTATATATAGTCTAGGGCCACGAAGGGGTAAGTGAGGGATACATGGGCCTCGGCCCGATACTCTGCGCACAGACATGCGTCGGACGTCCGGAGGGTGTCGGACGTCCAAAGGCTCGGAACGGTCCGGACGTCCAGAAGTCTTCGAGCATCCGTAGATTCGGCTCTGTTGGGGAAGGGTAGGATGTCCGGTGGGCGTCGGACGTCCGGAGGCTCGGGACGATCCGGACGTCCGTAGATCCTCAGACTTCCGTAGATTCGTCTCTATCACTGGTCGCCCGGTCGTCCGGTCTTCCTCGGACTTCTGTAGATTCGGTTCTGTTGGGGAAGTACCGGACGTCCGGAAGGGCTCGGTCGTCCGGGGCCTGGGAGTCGTCGGACGTCCGGGGTGGGCCGGTCGTCCAAGCCTGTAGCTCTGGCTGGCCTCTCTTCCTTTGGCTGTAGCGATCTCCAGGGGCGGACGTCTGGGGCCGGCCGGTCGTCCGGAGCCTGTAGCTTCCAAGGCAGCTCTTCCTCTTGTCCTTCACGCTTGGGGCCCTCGCCGTCTTGGCCACTGCATGTAGTTGTTCCGTGGCTCTCCTCCAAGCACCTGATCGCACACAGAGTTTCCGTATGAGGTAGTAGCCATGTCTCGTGAGTAGGAAGAGGGAGTTCGGAGAGGAGCGAGTTCACCTTATCTTCAATAGCCTTAGCTCGAGCTCTTATCATTGGTCCAAGTGGGGTCGAGGGAGATGTAGGTACGTCCATGGGGATGAGCGAGGGATGCTCCGCATCAAAAATACTCTTTAGAGGATTAGCCATGAGACAAGTGACCTCTCTGAAGTTAGTCAAGATCGCAGAAAGATTGTTGACGTCCTCTTTGATAGGAGCGACGAAAATGGCTACGTCATCCACATATAGAGAGGTTCGCATGGAGGTGGCCTGTCCATGGAGCCGACGCAGGAGGCCTTGATCTGTAGCTTTGTCTAGCAACTTCTGCAAGGGGTCAATTGCGATGATGAAAAGCAGGGGTGAGAGAGGATCTCCCTGTCTTAGCCCTTTCCCAAGCTTGATGCCCACGCCCGAAATACCATTCATGAGGACTCGTGAAGAGGACGAAGCCCAAAGGGCGGCAATTCCGTTGCTGCAGCAGATCTAATAAATAGTCCCAGTGGATGGAATCAAAGCCCTTTTTAATATCAAGTTTGGGAAGCAAGGAAGGAGTCTTGGTCTGGTGCAAGCGTCGAATGAAACCCTGCACAAACATAAAGTTGTCATGAATACTTCTAGACTTGATGATGGAACTTTGGGAGCAGGATACCAGACCATTCATTAGCGGAGCCAGCATGCTGGCCATACAATAATCTTGGCAAAGGCATGTATTAGACTGATTGGGCGGAAATCTGCAGTGTCTTCCGCACCTTCTTTCTTAGGGAGTAGCACGATGTTAGCCGAGTTCAGCCAATGAAGGTTTGCCGACGGGAGGTTTGAGAAGGAGTTGATGGCGTTCATAATGCCGACCTTGATAATCTCCCAACAAGATTTGAAAAAAACACATGTGAAGCCATCAGGACCCGGCACCTTATCTCCTGGTAACTGAGTGATTGCCATCAGGACCTCAGCCTCCGTTAAGTTATCTCCAAGACTGGATAGATCGCACTCATTAAATTGAAGAGCCTCCCAATTGAAGTCTCTGCTCCGATTTGGCCCTTTTTGGAGGATTGCAGAAAAATGATTATGAGCAACCCCTTCTTTTTCATCATGAGAGGTGCCCCATCCTCGACCAACCTTTAGCCTATGAATGAAGTTTTTTCGTCTTCTCGCGTTTACGCGAAGGTGAAAATATTTGGTATTTGCGTCCCCTTCCTACCTTGCATAATCGCTAAACATGAAGTGATAGAGCAGCTTTCTCTAGTGTATTTGTACGTTGAAATCCACTGGTGCAGATGTTGTGGGAGACTGGGAGGTATCGCGTTGCATTTCTTTATTGCCATTTGGTGCTATACTTTTACGTCCCTGGTTCGTATTGTATAATCCTGGTCCTGGAGGTTCTCTTCTTTTTGACAAAGCAAGTTCTGCAAAAAAGAATACGATTGAAAGCAAGCAGGTTTTGCATTTGTTTACTTTGTTGCTGATTTTTAATTCAGGACAGTTTAATAGTGCGATTCAGAGGGGTCGCATCCAACCTTTGCCGACAGAAATGTAATGCATAATTATGTGAACGTGGTCCAGACTCCAGGGTTCTTTTATGGATTCCTCAAAAAACAACGAGACTAGTAGTGAATTTTTAATCATCGAATAAACTACATTTTCCCTGTAGGGTCCAAATGCGCATTAGATGGACTGATGGAGTATAGCATTTTTTTTTGAGCAAATGATGGAGTATAGCAGTACAAGTTCACTGAACTTGGTACATGGAGCTCCAAAAAAAAAAGATGGCCTGCCTCAATTGCGTAGGCAGAATCTCAGATTCACGGCCCAGCTCGCACGGAGTAGCCGCCTGTAGACCGCATCGTTCTCGCAATCTCGCGCCAGCTTGATGTTGTGTAGCGGAGCCGTGTGCGTACGACAGGCAGGAACAGTAGACCTGGTGCAATCAAGAAGAACAGAGAGTGATGGGCGTGTTTGGAATACGTACGCGTGCACATAATTGGCGCTGCAACAATGTTGTGCCGGTGCCACAACATAAGTGCTAGCTATGGAGTCACTGTCGTAGGCTTCATCGGTTACCAACCTGCATACTTGAGGACCACGACACAGTGGCGCGTATAAATGATTGTCGTGGGCGTCTCGGGCTGGATGAAAATTGGATTCCATTTTCATCGTCATATTGGTGCTTGCTTTCCGCACAGATTAAGCGAAAACTGGTAGTATTAGTTTGCGGTCTAGAAATTTTGATGTAATTTTTATCATGTTTGAGATGTTTTTTACTTCTGGTGAACTTTTTATAATATATTTGGATTTTTTACACACACAAAAATTAACATTGCTACTCTTTTTTAACAAGAACGCATAGCTCATGTTGGTTGATTACCTTTTCTTTCGTTCTCGTATAGGAACGTC
>NC_041385.1:650481492-650483446 GCF_002162155.2 Triticum dicoccoides
TTTAGGGGGGCACTTTTTCAGAAAATTTCAGGGTACATATGCAGAAAATTCAACCCGTGGGGAGGGGGACGTCTCCGTCACTAGGAACGTCAACAGGAAGCCCGAACAGGTAAAAGAAGGGAAGCTAAGTCCCTAAGGGCAATCAATGAACAAGTCAAACTATTCAATTCAAAGAACTAACAACAACGCTTTCAAGGAGTGGCGTAGCTTGATTGAAGCACCGCCAGCCAGATGGGCTTCTTCTTCTTCCCTAGTCGGATGAAGAAGAAAAAGCTGCTCCTCAAGCCCCGCGAGAGGATGATAGAATAGAGTTGATCCATCTAATGGAATTGGCTCGAAATCAAGGTGTCTTCGTTGCACTTTTTATAGAAAGGAATCACCAGTGACTTCATCATTCCAAACTAATCCTCCGCTTCTAGTCACTCTTACTACTTAGCCTTTCTATGAGAAATTTTGTTCCCAAAATGGCAATGCACTCACACCAGCAGAAATGTTTTAAATTTACAAGATAACACATTTCGAATATAGGGTTACACATATTTACAAGATAACACATGTCGAATATAGGGTTACACACACTCCCCTCTAGAAAATAAACGATGAGGCATGTGTGCTCTCTTGAAATAGAAGATGTAGAGTTCTGTCTCTTAGTGTGGACACATGTGGAAACTTCCTGATGTCGAGCGATAGAGTTGTACAAAACTCCACCGTAAGCTAGTCTTAACACTTTTGCTAGCCATGAAATGTGAAAGTTAGTGACATGTTTTTTTACCTTAGCAGTCATCATTGATAAAAAGGTTATACTCCACTTTTTTTTGCACTGTCTTGTTTTGGAATGTCTATCCACATTCAATAAAAACAAATTTGCACACCTTTAACTAGTTGGCTATCGATCACAACAATTCTAAATGAAAGAGTATATTTATATAGGCAAGCTAACATAAAACAAAGATGATGGCTAAAATCCACACCAAGCATAGTCATGCTAAGACTACTAACAACTATCTCTTTAAAGCAGTCAACCATAGATTAGCAAAACATGTTACTATTTTATGTAGTTTGTTATACGATGGACGTTTACTATTGAACAATGTCCTTTTATGTTTACTTCATTATAAAAGGTATAGTTGCATCATATGCATAAAATTGTGGTGAAGAACATTTACACTTCATCGCATATTTTCCACGCTCATTCATATGCATAAGAACTTGTGAACAATGTCCTTTATGTTTACTTTACTACTTACATTGCTAGACTTGAATTAGTTAGTAAGTGACATCAATGAGAAAAAGGCAAAACATGGCGGAATGAGGCGGTGGCAAGATTGGTTCCTTGGCTCAGTTGATCTAGTTGTTGTGTTAAAGAAAAGATACTCCCTCTGTAAAGTAGTGATCTAAACAATCTTATATTACTTTACAGAGGGGGTAAATGTCGATGTTGCTAGCTCCATTTGAAACCAAACTGGTTGTAATATCACGATGAAGATAGTACATTCTTTGGAGAGACAGGAAGAGAGGTCGATGGGATCTTCTCTTCGGCATGTCTACATTGGTAGCCGACTGGGTCAAGATGATTGCGGATGGATCATTCATAGATGATGGTGGTTAAGAAGGAATAGGTGTCCCTCATGATGTATCCTATCTTCTCGGCCTGCAAAGAGTCACCGCCATTGTAATGAGACCTTGGAAGCTAAAATCCTAGCTCGCAAAGAGGGTATTTTTTGGACTTGATGGAGGTGGCATGGATGCTTAATTCACAAGAACCTTTTCATGTCCAAGATGTCATGCCGATCCTAGAAGCTATAAATATGAACAATGTAGAAATAGAATTTGTGCCAACATAGGTTTATCATTCACATAATAGGGGTATTCATGAGTTGGCTTATTTTGGTAGTGGAACTAAAGGGAGGTGGCATGTTTGGCTAGGTTCCCCGTCCAGGACAAATGGAACACT
>NC_041385.1:650483834-650502395 GCF_002162155.2 Triticum dicoccoides
GCGACATAGTGAATGAACAGTGTCTTGATGATATAGCTCTATGGCGCCCATGGTTTACGTGAGCTGAATGCCATATCGATGATGGTTGGAGAGTGGTTCTTTGCCATACATAAATCTCTCTCCCCTCCCACTACATTCTTCTCCTCCAGGCTATGTTGTAACATTCTTTTTGGTCCCTTGAACCATATGTCTCTGATGACCTGAATAAAATGGTAGCATCTCCTTCCCAAAATCTTAGGCGCTTAAGCTTTTTCAAAAAAATCCCAAAATCTGAGGTGTGTTAGCTTTTGGCTTTCGATATTCTCTTTTGTGTGATTAGCATAAGCTAACCATGGATAGACCAACCACATTTCTAAAAAGGATGTCGCGTAGGAAACTTTCTGTAACCATGGCTTGGTAATTTGTGACCTACCTTGCATTGCTTTTTGTTTCAAAGGCTAAAAGGATCGCGAAGAGATGTCGAGAGGGGGGAGGGTGGTTAGACCCTCAACAAGTAAAGGTAGCAATTTTTAAGTTTCTCAAGTTAAGGTAGGAAATTAGCACAATTTCAAACATTCACACTATTTTTCAAGCAAGCATGACAACAGTATATGAGCAACGGAAAGTAAAGCATGCAACTTGCAAGCAAGTAAAGGGATGGGATTGGAGTGTGCAAACGCAGTTGGAGACACGGAGATTTTTGGCGTGGTTCTGATAGGTGGTGCTATCGTACATCCACGTTGGTGGAGACTTCAACCCATGAAGGGTAACGGTTGCGCGAGTCCACGGAGGGCTCCACCCATGAAGGGTCCACGAAGAAGCAACCTTGTCTATCCCACCATGGCCATCGCCCATGAAGGACTTGCCTCACTTGGGTAGATCTTCACAAAGTAGGCGATCTCCTTGCCCGTACAAACTCCTTGGTTCAACTCCACAATCTTGACGGAGGCTCCCAATTGACACCTAACCTATCTAGGAGACACCACTCTCCAAAAGGTAATAGATGGTGTGTTGATGATGAGCTCCTTTCTCTTGTGCTTCAAATGATAGTCTCCCCAACACTCAACTCTCTCTCACAGATTTGGATATGGTGGAAAGATGATTTGAGTGGAAAGCAACTTGGGGAAGGCTAGAGATCAAGATTCTCGTGGTTGGATTGGAATGTCTTGGTCTCAACACATGAATAGGTGGCTCTCTCTCAGAAAATGAGTAGTGGAAGTGTAGGCACGTTCTGATGGCTCTCTCTCGAATGGAGAAGGGGGTGGAGGGGTATATATAGCCTTCACACAAAATTTAGCTGTTACACACAATTTACCAAACTTAGTGCGACGGAATAGTGAAACTCGGTCAGACTGATATGGTTCAATATGTGAACGTTAGAGTTTTTTATGGGACCGACAAGGTCAACTCGATGGGACCGATGTGCTAGGGTTAGGGCAAAACCTCATCTCGGTGAGACCGATCACATGAACTCGGTGAGACCGATTTTAGTAATAGGCAACCAGAGACTTGGTCAGGCAAACTCGGTGGGACCGATCGCTCATTTTCATGAGACTGAAACGTTACGAAAAGGAAATAGAGAGTTTGCATTGCGAACTCGGTGGGACCGATCGTTCATCCTTGTGAGACCAAAACATTATGAAGGGAAACAAAGAGTTTGCAATCCCATCTCGGTGAGACCGAGATCCCTATCGGTGAGACCGAACTGGTTAGGGTTTCTGGCTATGGCTATATCAAGTGAACTCGGTGGCGTCGGATAGATCAAATCGGTGGGGTGAGTTTGACTTTAGGTTTTGGACATATGTCGAAATGAGAAAGTGGTTGAGGGCTTTTGGAGCATCTCACTAAGCATTTTGAGCAAGAAAGCCATTAAGAAACACCTCATCCCCTTTTAATATTATTGCTTTCCTATGGACTCAATGTGATCTTGGATCACTAAAATAGAAATGAAGAGTCTAGAGCTTTTTCCAATGTTTGTCCTTAGCGTCTTGAAGGGGTTCCAAATCCTCTTGTCCTGCCACTCCAATGTTGAACTCGTCTGAAATATACTAGATAAAAGTATTAGTCCAACAAGAGATATGTTGACATTAATTACCAAAATCACCCAGGGAGCACTTGCGCTTTCAACCTCCCCCTTTTTGGTAATTGATGACAACATACATCAAAGCTTTAGATAAAGATATGAAGAGTAATAAGTAAAGCTTTGGAAGAACATGAAACATGCATTGGCTCCCCCTACATGTATGCAATCATGTGGAGATAGATTATGAAAGCATGTGAATGCATAAGCATGTCAGAGCAAGCAATGGGTTACATGTATCTTGGCTATATGCATCAGAGCAAATGATGTGAAATGCAGAAGATATACCTTCATGTTCATGAGTCTTTCTTTCAAACAATATGTAGATCAGCAAGAGATACTCATGCACATGAGTGTGATGCATATACTTACCTTGTGCTCTTGAGCTAACTTTGGAAGAGATGAACCTGAGAAAACAGGGTTAGATAACAGAGGAACATCTACTAAACAGAGAAAGAACAAGAAACCACAAGAGTACCAAGACTGGGACGACATGTAGTGAGTGAGTACTTAGTACTTTATTGGATATGGACATGTCCCCAAGTAATAAATATATGCAATGAATTCCAAATATTTTCTTCCCTTAGATGTCTTTCTCCCCCTGTCTGATATAGGATAATGGGAGAAGATTGGGTAATAGAAAATTAGAGCAAAGAAAATCAGAGCAAAAGACACAAAGAAACATCTACTAACATGTCTTTCCCCTCTTAAAGACATGAAACTTCTCTCCTCTTTGAATACCAAGCATCTGGGAGGGCCAAGAAAGTCTTTCTCTCCCATAGGGTCTCTTTCTCCCTTTGATGTGATTAAGCTTTGATGTGATCTCTCTCTCTCCCCTTTCGACATCAATTTCCGAGAAGGGATCTTCTGGAGTATGAGTCAAATAGGTTTGACCCTTCAGTCACATGACAAAGCAGCATGTAGATTGTGATGCGGGTAGAGGATAAGAATCATCGAGTGGAGCTGGATCAGATATGCAGGATGCAAATGGCAAAATGTTTACTCAGTAGTGAAATCGGTAACACCGAATCTTTTTCTTCGATGACACCGAGTTGTTTCGGTCTAGCCGAGAAGAAAATATCGGTGAGGCCAAGTTCAACATACAGGAAAATTTTGTCATCTCAGCTCTCTAGGAAAATAGGATCTCACAAAGATTTGCATGGAATTAACTAAAGGATTTGCAATGAATTAAATGCAGGGAATGTAGAAAATGATAGAGAAAAGAAAAGAATCTAGATGAAGTTTTTTTAAAAGGAGAAACAAGCATGCAAGAAACAAATGCAAGAACATAGAAAAACACTAGAGAACTTCATCTAGAATTGTTCGGTGACAAAGTCACCTATGTTAGAGTACATTGACTTAGGAGTCAATTGAGGTCACTTGATCATAGGTCATATTCATCGTTTAAGCTCAAAATGGGGTTGCCATTTTTTGTTTAAGCATTTTGATGTATTCACATCTTGTTGAGCTGCTTTAACCCATGTCTCGGGGTAAAGCTTCTCTAAGATGGAATGACGTACCTTGGTGGTGGTGTTGATCTTGATCATGTAGTTGAACTTGTGTAGGATGCTTAAAGTTGATGTAGTTCATCAAGAGTTGGGAGCACTGCTTGTAGTTTGAGTTCATCTTCCTACATGGGTTAGTTTTGCAAGGAAGAGCACTTGTGTATCCAAAATGGCAATCATGAAATTTGATACCAAATGAGATTTGATATATATAAATTGTCAAAGGATATATTGAAAGGATTAATGCTTCCTTGTCTTCAACCACCATATGGTAGAGACTTGGTGATGTAGATATGGCTTAGGATGTGAGTGAGTTGCAATCTCATAGAATGGAACTTATCCAAGTACCTAGAAGGGTTAGATAGCATGCAAGGGTACAAGTATATCCAAGACATATGATCATCATCATAAGAGAAATATCAAGGATTAGTCATATAAAGGCTCATGCCTTACATGCATCCAAATGGAGTTTCTACTCCAAGTTTGAGGCATCAATGATATTCAAATCACCTCTCAAATGGAAAAATACTTTCTCATCAAGTGGTTTGGTGAATATATCCATCAATTGCTTATCGGTACGAACATGTTTAAGATTGATGTCTCCTTTAGCAACATGATCTCGAATGAAATGATGGCGAACTTCAATATGCTTAGTTCGAGAATGTTGCACGGGATTATGAGCAATCTTAATAGCACTTTAATTTTCACAAAGCAATGGAACATGTTTCACATGTATCCCATAATCTTTAAGACTTTGGGTCATCCAAAGTAATTGAGCACAACATGAACTGGCGACAATGAATTCCGCTTCGGCGGTGGATAAAGATATCGAGTTTTGTTTCTTGGATGACCAAGACACAAGAGATCTACCAATAAATTGACAAGTACCTGAAGTGGACTTTCTATCAACCTTGTCACCGGCATAGTCCGAATCGGAGTAGCCAACAAGATCAAAAGAAGACCTCTTAGTATACCAAATGCAAAAGTTTGGTGTGTGAATTAAGTATCTCGCTATCCTTTTCACAGCCTTAAGATGACATTCTTTGGGGGCCGCTTGATGCCGTGCACACATGCACACACTTAGCATAATATCGGGACGGGAGGCACACAGATATAACAATGAACCAATCATAGAGCGGTAAACCTTTTGGTCAACGGGTTCGCCATCCTTTGTCAAGTCAAGATGTCCACTAGTAGGCATGGGTGTATTCATACCTTTGCATTCTTGCATGTTGAACTTCTTGAATAAGTCCTTGGTGTACTTTGTTTGGGAAACAAAGGTACCCTCCTTAGTTTACTTGATTTGCAAACCAAGAAAGAACTTGAGTTCACTCATCATCGACATCTCAAACATCTTGGACATTAGCCTTTGAAACTTTTCACTAAAATGAGGGTTAGTCGAACCAAATATGATATCATCCACATAAATTTGGCACACAAATAATTCACCATTAACCCTTTTAGTAAAAAGTGTAGAATCAAATTTTCCAATCTTAAAGCCTTTTTCAATAAGGAACTTAGTCAAGCATTTATACCATGCTCTAGGAGCTTGTTTATGATCATAAAGAGCTTTGTGAAGTTTGTAAACATGATCGGGTTTCTTGGGATTAACGAAGCCGGGAGGTTGTTTAACATACACTTACTCCTCAATTTCACCATTAAGAAAAGCACTTTTAATGTCCATTTGATATAAAGTGATATCATGATGATTGACATAAGCAATTAAGATGCGAATAGATTCAAGTCTAGCAACGGGGGCATATGTCTCACCATAGTCCATACCTTTGACTTGAGTGTAGCCTTCAGCAACAAGACGAGCCTTGTTACACAGAACTTATCCATCTTTATCTTGCTTATTCCGAAACACCCATTTGGTTCCAATGACATTGTACTTCTCATCGGGCTTCTCAACCAACGTCCACACTTGGTTCCTCTCAAAATTGTGTAGCTCTTCATGCATGGCGTTCACTCAATCCGGATCGTCAAGAGCATCTTCAACATTCATAGGTTCAATACTAGAAATGAATGAGTAATGTTCACAAAAGTTAGCCAAACGAGTTTTAGAGTGAGTAATTCTCACGGTTTGAATATCATCGAAGATTTGTTCGACGAGATGATCTCTTGAGACTCTTGCTCGAACTCGTGAGGGATTTTGTTTGGGTCGGGGTGGAACATCCTCTTCATTGTCTTGTTCTTCTTCTTATCTCTCTTCGTTGTCGTTAGCGTTGTTGTTCTCTCATGGTGGTGGAGAAGGAGGTCGATGAGGTTCATCCTGTTGTACATCCTCGTTTCCATCATCTTGATGCGTTCCACTTGTGGATGCCTCTAAGTCAACTTGTGGTTCACCTTGGCGTGAAGTTGAGGCTTCCACTTGGACGGACGAGGTGCTCTCCTTCACCTCCGTTGGGAGAATCTTGCCAATAGACAAGTCTTGTATTGCTTCCGAAGGATCTTTGTCACCTACATAAATTGGCAATTGCTCTACTTGAGAGCCGTTAGATTCATCAAACTTCACATCTACCGTCTCTTCAACCTTTCGGGTGAAATTGTTGTAGACACGGTAAGTGTGAGAGTTTGAGCCATAACTGAGTAGGAAAGCTTCATGAATTTAGGAGCAAATTTTGAACGACGATGCTTATCAAGAATGTAGCACTTTGAGCCGAATACCCTTAAGTATCAAACTTGGGGTTTGTTACCAGTGATAAGCTCGTATCTCGTCTTGCCGAGTAGCTTGTGAAGATATAGACGACTCGTTGCATGACAAGCTGTCTCAACCACTTCCGCCCAAAAGTGTTTTAGCATTTTGTACTCATCAAGCATCGTTCTCTCCATTTCAATGAGTGTCCGGTTCTTCCTCTCAACAACTCCATTTTGTTGAGGCGTGTACATAGCCGAGAACTCATGTGAAATCCCTTCTTCGTCAAGAAAGGTGTCCACATTGGAATTCTTGAATTCGGTTCCGCTGTCGCTACAAACCTTCTTGATCTTCACTTCAAATTGATTTTGGGCCTCCCTATCGAAGTTCTTGAAGATCTTTTGGACCTGAAATTTATCATCAAGAAAGAACACCCATGTAAATCTTGAAAAATCATCAACAATGACCAAACCGAATTAGTTACCACCGAGACTCTTGTAGGCATTGGGACCAAAGAGATCCATGTGAAGTAGTTCGAGTGGTCTTCTCGTGGTCATGATGTTCTTCACAGGATGACTTCCTCCAACATGTTTTCCTGCTTGGCAAGCACTACAAAGTCTATCCTTGTCAAATATAACATCTTTAACACCAAGGATATGATCACCTTTAATGAGCTTGTCAAGATTTCGCATGCCCACATGACCTAACCGTCTATGCCACAACCAGTCTTTAGAAGATTTAGTAATTAAGCAAGTTCTAGGTTGAGCCTTTTTAGTGAAATCAACAATGTATAGATCACCTCTATGTATACCGGTAAAGACCATATTATGATTATCTCTTTGAAACACTTGGCAATCTACTTCATTAAATAGAACATTGAAACCAAAATCGGCTAGTCTAGATACAGAAAGTAAGTTGTAGCCAAGAGATTCAACGAGCATAACATTTTGTATGGAGCTTTCATGTGAGATGGCCACCTTACCGAGGCCAACCACCTTACCCTTTGAGTTGTCACCAAAAGTGACATACTTTCGAGGGCCGTCGTTTCAGCAAGCTCACGAAACATATCCTTCTCTCTGATCATGTGATCGGTACATCCACTATCAAGAACCCATTCCTTTCCTCCAGCCATGTAGCCGCGAAGGTTAGACATAAGACCAAAGTGTCTCATAGACTCATCGAGATCATAGTCACTATCATCATCTTGTGATTGATCATTTCCTAGAGAGTGATTCATTAGTTATGTGATCATGACAATGTGCATGTTTATGAATTCTAATGACTTCGTAAATGATGTTGCTGATGATTCCAACATCTCCTTTGGCACACATAAGGTCACGGAGCTCAAATAGACAATCACCAAACTTAGGATCATTTAGACTCATCTTATTTAGAGCAATGGACTTGTGAATAATCACATCTAAGTTTTTCAAGTAATAATTTTGGAAATCTTTCCTCAAGGAATCTCTATATAATGTAAGCACATTCAAGAGTTGGCAAGCAACTAATCAAATTTCTAGGCAATCCTCTAGTGATAAGATTGATAGTTCTAAGATTGAAAATCATGTCAAGAGACTCATAGGGGGTAGGATGCAAGGGGTCAACAAGGGGCACACAAGGGGTAGAAATGTACTTGTTCAAGTGATATTCATTGAAAATCTCAAGCCTCTCATTTTTCCAAGCATTATAGAACTCATAGGTACTCTGCGTCTAATACTCCCAATCGTAGACTCATCCATCTTCCTCCAATGGTGATTAAACCAAAGATATGGAGACCAAAGCTCTGCTACCAATTGAAAGGATCGAGAAGAGGTGTCCAAAGGGGGGGTGATTAGACCCTTAACAAGTAAAGGTAGCAATTTTTAAGTTTCTCAAGTTAAGATAGGAGATTAGCATAATTTCAAACATTTACAATATTTTTCAAGCAAGGATGGCAAGAGTATATGAGCAGTGGAAACTAAAGCATGCAACTTGCAACAAAGTAAAGGGATGGGATTGGAGTTTGCAAACGCAATTGGAGACATGGAGTTTTTTGGCGTGGTTCCGGTAGGTGGTGCTATCGTACATCCACGTTGATGGAGACTTCAACCCATGAAGGGTAACGGTTGCGCGAGTCCATGGAGGGCTCCACCCATGAAGGGTCCACGAAGAAGCAACCTTGTCTATCCCACCATGTCCATCGCCCACGAAGGACTTGCCTCACTTGGGTAGATCTTCACGAAGTAGGTGATCTCCTTGCCCGTACAAACTCCTTGGTTCAACTCCACAATATTGACGGAGGCTCCCAAGTGACACCTAACCAATCTAGGAGACACCACTCTCCAAAAGATAATAGATGGTGTGTTGATGATGAACTCCTTGCTCTTGTGCTTCAAATGATAGTATCCCCAACACTCAACTCTCTCTCAGAGATTTGGATATGGTGGAAAGATGATTTGAGTGGAAAGCAACTTGGGGAAGCTAGAGATCAAGATTCTTGTGGTTGGATTGGAATGTCTTGGTCTCAACAGATGAGTAGGTGGTTCTCTCTCAGAAAATGAGTAGTGGGAGTGTAGGCACGTTCTTATGGAGCTCTCTCGAATGGAGAAGGGGGTGGAGGGGTATATATATCCTCCACACAAAATCTAGCCGTTACACACAATTTACCAAACTCGGTGGGACCAAATAGTGAAACTCGGTCAGACCAATATGGTTCAAAATGTGAATGTTAGAGTTTTCGGTGGGACCGACAAGGTCAACTGGGTGGGACCGATGTGCTAGGGTTAGGGAAAAACCTCATCTCGGTGAGACTGATCACATGAATTCGGTGAGACCGATTTCAGTAATGGGCAACCAGAGACTTGGTCAGGCAAACTCGGTGGGACCGATCACTCATTTCGGTGAGACCGAAACGTTACGAAAAGGAAACAGAGAGTTTGCAATGTGAACTCGGTGGGACCGATCGCTCATCTTGGTGAGACCGAAATGTTACGAAGGGAAATAGGGAGTTTGCAATCCCATCTCGGTGAGACCAAGATCCCTATCAGTGAGACCGAACTGATTAGGGTTTCTGGGTATGTCTATGTCAAGTGAACTCGATGGCGCGAGATAGATCAAATCGATGGGGCCGAGTTTGACTTTATGTTTAGGACATATGTGGAAATGAGAAAGTGGTCGGGGACTTTTGGAGCATATCACTAGGCATTTTGAGCAAGCAAGCCATTAAGCAACACCTCATCCCCTTTTAATAGTATTGGCTTTCCTATGGACTCAATGAGATCTTGGATCACTAAAATAGAAATGAAGAGTCTAGATTTTTGCCAATGTTTGTGCTTAGCATCTTGAAGGGGTTCCACATCCTCTTGTCCTGCCACTCCAATGTTGAACTCATCTGAAATATACTAGATAAAAGTATTAGTCCAACAAGAGATATGTTGACATTAATTACCAAAATCACGCAGGGAATACATGTGCTTTCAAAGGCTTACACACCGTACATAATGGGAAGGAGGGAGTAACATTCTAAAAAAATATAATTAAAAAAAATTGTCACCACAAATCTAGCATTGCATCATATGCATAAGAACTTGTGATGAAGAGCATTTACACTATATCTATTACATCAAATTGTTTGGACAATCTCATGGCAAGCGTGATAACCTCTTCGAAATCAATCAAAGAAAAAAAATTGGAGGCGATAAGACAATATGGAAGGTCACAAGGCAACCTACTCATTATCCGTTCCTTGATGAGGTAGCAGGATTTTCGGTCCACCTCTCTCTTCTACACGAGCCAAGAGTTCAATTCAGAATTCCCAATATTACCTACGTGATGAAAGATTGACAATGTCAATTTTCACCGCATTTTGTTTCTATTGTCATGGTTTTTCCAAAAGAAACTATGCACCCATGGATGCATGTTCTTTGGATCAAGGTGTTCTCCTTTCAAATCATCCACCAAACAAGAGCACACTTATAATTTGTCCAAATTAGCAACGACATTGGTTGTTGGTCATCTTATATTGGCGAATACTCTCCTAGATGTACAACGGTCATACAATAAGGATGTGTTTGGTTACCTGCATCATTTTTTCGCGGTTGCGTGGAAAAATGGGCCAGGCTGAGTAGAGCCTGGTTGAGAAGATACATGACAAAATACGACGTTTGCATGTTGATTATGATGGGAACGTTGCATGAAAATCAAAAAAATCCATATGAAATACCCAAGATCTATCTATGGAGATGTAAAGCAATGAGAGGGTAGTGTGTCTACATACCCTTGTAGACCAAAAGGGTTAGCATCGTAACGCGGTTGATGTTGTCGTATTCTTCACGATCCAATCCGATATAGTGCTGAACAGACGACACCTCCGAGTTTAGCACATGTACGGCTCGGTGGTGTCCTCTCCTTCTTGATCCAGCAATAGAGTGAGAGGAGGTAGATGAGATCGGGACCAACACAACGACATGGTGGTGGTGGTGCCAGCGGAATTCTGGCAGGGCTTCGCCAAGCGCTCACGGAACATGGAGGAATAACAGGAGGGAGACAGGCAAGCGTCAAAGGGTTGAAGACTCCGATGCCTCCCCACCTTTATATAGGCATGGAGGAGGTTGGTGGCTTGCCCTCCAAGTCCCTAGGTTCGTTGGCCAAATGGGGAAGAAGGAAATCTCTCCTTTCCTTCCCTACGGATCGCTATCCCCCTTTTTAGGTATCCTGAAGTTATCCCTTAGGGATATGATACTATTCCTTTTAAGGGAGGATCTTGGTGTGCCTAGACTAGGGGTGTGAGGACTTTCCCCACTAACCACGTTCATGTCGCCCCCCCCCATGCCGGTGGGAACCACTCCGGAACCTTCTAGAACCTTCCTGATACAATACCGAAAAAACTCAAACTTTTTTTGGAACCCTGAAAACAACTTTCCATATATGAATCTTTACCTCCGGACCATTCCGGAGCTCCTCCTGATGTCCCGGATCCCATCTAGGACTCTAAACAACCTTCGTACTTCCAACTATTAATATCTCAATACTACCCTAGCGCTACCGAACATTGAGCGTGCGACCCTACGGGTTTGAGAATCATGTAGACATGACAGAGACTCCTCTACGATCAATAATCAATAGCAGGACCTAAATGCCCATATTGATTTCTACATATTGAACGAGGATCTTTATCGATTGAACCATGATGTCAAGGATTCAGTTAATCCCGTATGCAATTCCTTTTGTCCGGCGATATGTTACTTGCCCGAGATTCGATCGTCGGTATCTCCATACCTAGATCAATCTCGTACTGACAAGTCTCTTTACTCATTTTCATAATACAAGATCCTGTGACTAAACCCATTAGTCACATGCTTGCAAGCTTATTGTGATTTTGTATTACCCCGGGAGGGCCCAGAGATATCTCTTTGTCATATAGAGTGACAAATCCCATTCTCGATCCATGCAACCCAATAAACACCTTCGGAAATACCTGTAGAGCACCTTTTGTTGGAGATATGCCCTAGAGGCAATCATGTATGGTGATATTTCCTATGTTTTTATGAATAAAGATAGTCCTTGGAAATTATCAATGATGTGTACCAGCAAGTACGTGACTTGTTTGTGGGACTATGCATTGTATGATGACTGTCCTAAAAGGTCCCTAGTCGAAAGGGTTGTGTGGACACGCAGCCGACTGGACTAGCATATGACACGGTCGATGGCTTGGTCTCACTAGCCATGGAGCATTGGATGCTAACCGGATAGTATGGAATCGGAAGGATCTGGTCGGATTCGACGTAGTCAAATCCGAGTCAAGATAAGGTTCGAGTCGGACAGACCCAACTATGAGACGCAGCGATATGTCATCTATGAGTCTCTAGTACAACATACATTCTATGTCCTAAGACCTGAGCTGGCGCATGTACTCGGGATGGTGACAAACCTGCTTTGGGCCGAATAAACGCTACTCCGTGACTGGGTAGTTACAAAGGTAGGTTTCGGGCTTGTCTAGATCGATGCTGCGAGACATGGTCGAGCAAGATGGGATTTGCCCCTCCGATCAGGAGAGATATACTCTAGGACCCTCGTATGATCTGACCAGGATAAGCATGGCCATGCGACAAGGATTATGAGACAATCCGATTTGTGGTCGGTATCACTAGAGCGAGAAAGAGGTTGGGCTAGCACAAGGATGACAGTCTCGCCTTGAGCCCGACAACATATATCATGAGGCAAAGGGGACAGAAGTGTGACACATTGTATAGGTTCGCCTAACCAGCTTCATAGTCTGCTTGGTGGTCGGCACGCCTTGCTAGAGGCCGCTACCAACCATGCAGGTCAGAGGTGATCCAAACTGTGACCAAGCCGACTTGAACCTAAGGGGTCGCGCGCTTAAGGGAAGGAACCTACAAGGTCGGTTCGGAGGACACTGGCCGGATGTGATCCGAGCTGGACTTGGAACGCGACCGAGTAGACTTTGGGCTTTAGGATCCATCCAAGGCCCAAGTGTTGAGCCTGCGACGGATGCCTATAAAGAGTGGAGGTGCGGCACACTTATTGGGTTGATTGCTTCGGCGCCATCGTTAGGGCTTTGCATGTGTTGCAACTAGCCACCTCCACTCGCCACCGGTTGTGTGATCGGACCTACAGTCCGCTGCACGACATTCCTCCTACACGCACGGATATCGTTAGAGGTGGTGCACTTGCGCCGCTCCCACGAACCTGTTCATGGGATCCGATCGGCTACGTGGGAGACCGGCAAGGAGGAGATGACTCCGGAAACGCGAGGCGACTCCGGGAACGCGCTGCCTCAAATCTACTTCCGTTGCATGGCACTGCGCGTCTAGTGGTAACGATATGTGATCCATCTCCTATAGCATTTTCTTGGTTGTTCTGCGCGTAGGAAATTTTAATTTACAGTCGACGCACCCTACCGTAGATCCCAACAATGGTATCAGAGCCTCTGCTATAGGTTTTGGTTTCAGAACGTATGCATATTAGATATGTGGAGGCGGTAGATGAGATCTATCGTCGTTTATCAGATCGGCTATGTGCATGGTTGATTAGATCAACTGCACACGGGGATCGATGTGGCTATGTTTTCTGATGATCGGAGTCGATGAGGTCGTGACACAACCTACCCCTACCAGTAGGTATCCGCCATCGGGGTCAACAATGAAATGTAAATCCGAATCGGACTCGCGATGATCAATAAGATTGGTCAGATCAGAAAATTCGGTGTGATCGGAGTTCACATGTGATATGTGATTTCCGAAAATGTAGGGTGCTGCCCGCACCCACGAGGGGTGCTGCCCCTTCGAACCCCGCCCTTTAACCGGCTAGTGGGGCCGCCGTGTGCGTAGCGCCTTGTATTTCATACACGATCACTCAAACCGGTAGAATGCAATTCCATGCGTAACTTTTTTTTGCAGGTTTGATGTGAATTGTATGGTTCATGTGTATGTGATGCATGTGTGTAATTTATACATGGCCTGCGTGTCATGTTTGTCAGCCGGCAGTTGCCAAAATGCTGTCATTATAATGTATAACGACCTGTGTGTCGACTTGTGACTCTATGTAAAATTCATTACTAGTTGTAGTAGTTGGATAATAGAGATCAGGTTGGTGGCTTGACGTCCCGGCATGACAAACAAGATGGAGTTCCTAGATGGTCCAGCCGACCTAGAAGAACATCCGTGAAGGAGCCATACTATTTCACAATATGTGTTTATTTGTGATTGTTATGCTTATTTGTTTCTATGCATGTTAGAATGGTAGAAAGATCCCTCATGAATATAAAGTGAATTTCCATCCTCGATGTTGCACCTTCGCACGTCAAGTACGTCTAGTAGTGGGCTCATGAAATTGGGGTGCTGCTGGGTGTCCTTGAACTGAAGGGTTCGTGTTGGACATGACATGCACTGCATCAGGTTAACTTGACAAGGCTATCAAAATGATTTTGGGCCTTGTGGCAAAGAAGGTTGGGAGCCGGGGTATGAGATACCTTCCTGACCGACAGGAGTCGTATTGAGATATGATTAGCAACGAGTTGCTTATCGGATAGGTATGTTGGCTAGCAGTGATGCTAAAGCTCACTAGTCGCATGCGCTAGTCGGATCCTAAATCACTGAGAGTTTGCGGAGGGATGCCGACTTGAGTGGGAGTATTTCTGTTTAGGCTTGAATTACTCTACATAAACACATTGCTTAGTGATTGCATATTTTCTGTTGTAGATCAATGGCACCACCTGCTCAACCCAACTTTGCATCAAAATCAATTCTGGAAAAGGATAAATTGAATGGAACAAACTTTACCACCTGGTATAGAAATTTGAGAATTGTTCTCAAGCATGATAAAAACGAACATGTTCTAGAGGATCCACTTCCAGAGGAACCTGCCAATAATGCTAATGCCACAACCAAGAATGCCTACCAGAAACTCGTTGATGAATCAAACGAGATCAGCTGCCTCATGCTGGCTTGTATGGAGCCCAATTTGCAGCAGCATTTCCAAGATGTTGGGGCTTTCGATATGATCGAGAGTCTCAAGAGCATGTTTCAAGTACAGGCTATGACCGAGAGGTTCAACGTTTGGCGATCCTTGATGGATTGCAAGATGAAGGAAGGTGATCCACTGAGCCCGCATGTGATCAAGATGATCGGATACGTGCAAGCTTTGGATCGGTTGGGCTTCCCGCTCTTGGATGAGCTGGCTACTGATGCAGTTCTGGGTTCTCTTCCGCCCAGCTATGGGACGTTCATCTCGAACTATCATATGCATGACATGGATAAGAAGCTCACTGGATTGCATGGGATGCTCAAAGTGGCAGAGCAGGATATTAAGAAAGGCATGCATCAAGTGTTGATGTTGCAGAAATCGGCTAAGTTCAAGAAGAGTTGGTCCAAGAAAAAGGCTAAGGCAAAGGGCACGGAGACAGTAACCTCCGCCGCTGCGCCGAAGTCTGGACCAGACTCGAAGACCGTTTGCTATCACTACAAAGAAACTTGTCACTAGAAGAGGAACTGTAGCAAGTGGCTTGCAGAGCATGGCAAGAAGGCCGGGAATGCTGCTTCAGGCAAAGGTACACTTGTTGCATATGTTATAGACATTCACCTTGCTGACATACCTAATAGCTCTTGGGTATTTGATACCGGATCGGTTGTTCACATTTGCAACTCGATGCAGGGGCTGGTAAGAACTAGGCGTGTGGCACAAGGGGAGATTGACATTAGGGTCGGCAACAAAGCAAGAGTTGTTGCGTTGGAGGTCGGCACAATGCAGCTCCAGCTTCCTTTTGGATTTATTTTGGAATTGAATAATTGTTATTACATTCCTACACTTAGTCGGAACATTATTTCTGCCTCATGTTTGATGATTCAGGGTTATGAATTCAATCTAAAGGACAATGGTTGTTCATTTTATTTGAATGGTATGTTCCACGGCTATGCACCCATTGAGATAAATTTCACATATTGTTTGTGGGACTATGCATTGTATGATGACTGTCCTCAAAGATCCCTGGTCGAAAGGGCTGTGTGGACACGCAGACGACTAGACTAGCATATGACGGTCGATGGCTTGGTCTCACTAGCCATGTAGCATTGGAAGCTAACCGGATAATATGGACCCAGAAGGATCTGGTCGAATTCGACGTAGTCGAATCCGAGTCGAGATAAGGTCCGTTTCGGACATACCCAACTATGAGACGCAACGATATGTCATGTGTGAGTCTCTAGTACAACATACATTCTATGTCCTAAGACCTGAGTTGGCGCATTTACTCGGGATGGTGACAGACCTGCTTTGGGCCGAATAAACGCTACTCTATGACTGGGTAGTTACAAAGGTAGGTTCCGGGCTTGTCCAGACCCATGCTGCGAGACATGGTCGAGCAAGATGGGATTTGCCCCTCCGATCAGGAGAGATATACTCTGGGGCCCTCGTGTGATCCGACCAGGATAAGTATGGCCATGCGACAAGGATTATGAGATAATCCGATTTGTGGTCGGTATCACTGGAACGAGAAAGAGGTGAGGCTAGCACAAGGATGACAGTCTCGCCTTGAGCCCGACAACATATATCGTGAGGCAAAGGGGACAAAAGTGTGACAGGTTGTACAGGTTCGCCTAACCAGCTTCATAGTCTGCTTGGTGGTCGGCACGCCTTGCTAGAGGCCGCTACTAACCGTGCAGGTCGGAGGTGATCCGAACTGTGACCAAGCCGACTTGAACCCAAGGGGTCGCGCGCTTAAGGGAAGGAACCTACAAGGTCGGTTCGGAGGACACTGGCCGGATGTGATCCGAGCTGGACTTGGAACGCTACCGAGTAGACTTTGGGCTTTAGGATCCGTGCAAGGCCCAAGTGTTGAGCCCGCGACGGATGCCTATAAAAAGTGGAGGTGCGGCACACTTATTTGGTTGATCGCTACGGCGCCGTCGTTAGGGCTTTGCATGTGTTGCAACTAGCCACCTCCACTCGCCATCAGTTGTGTGATCGGACCTAGCATTCCGCCGCACGACGTTCCTCCTGCACGCGCGGATATCGTTAGAGGCGGTGCACTTGCGCCGCTCGGGCAAACCTGTTCGCGGGATCCGATCAGCTACGTGGGAGACCGGCAAGGAGGAGACGACTCCGGGAACGTGCTGCCTCAACTTTACTTTCGCTGCACGGCACTGTGCGTCTAGTGGTAACGATCTGTGATCCATCTCCCGTAGCATGTTCTTGGTCGTTCTGCGCGTAGGAAATTTTAATTTGCAGACAACGCACCCTGCCATAGATCCCAACACCTTTATGATCACCCAGTTATGAAGTGACGTTTGATAGCACACAAAGTATTCCTCGAGTATCCGCGAGTGGCATGATCTCAAGGTCTAAAGAACAGATACTTGACATTACGAAAGGTGCATCAAATAACTAAGTGATACGATCAGATGCTAAGCTTACGATTGGGTTTGTCCATCACATCATTTTTCTAACGATGTGATCCCGTTACCCAATGACAACTCATGCCCGTGGTTAGGAAACCTTAACCATCTTTGGTCAACGAGCTAGTCTAGTAGATGCTTACTAGGGACACGGTGTTGTCTATGTATTCACACATGTATTTAATTTTTCGGTCAATACAATTCTAGCATGAATAATAAATATTTATCATGAAGGGGAAATATGATAATAACCAGTTTATTATTGCCTCTAGGGCATATTTCCAACAGATTGGTTATCTGCATATATGTTGCATGCATCGTGGGAAATTCCTCTATCCGGTGTTTGGTTCCGTACATGCATCACGAGTAGGAGTTAACAACTACACTGAACAGAGAGCTTAAAGTAGAATGTTCACTGCCGCTACGACCGGAACCGTCTGATCTTTGGTGGCTCCTCCACCGGCTTACTGCTACTGTCACCGCTGGCGCGAGGGACTATCACACACGTCCATGGCGCGACTTGCGTGTTCACCACCATAACCTTCCTCGCCGCCCTCCTCTTCTTCGTCCTCCTGCTGCTCGGTCCACCATGGAGCCGCGTTTCACTATCAACTATGCCATGGACGACTGCACGCCGCCTCCCTGCCCCAAACGCCGCCATTGCTACCGCCTTTTGGGACACCCTCCTGCCGCTCCTGGCCGCGCTACCCAGAGCCTTTGCCTGGGCCACCCCGTGCCGAGAGACTGCCTGGCGTGCCTCGCCGCAGTCGCCAAGAAGCTCACCGGCTGCGGCACGAGCAGGTGCGCCGACGTTTGGAGGAGTGAGGGCTGCTTCCTGGCTTATGCCGACGGCAACACCTCCTCGCACACGAGGATGCCTTCCAAGACATCGTCTCCTTCGGCAAGGGGTCTACCCAGCAGTCATCCCCGTCGACGACGGCTAGCCACCCTCCAACCTTCACACACTTTCATAGGTAGATCTATTCGTCTATGATTAGTGAAAGATAAGAAGCACAATACCAAACTCGTGTCAAACACCGAGGTGAAACTACTCCTCAAAGGAAACTTCAAACGGTCGAGCGTGCAAATTTGTCCAAAAAGCTTCAAATATGAACACAAAAATCAACATATAGAGTGAACGAAACTAGAATCCGATGACCTGGATGGAATCAGAACACCGAGGTGCATATTTTTCATGTACAACTTATTGCGAATAGAAGAACGGTTGTGTAGAAGGGATGAAGGAGATTAAAGAGGTGCTTAGAAAAAAATACTTACTAACCACATACAAACATGGCTTGCCAGAGCCATCCAGAGCATCGAGCAGGCCTGACTCGTTGGAAACGGTCGATTTGAGCGTTCCCAATGATGCAGTCAAAATGTTTCGACCGTTCTAACGATGCAGGAAAAAGGTGCTTTAAAATCGTGCGATGCGGGCCCAACCGTGGTTGCATATAATCAAACAGCCCAACA
>NC_041385.1:650502653-650511445 GCF_002162155.2 Triticum dicoccoides
TGGATGCATGCTACCAAACACATCAAAATAAACATAATCGTCGAATAATTTCCACGGTGATTCCGGGTCAAAGAATCATCCCTTATATCAACTCCAAAACCCATTAAGTTTAGGGCATATGGCCAATGCTACACCGTGGGCAGGTGCCCCAGCTGTCCACGGCGGCTCGGGTGGTCCAAAATGATGTATGGTGTAGCTTGCAGAGGCAAGCGGGTTCTTGCAGAGGAGTCTGGCTCCTCCGTGGCAAAAGAAGGAAAAGGGGAGAGAAAGGAGGAAAAGTGTAGACATGAATGGGCTCTATATGGTGTGTGACATTCAGCCATGGCTTGAGAGTCGAGTAAAAGCTGGATGACGAGAGATTAAATGCGGACCTAATGAGGCAGCCATGCGTTGGGTGGTTATAACCTCACGCTGATGCTCTAACACATTTATGTACGTGGAAAGGCTGGAGCAGCATCAAGGTGATGCCTCATTGTATGGAATTCGAATTTCTAGCCAGATTTGTTAACGAGGCAAATACTCCCGCTTTTCAACGACCTGCGTATACAATATTTGTCGTGCAGTTGCTTAGTTGAGTGATTAGTTAGGATCCGATGCGGCGGCCATTGAGCTCTGCCGGTTCGAGTGTGGATATGGAGCGGGAGTCAGATTGCCGTAGTCCGTAGAGGATCCGGCGTATGTACATTTCTTTTCACACACACTTAGCAATACTCTACTGGTATCCCGCTGCCGTAGAAAGGCAACAACAGCCGCCCGTGCATATCTAAAAGCGCCTCGTACGCTTAACTGACAAGAAATGTGATCAGGTACGCAGTGGACGACCAAGGAACGCCATAGTGGGATAAGAACCATGCTCAGTTAGCGGCCTGCGACGGATCGCGTTAAGGATTACGGGCCCGTCTAGAGGCATTTTTAGCATTTTTACCTAAGTTTTTTTAGTGGTTAGCAAACTTTTGAGGTAAGTATAGTATGACACAATAAAATGGCGACGAATACATCATGGACTCATCTAAACGCCTAATCAAGATTAGGATCCAGTCCATGACAGTTCCGTCTGAGAGAGACAGTGGAATTTTTTGGGGATTTATGTTTGTTTTTGTTTTTTTACTTCCAGAACTGTTCACAAATATCAAATTTGAAAAAAAAGTGTTTGGGATATCAAAACCTGTTCATGAATTTGATTTACTTTCTGAATTTCAAAACAATTGACGAATTTTAAAAATGTTTGGGATTTATAAAATGTTCATTGACTAAAAAATGTTCAAAATTTATTGAAAAATGTTCCCAAATTTCGAAAAATGCCGTCAATTCAAAATCTGTTCACGAATTCAAAAAAATGTTCATGGAAATGTTTGCCATTTCAAAAAATACTTAGTAATTTCAAAACATGTTCCTGAATCAGAAAAAATGTTCATGAATTTGAAAAATATGTACAAATTTCAAAACATGTTTATTGATTCCAATAATGTTCACAAATTTTGAAACTAAAACGCCTATTAAAAATGTTCATGAACTGATAATATGTTTGCGAATTTAAAAAATAAAAATCCCCAATTTCAAAAAATGTTCGCAAATACCAAAAATATTTGTGAATTTCAAAAATTGTTCTGAATTTCAAAATAAAAATGAAAAGGAAATAATGAAAAAAGGATTTTCAATATCTCAACAATCAGAACAGCGAATATTTCATCATCCAAACTAATCTTCCTTAGATCCTAACCCATTGGTCATTATAGTTGGTTCCCTCTTTATTATTTATTCAAAGTTTTTCTCTTCCATCCGGTTCATTAGCTTTAGGAAAATAGAAATTGCGGAAATGCTCACTTCTTTCTAAAATGCTTAAAGGATCCGAACAAGGCAATGAACATTTTTCACTTGGAAACTAATAAGAAAGGAACTCAAATCATGGTTCAAATACAGACTTTTTCTCTTTTAAGAAGGGTGAAATTTTCTTCCAATACTTGTGCGCTCTCCCCGTCTCCACTGAACAAACCCACTACACATCGAGAAACAAAAAGGCCGAAAGGAAAACATATTAATGTTCACGAATTAAAAAGAAAATAAAAACTAGAAATAAAAAATAAAATGGAAGAAATAGCTGGAAAAAATAAACATAGAAAAAGTGGGGAAAAAGGTTTAGGGTAGGTTCGAGAACCTTCCCAAAACCGGTCGAAAAACAACACATAAAACCCCCTGTAATGGGCCGCCCCATGAAGCATGCGTACACTGAGGGGGGGGGGGGGTGTTTCGTCGGTATCTATCACGGTACGCGATAAATAGGATTCCTATGGATATGGCAACATTACTCCCTTAAAGCCCATATGTAACCCCCACCCCCCACCCCCACCCGCGCGCGCAAAAAAGCACATATGTAACGCCTCATGCATTTTCAACTCAAATTTTTTTATTTCCCTAAGAAAACTCAAAGTATTTTATGAGGCAAAAAAACACATTTTTTCAATTTTTTATGCACCAACATGCATTATTTTATATACCAAGATGAGGTCGATCAGTCCCATCAACTCAAGCGATCGTGCCGAAGGATTGTAACTTGCTGGATCTTTGAGATGCAATAGAGTTGTCATTAGTTCGAACAACATGGAGCTTATCAACATCTTGAACAAAGATATCTCACAAGCGAGAACTGGGGCGTTAGTGTTTGATTCTGCCAAAGTAATTTTGTATACTAGTTTAGGGAAGCCAATTCAGTAGCTCATTAGCTTGCTGGTGTTGCAAAATACCAAGACACCCATACTTGCGTAGATAATCCTCCCACCCATATTGTACCTCTACTAATGAACGATTTAACCTTTGATTTCCAATGAATAAAGAGGTACTGTAAGCACTAAGAAAGATGTGGTCGATCGGAAAATTAATGTGTGGGGTGACCGGACTTGGGCTCCATCATCACCCTTCGCTCGAAAATAATGCATAACGCCTATGTGGTCACCATGGACAACCAACAACCAGGCATGTCGTGATACTAAGTCTGATAGTAAGAATAGGGGTACGTATGGAGAGGCAAGGTCCTAGCTACGGCAAGGTTGTACGCAAATGTTTACGAGTTCATGCCCCTCTCGGAGGAGGTAAAAGCCCTACGTCTCGGTGCCTGGAGGCGGTCGACTGGATTATGAGTATGTGTGTGTGTGTGTGTGTTACAGGGGGTGCGAACCCTTGTCCCAGAGGAGGGGGGTGGCTTATATAGAGTTCGCCAGGACCCCAGCCATCTCCCGTTACAGAGGGTTGAATGTACATAAAGATTGAGGCGTTACTGGTAACGCCAGCCTTAAGTGCCCTTAATGACCTTAAAGACTACGGAGTGAATACTCGCCTGTTGCTATTCTGAGTGACTTCTGGTCTTCGATAGGTCGAGTGGTTGACTGGTCGTGTGACTTCGGGAAGGAGGGGTATCCGAGTGGTTCTTTGGTCGAGTGGATTGCACTCGACACCTTTACTGGGTACCCTTTGTTGTCTCTTGAGCTTCTTTGCTTCTAGGGTAGCGACCTTAAGTAGGGCGTATAGGTCAGGCCTGTAACCCTACCCTAGGTTTGTATCCTCATCATTAGCCCCCGAATGGATTATGGTCCGAGCGGAAAGAAGATTGAAGTTGATCTTGCTCCAACCCTTGCGTTTCACGAGTATTTACGCAGGACGGAAGACTCATGTTTAGAACTTCAGCTTTGCTTCAGTCGCCTTGATCGATTCAGAAAGGTACCGAGTGGTTTTGCAACATCATCTGTCGGGTGTCGCTTCTCGGCGCAGGATCTTTGGCGCGATTGCTTGCCGTATCCCGGATCTCACGGGATTCAAAATTTTCGGGGAAGCGCGCGGGACGGAGCGTGCCGAGGTAAGCGGGATGGATAGACAGGAGCGCCTCGATCTCTGCGCCACCTTTTTCGCCATGTGCCCCGCGCGCGACTGTTGCAGGATTTGACGGGATCACCTAGGCCCATGCGTCAGCCACTCGGAAGTGGGCCTTTATAAGGCGACAGAGCTGAGGCGCCTGCACTGTGCACGTCTATTTCCTTCCTTTTTCTCTGCTTCTCCTCCGCACCCGGCTCCTCCGCTCTCAACGCCGCCGCTCCGCCACCATGGTGAAGGACAAGACGGCGGTGCTGGAACACGCAAAGAAGGCGACGGGGGCGGCGAGAGGCAAGAAGCGGAATCGCGGGTCGTCGTCGTGCTCGGCGCTGTCGCCGGGCTGGATCCAAGGCGATTGGATCCGGTCTTCACACCGGCAGGAAGATCTGGACGAGCTGGTGGAGTCCGGGCTGATCGCCAAGGGTGCCGCAAGGTTGCCGAAGGGGGAGACGGAGCCGCAACCGCGACCGGGTGAGTGTGTTCTGCTCGCCACCCATGTCGACCGGGGCTTCTCGCTTCCTCCGCACCCCTTTTTCCGGGGTTTCTTGAACTTCTTCGGCGCCCAACTCCATCACTTTTCCCCCAATACCATCACATATCTTGCTGCATTCGTGTCCATGTGCGAGAATTTTCTTGGGTGTCAACCGCACTGGGGTCCTTTTAAGCATATTTTCACCATCCGTTCTCAGTCGGTAAAGAAAGCAAACACGAGCGACGAGAAAACACACGGCATTCAGATGTGTGGGGGTTTGGGTATCCAAAAGAGGCAGAGGAGCTCTTTCCCTTCCATGACTCTTCCTAAATCGGTCAGGGGCTGGCAGTCGACCTGGTTCTACTGCCAGGAGCTCGCAACTCCAGCCCAGTCGACCGGACTTCCCCACTTCACCTTTGATCGTGTTCAGACTCCTTCCTCGCTAAAAGTGACTGCTGCTGAGAGCATGGAGACGAACATGCTAGTTGAGAGGGTGGTCCAACTGATCAATCAGGGCGTCACTGGCATGGATCTACTGGAGGTATTTCTTAGTCGACGCATCCAGACTCTCCAGGCCTGCGACCATCCCATGTGGATGTACTCTGGAGCCGACGACACCGCTCGGGTTCATCCAGAGGAAGTACCAGCTAAGACGGTGGCCCTATGGTTGAAGAGCATTACAGGCAACAAGGACAACCCCAGAGGAGCCAGGAGAGTCGTCCCCTTTAGTGATGACAATCAGCCAGATAAGGTATGACATCCATCACCGACTGTTTTTAGGCACATATTCCGACTGCTTCTGAATCTGAGTGACTGTCACTCGACTTATTGTCTTGTAGGTTTATACTGAGATGTACTCGATGCCCAATGAAGAACATGTTCTGGAGCAAGGTCAAGAGGGAGGGGACAGTGCGGAGGAGAGTGGTGATTGGGAATCTTTTGAAGAGGAAGGCGAAGAGGAAAGTGACGAGTCAGACAACGAACAAGCGGCCGACTTGCCGCCTCGCTTGGAACATCGATCCAAGCAACATCATGACCCAGCGGGTGGGCGCGGTAAGAACATGGCCCCAAGCACCCAAATGCAGAAGCGCACTCGGACGTCGACTCCAGAGCCCACAGAAAAAGTCGCCAAGAAACCCAATGTTGCTCCTCCAAAAGCTCGGAAGACTCTTCCTAGGATCAAGATGGATGTTCCTGTTGCCTCTGGGTGAGTATCCTTTCTGTGTTTACTCCTACAGATTGATTCTTCTGTTTTGACCGAATGGATCATGCATCTTTATCCAGCCCAACCTCTGCCGCGATTGACATGGACATTGACAAGGCCCCAGGAGACGAGGAAACCGACAACGCGGCCACCTCCAGAGCTGGTAAGTCCGCTCGACTAAAACTTATTTGTCGATTGAGTTGGCTGTCTGTTGAATTTCTGATGTTTTCTTTTCGCTGCAGCTCCACGAGACATTGTCGTGCTTCCCGATGATGAGGAAGAAGAAGTGCCTCTGAAGGAGAGGAGGAGGAGAGGCAAGGGCTCGAGCGGGAGAGCGCTTGAGGTTCAAGTCTCTCAGTCGACATCGGTGCTTGAGACGGTGGTCGAGCGATCCAGAGATCCGGTTCGGACCAACGTCACATTTGCCGACCCATTGACGACTGATCGCCCATCAGGGTCGACTGCTCCGACTCCTGCTGCTCCAGTGCAACTCCATGCATCCGACCCAGTGGCTGCTTCGGTTGCCTTGGCGCATCATTCTTTGCTACATACCAAACTCGCCAAGTGCCGCTAGGGAGGCTCTTCGTTAGGTGAATCTTGTTATGGAACAAGTGAAGGTGATGCACAAGGCCAGTCAGGTGGCCTATAATGCCAGCACCGCTCTACAGACCAACGTCAAGGTCAGTTAACTCCCGACTGAACTTTTGAATCATAAAAAACTGCCGTTGTTGCTTCGCTGCCCATATGTGCATATACTATCATGGGTCTGTGTTTCATATACGATCACCCACTGGGGTGTGCTTTCCTTGGAGTTTAATAGGTCTTCCACTCCATTCGACTGTTGCTGAGTCGAGTGTTTGTCCGAACCAGTGGGGGCACGCTAAGTGCGCCCACTGGGTGTAGTTCCCGAGACCACCGACTGCTGGGGCCTGAGAATCTACTCTCTTTTTTTTGACTCATGCTGGGCAGACCATGCTGAGTGTTGATCCAAACCAGTGGGGGCACGCTAAGTGCACCCACTGGTGTAGTCCCTGAGACTACTGTTGAATGTTTGATCCGGTAGTAGTCTTAGAGTAACTTTCTCTGTGATTGTCTTTTGTTTCTCTCAACTGATGTATCTCTTTCGCTGACTGCAGAGGTCTTGTGATCTTGGGGCTCAACTTTCTGAGTTAAACAAGAAGCAAATCAGCCTCCATCTTGATCTTGAACTGGCGAAGAAGAACCTCAAGACTGCTCAGGAAGAAACAACCATCATGGGAGGTAACTAATCGTCAACTGTCCACCTTCTCAGTGCTTTTTTCTTTTAGTCTCTTTGAACCGAGTGACTTCACACGAACAGATGTGCGTAGTGAAAACCGTCAACTTCAAATCGTCTGAAGAGTGTTGTTTCTTTAGAGAAAATGAAGGAGGCTCTGGAGAAGAAGGATCTGGATCTTGCTGATGCTCAAAAGGAGGCGCGAGAGAAGACTGTGCTTGCGGACAAGAAACTGGCTTCGGTCAGCAATTTGGAAGAGGGGAACTCGAAGCTGAAGACTGCCATCTCTGAAGCCAATTGGGAGGTCGAGCAACTGAAGAAGGACAAGGAGAACTTAACCAATGAAGTTGGAAGCCTCAAAGCTAAGACGGGCGAGCTAGAGTCCTATCTGGGACAACTTGCAGCAAAACTGGTCCTGAAGCTTGAAGGTATGATCGTTCGACTGATTAGTTGCCGTCGATTGGAACTTCTTCGTCATACTGTCGACTCACCATTTTTTTCGATTGAGCAGAACTTTGTCAGGACTTTGAGGCTGAGACTGGGCGGGTCGAGACGGGTCTCGACCCCATCAATTGTCCTGTTAAAGATGATGTTTCGATGAACTTGCTGTAGTTGGAATCACGTATGGACAGTCATGTTGCTTCTCTTGCTCGACTAAAGGCGTCGATGACTCGGGTTGTTGCTGAACTCTGGCCCGAGGCGGAACTTTCACAAGATCTCGAGTCACTGATGGCTTGACTAAATCAGATCCCTGGCCGAGTGCAAGAATGGAAGAAACCATCTGCTCATTGTGGTGCTGACATTGCCCTGTCATTGGTCCGAGTGCATTGCAAAGACGCTAGGGAAGACAAGCTGGCGGCCCTCAAGGTTGTGAACACCAAGAAGCATACTTTCCAGTCCTTCATGGACACTTTCCTTGAAGCTGCCACTCGTATTGCAAACAACATTGATCTTGACAGTTTCTGTGATCCAGCCAGCCCTTCTCCTGACGAGTGACCGAAAAACATTATGCCCCATGCTTATTTGCCTCAGAATGTCGAGTGATCATGTAATTGTTAAACTCTTTCAGGCTTGATACCTGAGTACTCTTGCCCGCTGTAGTTCTGAACTTTTGCAGGGTTTATCCAAACTTGGATTTCTTTGAATATCGTGGCTTTTGCAATGTTTCCTAAACTGTTTCCCTCGATTCCGAGTGGACTTGATCTTCTCACCCTTTACCGAATGAAAGTACATTGTACTTCTGACGGAGTCGGAGCTCAATCGCGGTGTTCTGTCGACATCTCATCGTCCTTGTGAATAGGGATGTAACATTGTATTTGTGGCGTAGCTCAGAGGTGATGCTCAGTCGACGCCTTGTCGCCCTTGCGGATAAGGATGGAACATTGTACTTGTGGCGTAGCTCAGAGGTGGTGCTCAGTCGATGCCTTGTCGCCCTTGTGGATAAGGACGGAACATTGTACTTGTGGCGTAGCTCAGAGGTAAAACTCGGTCGGCGCTAGCTAAGCCTCCGAGTGGGAGGATTGCTCCTCACTTGGAGTGTTTTTAACTTAGGCGATTACGAGGTCACAGCTAAGCCCCCGAGTGGGAGGATTGCTCTCCACTCGATGTTTTTTTAACTTACAATTATGGGGTCACATCTAAGCACCCGAGTGGGAGGACTGCTCTCCACTCGGGGTGTTTTTTTAAGGTAGGCGGTTACGGGGTCGCGGCTAAGCCCCCGAGTGGGAGGATTGTTCTCCACTCGGAGTGTTTTTAACTTAGGCGATTACGGGGTCGCGGCTAAGCCTCCGAGTGGGAGGATCACTCTCCACTCGGAGTGTTTTTAACTTAGGCGATTACAGGGTCGCAGCTAAGCCTTCGAGTGGGAGGATTGCTCTCCACTCGGAGTGTTTTTAACTTAGGCGATTACGGGGTCACAGCTAAGCCCTCGAGTGGGAGGATTGCTCTCCACTCGGTGTGTTTTTTAACTTAGGCGATTACAGGTTCGCAGCTAAGCCCCC
>NC_041385.1:650511755-650525979 GCF_002162155.2 Triticum dicoccoides
CCCTGAGTGGGAGGATTGCTCTCCACTCGGAGTGTTTTTAACTTTGGCGATTACAGGGTCGCAGCTAAGCCCCCGAGTGGGAGGATTGCTCTCCACTTGGAGTGTTTTTAACTTAGGCGATTACGGGGTTGCAGCTAAGCCCCCGAGTGGGAGGATTGCTCTCTACTCGGAGTTTTTCTAACTTAGGCGATTACAGGGTCGCAGCTAAGCCTCTGAGTGGGAGGATTGATCTCCACTCGGAGTGTTTTTAACTTAGGCGAATTGGATTCGCAGCTAAGCTCCCGAGTGGGAGGATTGCTCTCCACTTAGAGTATTTTTAACTTAGGCAAATCGGGTTTGCGGCTAAGCCACCGAGTGGGAGGATTGCTCCTCACTCGGAGTATTTTTAACTTAGGGGAATCGGGTTCGCGGCTAAACCACCCGCTGGGGGATTTGGACACAAGTGATTACGGGAAACCAATCATTAAGATACTATAACGATCTTGTCTTTGCAAAATAATTTGAAATGCTTTTATTACAACTTTGATGGGTCGAGTGATTCTAGGTATAGAAAGGACGAAGCAGCTCCGCATTCCATGCATGTAGCTTGTCTATTTTCTTGGCTACGTTGTAGATGTGGTATGCTCCATTGTGAAGCACCTTGGTGATGATGAAGGGACCTTCCCAGGCTGGAGCGAGCTTGTGAGGTCGTTTCTGAACCACTCGGAGCACAAGATCTCCCTCCTGAAATGCTCGATCTCTGACATTGCGGGCGCGGAATCGACGCAGATCTTGCTGATAAATGGTCGACCGGAACAAAGCCATCTCGCGTTCCTCCTCCAAGAGATTGACCGCGTCTTTGCGTGCTTGCTCTGCCTCGGTTTCTTTGAACAGTTCCACTCTGGGAGCATTGTGCAGCAAGTCACTCAGAAGCACAGCCTCGGCGCCGTACACCAGGAAGAAGGGGGTTCGTTCGGTCGACCGGTTGGGTGTTGTCCTCAGCCCCCATAGGACTGATGGTAGTTCGGTCACCCAGGGCCCAGCAGCATGCTTAAGATCACGCATCAAACGAGGTTTTAATCCTGGAAGGATCAAGCCATTCGCCCTTTCGGCATGTCCATTCGATTGCGGGTGCACGACGGACGCGTAGTCGTCCCGAGTGCCTTGAGATGCACAGAATGCCTTGAACTCATCAGAATCAAAGTTGGATCCATTATCTGTGATGATGCTGTGAGGAACTCCATATCTGAATATTAACTCTCTGATGAAACTGACGACAGTGCCTGCTCCAAGGTTCTTGATGGGCTTGGCTTCGATCCACTTAGTAAACTTGTCGACTGCTATGAGAAAGTGGGTGAAGCCACTCGCACCGGTTTTGAAGGGTCCGGCCATATCCAATCCCCAGACTGCAAATGGCCAAACGAGTGGAATAGTCTTCAGGGCAGATGCGGGCTTGTGAGACATGTTGGAGTAAAACTGGCAACCTACGCACTTGTCGACTATATCCTTCGCCATCTCATTTGCTTGAGGCGAATAAAACCCCGCTCGGTATGCTTTGGCCACGATGGTCCGAGAGGACGCATGATGACCACAGGTCCCTGAGTGGATTTAATTTAGGATTATCTGACCTTCTTTTGGGGTGATGCAGCATTGTGCAACTCCTGTGACACTCTCTCTGTAAAGCTGCCCTCTAATCACAATGAAAGCTTTGGATCGACGGACTATTTGGCGAGCCTCGTCTTCGTCCTCTGGGAACTCTTTTCTGAGAATGTATGCGATGTATGGGACCATCCAATCGGGGGTGATCACTAAGACTTCCATGATCAAGTCGACCATGGCTGGAATCTCTACCTCAGTCGGGTCGGTTGGACTTATAGGTTGTGGGGCCTCTTCTTTGAAGGGATCTTCTTGTACTGACGGGGTATGGAGATGCTCCAAGAACACATTGTTGGGGATAGGCTTCCGAGTGGAACCTATCTTCGCCAGATCATCAGCAGCTTGATTTTTGATTCGCGGTATGTGGTGGAGCTCCAATCCCTCAAACTTCTTTTCTAGCTTCCTCACTGCATTGCAGTAACCTGTCATTGTGGGACTCCTGACATCCCATTCCTTCATCACTTGGTTAACCACCAAATCCGAGTCGCCATAAATCATTAGGCGTCGTACGCCGAGTGAAATGGCCATACGCAACCCATATAATAGTGCTTCATACTCTGCTTCATTGTTTGATGAGTCAAAGTGAATCGGACATAACCGAGCTTGTCTCCTCATGGGACACTAAAACCACTCCTGTACCAGAGCCATTCAGCATCTTGGACCCATCAAAGAATATGGTCCAATGTTCCGACTAAATTTGAGTCGGCTATTGCTGTTCAGTCCACTCTGCGAGGAAGTCTGCAATTGCTTGAGACTTAATGGCCTTCTTTGCCTCAAATTTGATATCCAAAGGAAGAAGTTTAATCGCCCACTTTGCCACTCGACCAGCTGCATCTCTATTATTCTGGATCTCTGACAAAGGAGCATCGCTAACGATTGATATTGAATGATTAGAGAAATAATGTGCAACTTTCTTCATGGTCAGGTAAATCCCATAAACAAGCTTCTGATAATGAGGATATCTCTGCTTGGACGGGGTTAAGACTAATGAGATGTAATACATGGGGCACTGAACTTTGAAGGCTTTGCCTTCTTCTTCCCACTCGACCGTGAGCACTGTGCTAACAACCTGTCCTGCGGCTACGATGTAAAGCAACAGAGGCTCCTTGCTAACCGGAGCAGCAAGCACTGACTGGGTGGAAAGCAGGGCTTTGAGCTCTTTAAACGCTACTTCGGCTTCATCATTCCACTCGAATTTGTCAGACTTCTTCATCAGTCGGTAAAGAGGCAGTGCCTTTTCACCGAGGCGTGAGATGAGTCGGCTCAAAGTGGCCAAGCAACCAGTAAGCTTCTGAACATCGTGTAGGCGCACTGGGCGTTTCATTCGGAGGATTGTGCCAATCTTATCTGGGTTTGTATCGATCCCTCGTTCGGAAACAAGGAAACCGAGTAACTTTCCGCCTAGGACTCCAAATGTGCACTTAGATGGGTTAAGCTTGATATCGTACCTTCTCAGGTTGGCAACGGTTTCAGCTAGGTCAGCCAGCAGGTCGGAACCTTTGCGTGACTTAACCACTATGTCATCCATATATGCTTCCACATTCCGACTGATTTGAGTAAGCAGGCACTTCTGAATCATGCGCATGAATTGGCACCGGCATTCTTGAGGCCGAAGGGCATAGTAACATAGCAAAAACACCCGAACGGGGTGATGAAAGCCATTTTTATCTCATCGGATCCATACAGTCGGATCTGATGGTACCCAGAATAAGCATCCAGGAAGGACAGTCGCTCACATCCCGCAGTTGAGTCAACAATCTGGTCGATGCGGGGTAGAGGGAAATGATCTTTTGGGTAGGCCCTATTGATGTGTTTGAAGTCAATACACATTCGAAGTGAATCGTCCTTCTTGGGAACCATAACGACATTGGCGAGCCACTCGGAGTGGTATATCTCGCGGATAAACTCAGCAGCCAGGAGCCGAGCCACTTCTTCGCCAATGGATTTTCTCTTCTCCGTGGCGGACCGACGGAGGTACTCTTTGACGGGTTTTACCTTTGGGTCAACTCACAAACAGTGCTCAGCCAGTCCTCTGGGCACACCTGGCATGTCAGATGGTTTCCATGCAAAGATGTCCCAGTTCTCACGAAGGAACTGGATGATCGCTTCTTCCTATTTGCTGTCGAGTGTCGACGAAATATGGGTCAGAGCAACATTGGGATCGGTCGGGTGAATATGAACTGCCTTGGTCTCTCCGGCCGACTGAAATGCTGACTCGAAAGCATGCCTCTTAGCATGCAGCAAATCACTCGGATCTGCCGTCTTCTGGTACTCTTGGAACTGCACTGCTGCCTTCTGCTCATCTGCTATTTTTGCTCCATCTTGAAGACAATCTTCTGCTCTCTGACGGTTACCAGAAACCGTTATCATGCCTCTGGGTCCAGGCATCTTCATCCTGAGGTAAACATAGCACGGTCGAGCCATAAAGCTAACATAAGCGGGTCTGCCCAAAATGGCATGATATGCGCTCTGGAAATCCACTACCTCAAACGTCAACTTCTTTTTGCGGAAATTCTTTTCATCGCCGAAAACCACATCAAGAGTGATTTGGCCGAGTGATTCGGCTTTCTTTCCTGGAATGATGCCGTGGAATCGCATGTTACTCTCGCTGAGTTTGGACATCGGGATGCCCATTCCTTTGAGAGCTTCAGCATATAGGATGTTCAGGCCACTGCCACCATCCATCAGGACCTAAGTCAGTTGGGTGCCTCCCACGACTAGGTCAACCACCAGCGCCTGCCGCCCGGGGTAGCTACGTGTGTCAGGTGGTCGGATTGGTCGAATGTAATAGGCACCTTTGACCACTTCAGATATCTCGGTGTTACCGGAGCAACCATGTTTAATTCTCTATTAATGACCTTCAGTCGACTTTTGCTCTCAATATCGGCAAAAATCACCAAGGTGGAATTAACATTGGGATAACCATCGTCATCGTCCTTGTCCTCTTCTTCCTTCTCAGGTTCTTTGTCCTTGCCACTAGGTTTACTTTCTTGGCAGCTCTGAATAAGGAGTCGACATTGTCGAGTGGTATGCTTGGGGAGAATTAGATTTCCCTCCTCATCCTTCTTAGTGTGAATGTGACACGGTAAATCCAACACATCATTTCCTTCCTGATCTTTCACCTTCTTAGGGGTCCAGGGCCCTTTAGGTTTCCCTTCGAACTTTCCTTGATTTAACACGGCTGCCTCGGCAGGACCTGCCGCCTCAGCCTTTCGCTTCTGCTTCCGACTGGAATTTCCTCCCCCGGTGTCCTGGGCGACTGTTTTGTGCTTGCTTAGCGTACTTAGTAGCAATCTCCATCATCTGAGTCAAGGACGTATCTCCTGTTCGACCGAATTTCAGGACAAGCTCCCTGTAGCGAACGCCTTCCTTGAAGGCACAGACTGCTTGGTGATCAGACACATTTTCCACTATGTGGTGCAGAGTGATCCATCTCTGGATATAGTCCCTCAGGGTTTCATTCGGTTTCTGCACACAATGCTGTAGTTCTAGTAGACCGGCTGGCCTTTTGCAAGTTCCCTCGAGCGTTCTGGTGAACACTCGGGCTAACTCATCCCAACTCAAAATACTCCCAGGGCCCAACTGAGTCAGCCAAGCTCTGGCAGACCCTTCAAGCATCAGAGGAATGTGCTTCATGGCCACCTTATCGTTGCCCCCGCCGATGTGCACAGCCACTCGGTAATCTTCGAGCCAAGTCGGGTTTCGACTCGCCCGTAAACTTGCTGATGCCAGTCACCATTCTGAAGTTATGGGGTATCTCAGCAGCTCTGATGGCCCTTCCAAAACACTCGGGGCCGGAAACGTGGACTTTGCCTCCACTGGGTCTATCCCGATCCAGCCCTTCTCTGTATGCTATGTTCCGGTCGACCAGACCTTGCACAAGGACGGACCTTGCGTCAAAGCCAGGTTCTCTGGGGTCGACTGGAACTCTGTGGTCGTTCCCGTACAGACGCCTGTCGTATTTGCGCCTGGGCGCGTATGACCCATCCCTCGGAAGGGGCGAAGGCGCTCGACGGTAGTTGTCACAGGCGTACTCACGATCATATTCGCCATGAGCCCTTCCCAAGTACCGATTCCAACGGCGATCGTGGCCTCCCTGCCACAAAGGGGACCTTAGACTGTGAGCCGATTTAATGGTGTTCGCTCTCACTGATCTGTTGTGGATTCTGTTCCGTGAGTGGGAAATAGCGAAGTTCTGTTCTCCCGCTGCTCGGAGCAGCACCCTGATTTGTTCCAGGCCCCTCCCTGCCTTTGAACAGGACGGCTGAATAGACTCTGCAATACGCGCAGCCACTGCCAAATTCTGAATCGGTGTACGGAATACCTGAGTTTCTGGCGGAAATAACTGTCGTGCGCGTCGACTGGATTCAGGAATCAATCGACGAGCACGATCGTCGAGAGAATGTTGGAGATTCTCCAGACGAGTGTACTCAGCCAGAGTGGCCAGGTGCACTGCCTCCAAGGCCCGGGCCTCGGCGGTTTCCCCTATGATAGGGGTCTGGAGAGCCTCCACGTTGCGGCGATGTAGTTCCTCCCTCTGCTGCAAGCTGAGAGGTTGAGGTTGGTACTCTTCATGGTTGAGTGATGGGCCGGCTCTCCTGCCGCCATCACCGCTACAACGAAAGCCAGGCGGACCGTGAAGGGATTCAACCATGAGGACTTCCGCCGCGGGATCATAACTCCCACTTTCGGAAAGAGTATCTGTGATATCAGTCGACAGATCGATCAATCCGCGAGAATACATGTCGGGCTCGATAGCCGCGACTTGGGGGGTGAAGGTTTGATGAGCCACTGCGTGTCTCACCCATCGCTGGAGCCCCGAGCGGCCAGACCGCTTGCGGTGACGTCCAGCGGAGTGAGTCAACAACGCGATGACCGACTGATATGGTGAAGATGGCTGCCTGAGGAGGATGCCCCAGGAGCTCGACAGAAGTGCGCCGAGCCGCAAGCCGGAAGGGCCTCGACGTCGAGGGGAGCCTCCTGGAGCCAGGCGCAATCGTCGGCGATGAAGATGAGCGCGTTGAGCCGGATCTCGCGGCCCATGACCAAATCGCCACCGAAAACCATGCTGATGAAGGTCGTAGAAAATGCAACCTCGCCGGAAGTCACTAAGACGCTTTGCCCCACGGTGGGCGCCAACTGTCATGGTACTAAGTCTGACAGTAAGAATAGGGGGTACGTATGGAGAGGCAAGGTCCTAGCTACAGCAAGGTTGTACGCAAGTGTTTACAGGTTCAGGCCCTTCTCACAGGAGGTAAAAGCCCTACGTCTCGGTGCCCGGAGGCGGTCGACTGGATTATGAGTATGTGTGTGTGTGTTATAGGGGGTGCGGACCCTTGTCCCAGAGGAGGGGGGTGGCTTATATAGAGTTCGCCAGGACCCCAGCCATCTCCCGTTACAGAGGGTTGAATGTACATAAAGATTGAGGCGTTACTGGTAATGACAGCCTTAAGTGCCCTTAATGACCTTAAAGATTACGGAGTGAATACTCGCCCGTTGCTGTTTTGAGTGACTTCTGGTCTTCAATAGGTCAAGTGGTTGACTGGTCGTGTGACTTCGGGAAGGAGGGGTATCTGAGTGGTTCTTTGGTCGAGTGGATTGCACTCGACACCTTTACTGGGTACCCTTTGTTGTATCTTGAGCTTCTTTGCTTCTAGGGTAGCGACCTTAGGTAGGGCGTATAGGTCAGTCCTGTGACCCTACCCTAGGTCTGTATCCTCATCAAGGCCCGCCGGTGTGTGTTGTGTGTGTGATGTAACCACTGATGGGCCTCACTTTCGATATGTTAACGGTGACTTTCTCCTACTGAATATATATTTCCGTATTATTATTTCTATGATATATATAAAAAAAGGGGACTAGCAACGTCTTATCATGATTTTGCACGAAGCAATATCTTTTATGGTGCACGTTAAAAGTATCTTACTTTCCATATTGATTACTAAATTGGCATGTATTATCATGATATACGGGTTTTATATAAAATTTAATTAAATAATTAATATATGTTGTGTGAAATCTGTGCATTGCATTTGTCGGATTGCTAGTGATGATAAATCTCTAGAGTTTTAATTACCCTTTTTCCTTTTGAGATTAAAAAGTGTATTTTCTATTTTTCACACGAGGATCCAAGTTATGTGTTTACAACAAGAATCTATTAAAAACTATATATGAGTATGTTTATAGAATAAAATTGTTATGGTAACACTATCATGTGACGCCAACAATGTAACATGTAATCGTTTTCTTTAAACCTATGAAACCTAGCCACCACATGCAAGGGAACATGCACCACAATTTGCACCTCAGAGGGATCCATCCCTCCATGGGTTGCTCCTGTAGCTACGGGTTGGAGGGGAACCATGTGACTTTGGTTTTGCACATGTTCAATAGTTCAATGGCTTAGTTAGCTATTCGTCTTCAGCTGTGGCGATGGTGGTGACGAATAAGTTTTCTCTAGATCTCTTATAAAAATTTTAATTCTCTCAGCTATTGTTGTTAAATTTGGTAGTTGGCGTCTGCAATGTCTTAGGCCCTTTGGATCTGGGCGGGGCACTTCGTGCACTTTCATATTAGTGTCGGGGTAATGCTCCTATTCTTCTTGCTCTTTGTGGTGGTGGTGACATGGTGTTAAGGGAATCCAACGCCTTCGATGGTAGAAGGTCAGCCCTTGGGACGGGTGGGATGTTTTCGCGGTCGTTTTTGTGCTGGCAACGAGGTTGTGGTCTCCTTTTATTTATTTGTGTATTTCCTTGATGTGACAGAACGCTTTGTGGCGGTTCATACTTCCACTCCATTATAGTGGCGCTTTCTCTGCCGTTGTTCTGAAGTTGGCAATTTTCGTGAGATGGTTCAGGTTGCTCTACACAAAGACTTCTACAATCACGACTTCTTCTCTGCGGCGTTGGTTCAGGCGAACCTTAGTACTATGACTTCTCAATCGTAGAATACAATGTCATGCCGGGCTTGACAATGAAATGGTGGGGATTGATGGTGTGCCTTCGACTTATGCTGGAGGTTGAGTTTGTTTTTAGCTCCTTGTTGTAATTTTCATGGTTTTTTGTCATGTCTTGTATTTTTGAAAGTTTTCAATACAAATCCAAGGCCTTACATGAAAAAATATGACCCCCCAGGTCTTAGAGACACTCCAACACGCCGACCATTTCATCCGCGCGTGTCCGTTTAGGTTGTCAGGGACAGAAAAGTCGGCCCAACCGCCGACCTAAACAGACGCGCATCCGCTTTTCGTCCGCCTGCCGACCCATTCTCGACCCAAATTTGAGTCTCATTTCCATCGGCGCGGACATGAAATAGATGCGCATGACATGCGCCTACTCCTCCCCCTGGCCCGCCAGTCGGTGGCATATTGGCCATTCTCTTCCACCCCTATCGAGAGCACGCCCTTGCCCGCCCCTGTTGGGGAACACGGTATGTCCTACGATCATGAAAGATCTATCTAGGTGATGCATAGAAACAAGAGGGGGGAGTCTGTCCACGTACCCTCATAGACCGAAAGCGGAACCATTTAGTAACGCGATTGATGTACTCGAACTTCTTTGCGATCCAACCGATCAAGTACCGAACGTACGACACCTCCGCGTTCAGCACATGTTCAACTCGATGATGTCCCTCGTACTCTTGATCCAGTTGAGGCTGAGGGTGAGTTCTGTCAGCACGACGGCGTTGCGACGGTGATGATGATGCTACTGGCGCAGGGCTTTGCCTAAGCTCCGCAACGGTATGATCGAGGTGTGTAACTGTGGAGGGGGGCACTACACACGGCTAAAAGATCAACTTGTGTGTTCTAGGGTGCCCCCTGCCCCCATATATAAAGGAGCAAGGGGAGGCCGGCCGACCCTCCTAGGCGCACCCCAACAAGGGGAGTCCTACTAGGACTACTAGTCCTAGTAGGATTCCACCAAGGGGGAAAGAGGGGGAAGGAAGGAGAGGGAGAGGGAGAAGGAAAGGGGGGCGCCACCCCCCTCCTAGTCCAATTCAGACTTAAGGGGGAGGGGGCACGCGGCCTGCCCTGCCGCCCCCCTCTCTCTCCACTAAGGCCCATGTGGCCCATTAGTTCCCCCGAGGGGTTCCGATAACCCTCCGGCACTCCGGTTTTATCTGAAACTTCTTCGGAACACTTCCGATTTCCGAACATAGCCATCCAATATATCAATCTTTATGTCTTGACCATTTCGAGATTCCTCGTTACGTCTGTGATCTCATCCGAGACTCCGAACAAACTTCGTTCATCAAAAATACATAACTCATAATACATATCGTCATTGAACGTTAAGCGTGCGGATCCTACGGGTTCGAGAACTATGTAGACATGACCGAGACACATCTCTGGTCAATAACCAATAGCAGAACCTGGATGCTCATATTGGCTTATACATATTCTACGAATATCTTTATCGGTTAAACCGCATAACAACATACATTGTTCCCTTTGTCATCGATATGTTACTTGCCCGAGGTTCGATCATCGGTATCATCATACCTAGTTTAATCTTGTTACCGGCAAGTCTCTTTACTCGTTCCGTAATACTTCATCCCGCAACTAACTCATTACTTACAATGCTTGCAAGGCTTATAGTGATGAGCATTACCGAGAGGGCCCAGTGATACCTCTTCGAAACACGGAGTGACAAATCCTAATCTTGATCTATGCCAACCCAATAAACACCTTCGGAGACACATTTAGAGCACCTTTATAATCACCCATTTACATTGTGACCTTTGGTAGCACACAAAGTGTTCCTCCGGTATTCGGGAGTTTCATAATCTCATAGTCTGAGGAACATGTATAAGTCATGAAGAAAGCAGTAGCAATGAAACTGTCACGATCATAATGCTAAGCTAATGAATGGGTCATGTCCATCACATCATTCTCCTAATGATGTAATCCCGTTCATCAAATGACGACTCATGTCTATGGTTAGGAAACATAATCATCTTTGATAAATGAGCTAGTCAAGTAGAGGCATACTAGGGACAATATGTTTTGTCTATGTATTCACACATGTACTAAGTTTCCGGTTAATACAATTCTAGCATGAATAATAAACATTTATCATGAAATAAGGAAATAAAACATAACTTTATTATTGCCTCTAGGGCATATTTCCTTCAGTCTTCCACTTGCACTAGAGTCAATAATCTAGATTACATAGTAATGATTCTAACACACATGGAGCTTTGGTGATGATCATGTTTTGCTCGTGGAAGAGGCTTAGTCAAAGTGTCTGCAACATTCAGATCCGTATGTATCTTGCAAATCTCTATGTCCCCCTTCGACACTTGATGACGAATGGAATTCAAGTGTCTCTTGATGTGCTTTGTTCTCTTGTGAAATCTAGATTCCTTTGTCAAGGCAATTGCACCAGTATTGTCACAAAAGATTTTCATTGGACCCGATGCACTAGGTTTGACACCTAGATCTGATATGAACTCCTTCATCCAAACTCCTTCATTTGCTGCTTCCGAAGCAGCAATGTACTCACACATAGATCCCGCCGTGATGCTCTTCTTGGAACTGCACCAAGTGACAACTCCTCCATTCAATAAAAATACGTATCCAGTTTGCAACTTTGAGTCATCCTGATCAGTGTCAAAGCTTGCATCGAGGTAACCGTTTACGACGAGCTCTTTTTCACCTCCATAAATAAGAAACATATCCTTAGTCCTTTTCAGGTATTTCAGGATGTTCTTGACCGCTGTCCAGTGCTCCACTCTAGGATTACTTTGGTACCTCCCTGCTATGCTTATAGCAAGGCACACATCAGGTTTGGTACACAACGTTGCATACATGATAGAACCTATGGCTGAAGCATAGGGAATGACTTTCATTTTCTCTCTATCTTCTGCAGTGGTCGGGCTTTGAGTCTGACTCAACTTCACACATTGTAATGTAGGCAAGAATCCTTTCTTTGACTGATCCATTTGAACTTCTTCAAAACTTTATAAAGGTATGTGCTTTGTTAAAGTCCAATTAGGCATTTTGATCTATTTCTATAGATCTTAATGCCCAATATGTAAGCAGCTTCACCGAGGTCATTCATCGAAAAACTCTTATTCAAGTATCCCTTTATGCTATATAGAAATTCTATATCATTTCCAATCAACAATATTTCATCCACATATAATATTAGAAATTCTACAGAGCTCCCACTCACTTTCTTGTAAATACAGGCTTCTCCAAAAGTCTGTATAAAACCATATGCTTTGATCACACTATCAAAACATTTATTCCAACTCCGAGAGGCTCGCACCAGTCCATAAATGGATCGCTGGAGCTTGCACACTTTGTTAGCACCCTTTGGATCAACAAAACCTTATGGTTGCATCATATACAACTCTTCTTCCAGAAATCCATTCAGGAATGCAGTTTTGATATCCATCTGCCAAATTTCATAATCATAAAATGCGGCAATCGCTAACATGATTCAGACAGACTTAAGCACTACGGGTGAGAAAGTCTCATCGTAGTCAACTCCTTGAACTTGTCGAAAACCTTTTGCAACAACTCAAGCTTTGTCGACAGTAACATTACCGTCAGCGTCGGTCTTCTTCTTGAAGATTCATTTATTTTCTATGGCTTGCCGATTATCGGGCAAGTCCACCAAAGTCCACACTTTGTTCTCATACATGGATCCCATCTCAGATTTCATGGCCTTAAGCCATTTGGCGGAATCTGGGCTTATCATTGCTTCCTCATAGTTCGTAGGTTCACAATGGTCTAGTAACATAACTTCCAGAATGTAACACCCCCAGTGTCATGCTACAGTAACCCTCTTTGATTAAGTTAATCATTTTTCAAACAGTGCTTAATCACCTTTGTTCAATATCCCATTTGAAATTCTAGTCAATTCAAATTCAATTGAAGTTTGAAGTTGCTCAAAAGTTGCTGTAAAAATGTTCATCATTTGCCAAAAATTCCATAACAATTATTTGTTAAGGAACACAACATCACTTTTGTGCAGAGATGAGCATTAGCAATTATAACAACACCAATTCAGCATTTTTAGATGCTATCCTATTTATAAAGAATACTGAATGAATTCTTCTGGTCTCCAAAATATTTATGGCACTATCTATAATCACCAGGGATTTAATGGGACTCCTCCCAAATTTTTCCTAAGTGAAATAGTTGACCAAATAATTCTCTTTCTCTCTCTGATAATAAATAAAAGCTAAAACAAAAAGAAGAAATAGAAAAGGCCTAAACGCTACTGTGGGGCTGGGCCTCTAGTTCTACAGTGCGGCCCAACCCACCGGGGCTGGCCTTTTCCTTACCTCCCACCAACTACAGAGAGAGGGCGAAGGCCATGGCCAGTGCCCGACGCGCGCCCCCTTCGCCACTGTAGTTCCCCCCAGATGGATAAAAGGAAACCCCCTGCTCCTTCTCGTCCCCTCCCCGAACCCTAGATCCATTAGCTCCCTTCTCCTCGCGCCCCTCCTCGATCTGGACCCTGCGCCCGAAACCACCATAGCCGCGCCGTCGACGTTCTCGTAGCCGGCGTTGTCCCCGAGCCTCGCGAGCATGCCCAAGGACCACGCGTCATCGTCCTCGGCCTCGCCATAGCAGGAGCCGCCGCGGATCATCGCCGAGCCATCCCCTTCGTCCATCTTCTTCAACTCCAGCCTCCGCGCATCGCCGTTCGCTTGGCTCCACCCCGACCCCTTCCGGCCATTCTGAGCTCACCATTGACACCCCTCCCGGTGAGCCACGTGGTTCCCCCTATTTCCTCGTTGGTTCCATTGTCTCCTGTTGCCACCACCACCGAGCCGTGCTCCGTCGAGCTCGCACGTGCCTGTGTAGTCCCGCCGCTGCTGCGCCCGTCGTTGACTGCAGCCGCCCCGGCGTGCCCGGCGCCCACTGTCCCGCATGTTGACCTGCACCCGGCCATGCCCTGCGTCGCCCATGGCTGCTGCTCTCCCGCACACCGCTCGCTGCCATTCCAGCCCCGTCGAAGCCGCCGCTGCCTCCTCGAACGGCGACGCTGTCATCCTGTAACGCCCTCGATGCGGCTATAGCTCCCACGTGTCGAGGCACGACTTAGAGGCATAACCGCATTGAAAGCAATGTCGCAAGTCAGGCAATCATTACAACATCCCATGTAATATATAATAAAAGGGGGAGATAACATAGCTGGCTTACACTCGCCACGTCACATCAGAGTACATAAATAACATCCATCAAACAAATCACTCATGGCCCGACTACGGTGCCAAAATAGCAAAGACCCCCAACATGCGACAAGGTCCTGAATCGATAACCCCAACTAGGCACCACTACTGATCATCTGGAAAGGACACGTAGTAACGCTGAGAGTCCTCGTCGAACTCCCACCTGAGCTCGTAATCGTCAACTGGAGCAGAATCACCTGGACCTGCATCTGGAGTTGTAGAATCTGTGAGCCACAGGGACTCAGCAATCTCACACCCACGCGATCAAGACTATTTAAGCTCATGGGAATGGATAAGGCAAATATATGTGGAGCTGCAGCAAGCGACTAGCATATGTGGTGGCTAACTTATACGCAAAAGAGAGCGAGAAGAGAAGGCGAAGCACGAGCGAGAAGCTAAA
>NC_041385.1:650526857-650529149 GCF_002162155.2 Triticum dicoccoides
AAATAAGATGACCCTCGGGCTCCGGAAACCCAAGGGAAAAAGAGGCTAGGTGACAAATGGTAAAACCAATGTTGGGCATTGCTGGAAAAGCTTTAATCAAGACGAACTATCAAGGGGTTCCCATTATAGCCCAACCGTGTAAGGGACGCAACAATCCGGGAACATAACACCGATATGACGGAAACTAGGGCGGCAAGAGTGGAACAAAACACTAGGCGAGAGGCCGAGCCTTCCACCCTTTACCAAGTATATAGATGCGTTAGGATAACATAGCAATATAATGATATCCCAACAAGCAATATAAATGTTCCAACAAGGAACGGCTCCAATCTTCACCTGCAACTAACAACGCTATAAGAAGGGCTGAGCAAGCGGTAACATAGTCAATCAACGGTTTGCTAGGACAAAGGTGGGTTAGAGGTTCAACATGGCAATTGGGAGGCTGACAAGCAAATGGTAGGCATCGAAGCAGTGGCAAGCAAAAGAGCGAGCAAACTAGCATAGCAAAGATAGTAGTGATTTCGAGGGTATGATCATCTTGCCTGCACAGTTGTCAGAGTTGACTGGCTCCTCACAAGCAAACTCAACGGGCTCCTCGGTAGCAAACTCGTCTCCCGGCTCTACCCAACAAGACAAACAAGCAACAAGGATACAATCAACCACGGGCAAGACCAAGCAATATGATGAAATGACGATATGCTATGCGGGATGCGATGCGGGATGCAAAATGCAAGATATGACAGGAAATGCATGAACCTGGCATCAACTTGGAAAACCAAGTGTGCCACTGGATAGAGGGGATGAAATCGCTTGAAAACGATATAAAGATCATTGGAATCGGAGTTACGGTTTAGAAATGGCAAGCGTTTTAAGATACGACACCGGTCTGCGATTTACAGCAAGTAGGCATCTAAATGCAACGAAATGAACATGCTACAGCCACCAAACATGAAAACAAAATACATGGCAGTGATGTACACAAGATGGTTGACAAAACACTAGCACTGAGCCATAGGAAAATTCATCCATTAAGAGGTTCAAACAAGCATGGCTAAAACGCAAATGCAAAACAGATTTCAGACTTAGTGAAATTAACACTAGTCTGAAATTTCAGATCACGATGCTCTCTTCGGAGCAGCAAAACAACATGGTAGAAAACCTGAACATGACAAGTAAGAACATGGCATGGAGCTACCCAACAAGCTTAATAAAACACCCAAAGTGACCTGGGGCCAAAAGGGTTCGCAAAATACTCTACCGAGCTCACGAACATCGCTCGAACACAATCAGTTTTCAGACTTAGTGAAAACTGAGACATGCTGAAATTTAACTCACGAAGGCATGTAAACGAGCTCGATGCACTCACTACGGTGCAAGTCATGGCAAGGAAAGCATATAACCAGCAAGAAGGCACAAAGTGCTAGCTACACATGGCAAGAACGAAGGCATAGCATGCATGGAACACTAACGGTAGCATCGGCGAAATCGCAAACAAGTTGACGATCTGCCCAGATTAACAACGAAGCAAAAGTTGAGCTCGATTGAGTCAACCTAGAGCACTCCACAAATGCCAACAAAGACATGGATGGATAGAGCATGACTCAAATATCAAAACTCCCTTACTGATCATCCTCAAAAGAGGCACGGATCACTAGGAAACAAGCTGGACATATAGCATCATGAACTAAAATATCCCAGACTTAGTGAAAATCACTAAGTCCCTGGAATCTGCAATCTCAGGTACCTTACTTCGCAAGCTTGCACAAGACAACACACACATCCTAAAAATGCATGGGTGGCACCTCTGGAAAGAAGACAAAATGCTTCACAATACATCCCAAAGGGGCACAGGCATATCATGCACGGATTAAACATAGAAAAAATGACAAAAGTGCATGATGAACTAACGGATCTGCAATTTAACTCACGAAGCCTCCTTCTAACAGCATTTTGGGCGTCAAGATGACCTCAAATGCAAATGATGCAATGGAATGAAATGATGTACATGTCGAGACGAAGATTTTGATATATCATACGCCCAAAACGGATCTACGGTTGCGGAGATACAAGCAGTCAAAGATAGCACGAAAATTAGGGTTTCGGGGGAGAGAGGTCAACCGAAATATCCCAGATCCAGATCTGGATCGGGCACGGACTCCGAGGCGGCGCCGGGGAACACTGTAGCTGGCCGGACTTGGCCGCCGGAGTCGCGGGAGGAGGCGGCCGGGGCGGATCCGGTGGTCGCCGGGGCGACGAGGGGCGGCGAGGTGGCCGGCGGGGCCGGCCGCGGGC
>NC_041385.1:650529159-650534074 GCF_002162155.2 Triticum dicoccoides
TGGCGGCCCCCGAGTGGGCGGGCTGCGGCGGCGGACGCTGTCCGGCCGGGGGCGGACACGTCCGTCGGCGCGGATCTGGCGGGGATCTGTTTTTTTTTTAGGGTTTCGGGGAGAGGGAGAGATCCGAAAACGGAGGGGTGTATATATAGGCATAGAGGGAGCTAGGAGAGTCCAAATGAGGTGCGGTTTTCGCCCACATGATCGTGATCGAACGCTCTAGGACATGGAGCAGAGTTTGGTGGGTTTTGGGCCAAATTTGGGGGGTGTTGGGCTGCAACACACACGAGGCCTTTTCGGTCCCTCGGTTAACCGTTGGAGTATCAAACGAAGTCCAAATGACACGAAACTTGACAGGCGGTCTACCGGTAGTAAACCAAGGCCGCTTGGTAAGTCTCGGACCAATCCGGAAATGTTTAATCCCCACACGAGAAAGAAAGGTAGAAACGACCACCGGAGGAGAACGAAGCGCCGGAATGCAAAACGGACAACGGGGAAAATGCTCGAATGCATGAGATGAACATGTATGCCAATGCAATGCACGTGATGACATGGTATGAGATGCATGAAAACGAAAACAACACACACGAAGACAAAGACCCAACCCGAGAAATAAATATAACTTGGCGCCGGAGACGGCAAGAGTTGGATACAAATATGGAAAGTTACATCTGGGGCGTTACAACACTCCACCACTACGAAAAGATCTCGTCCCGAGATCTAGGACTGAAAGAACTCCGGGTACTCAGAACGGAGGTGATCCTCTTCAAATGATCACATATCCATAAATTGAGAAGCCACGAAGAATTAAGGTAGAGAAATAAATCAACAAGGTACGGATCAAGAACGAATAATCGGTAAGAAATCCCAATCTCAAACCAATATCCGTGGAAGAAGAACTAGAGCTACTAGATTTTCCACCTATGAAACTCCCGAACCTTTCCGGTTATGCAATCAGGTGTTGGGGATACAGGGGAAGCACAATATCTCACCCAAACTAGCAAATCCTACATCCAGCTGTATCCATCCTTCAACACATAACCAGGAAAACTTCGGAAACCATCTACCTCAACCTTCGAAAAGCATCCGTTATACAAGTTATGGCGATACTCCCGAACTCCCGCCCCAGTACTGGGTGGCGTCGAGGTTATCTCACCAACGAACTGCATAAAAGAGATTTTCGATGTCGGCGAACATATCTCAAGTATACCAGAATTGCAACGATGAAATTGTGACGACAACACCTCGGAGCTCGACTCCCCGGGACACTGCCACAACCCCTAAAGACAGGAGGCACCAAGAACAATGTTCTCGTCACAAAACCATCGTAACAAAACCAAGATACTCGCGTGAACCTAAAAAAATTTTTAGTGAAATTTGAGAAGAGAAGAGTCAAAACTCTACGCCAGGATGCCTTACCAGAGCGATGAGGAGGCTGAGAAGTAAAAAGAATTCCTAAGCTCTCCGATATATAATTCCTAAGGACTCAAAACATTTTTCTAGACACAACTCGGCTGCTAAAAACGATCAAGCAATGGGGCTCCTAAGGTCGGGGAAGGCTCTGATTACCAACTTGTAATGCCCTCGATGCGGCTATAGCTCCCACGTGTCGAGGCACGACTTAGAGGCATAACCGCATTGAAAGCAATGTCGCAAGTCAGGCAATCATTACAACATCCCATGTAATATATAATAAAAGGGGGAGATAACATAGCTGGCTTACACTCGCCACGTCACATCAGAGTACATAAATAACATCCATCAAACAAATCACTCATGGCCCGACTACGGTGCCAAAATAGCAAAGACCCCCAACATGCGACAAGGTCCTGAATCGATAACCCCAACTAGGCACCACTACTGATCATCTGGAAAGGACACGTAGTAACGCTGAGAGTCCTCGTCGAACTCCCACCTGAGCTCGTAATCGTCAACTGGAGCAGAATCACCTAGACCTGCATCTGGAGTTGTAGAATCTGTGAGCCACAGGGACTCAGCAATCTCACACCCACGCGATCAAGACTATTTAAGCTCATGGGAATGGATAAGGCAAATATATGTGGAGCTTCAGCAAGCGACTAGCATATGTGGTGGCTAACTTATACGCAAAAGAGAGCGAGAAGAGAAGGCGAAGCACGAGCGAGAAGCTAAAGGAACATCCTGCGCAAGCATAACTCCAACACCGTGTCCACTTCCCGGACTCCGCCGAGAAGGGGCCATCACGGTAACACACACGGTTGTTTCATTTTAATTAAGTTTAGTTCAAGTCATCTACAACCGGACATTAACAAATTCCCATCCGCCCATAACCGCGGGCACGGCTTTCGAAAGATCAATCCCTGCAGGGGGGTCCCAACTTAGCCCATAACAAGCTCTCACGGTCAACGAAGGAATAGACCTCCACCCAAGACATACCGATCAGACTCGGTATCTCGGTACAACAAGATGATTCGGCAGGTTAAAGCAAGTCCAGCAACACCGCCCGAATGTGCCGACAAATCCCGATAGGAGCTGCACATATCTCTTTCTCAGGGCACGCTCGGATAGGTCAAGCTACGAGTAAAACCAAACCTCAAGTTTCCCCGAGGTGGCCCCGCAGGCTGCCTGGTTCGGACCAACACTCAGAGGAGCACTGGCCCGGGGGGGGGGTTAAATAAGATGACCCTCGGGCTCCGGAAACCCAAGGGAAAAAAAGGCTAGGTGACAAATGGTAAACCAATGTTGGGCATTGCTGGAAAAGCTTTAATCAAGACGAACTATCAAGGGGTTCCCATTATAGCCCAACCGTGTAAGGGACGCAACAATCCGGGAACATAACACCGATATGACGGAAACTAGGGCGGCAAGAGTGGAACAAAACACTAGGCGAGAGGCCGAGCCTTCCACCCTTTACCAAGTATATAGATGCGTTAAGATAACATAGCAATATAATGATATCCCAACAAGCAATATAAATGTTCCAACAAGGAACGGCTCCAATCTTCACCTGCAACTAACAACGCTATAAGAAGGGCTGAGCAAGCGGTAACATAGTCAATCAACGGTTTGCTAGGACAAAGGTGGGTTAGAGGTTCAACATGGCAATTGGGAGGCTGACAAGCAAATGGTAGGCATCGAAGCAGTGGCAAGCAAAAGAGCGAGCAAACTAGCATAGCAAAGATAGTAGTGATTTCGAGGGTATGATCATCTTGCCTGCACAGTTGTCAGAGTTGACTGGCTCCTCACAAGCAAACTCAACGGGCTCCTCGGTAGCAAACTCGTCTCCCGGCTCTACCCAACAAGACAAACAAGCAACAAGGATACAATCAACCACGGGCAAGACCAAGCAATATGATGAAATGACGATATGCTATGCGGGATGCGATGCGGGATGCAAAATGCAAGATATGACAGGAAATGCATGAACCTGGCATCAACTTGGAAAACCAAGTGTGCCACTGGATAGAGGGGATGAAATCGCTTGAAAACGATATAAAGATCATTGGAATCGGAGTTACGGTTTAGAAATGGCAAGCGTTTTAAGATACGACACCGGTCTGCGATTTACAGCAAGTAGGCATCTAAATGCAACGAAATGAACATGCTACAGCCACCAAACATGAAAACAAAATACATGGCAGTGATGTACACAAGATGGTTGACAAAACACTAGCACTGAGCCATAGGCAAATTCATCCATTAAGAGGTTCAAACAAGCATGGCTAAAACGCAAATGCAAAACAGATTTCAGACTTAGTGAAATTAACACTAGTCTGAAATTTCAGATCACGATGCTCTCTTCGGAGCAGCAAAACAACATGGTAGAAAACCTGAACATGACAAGTAAGAACATGGCATGGAGCTACCCAACAAGCTTAATAAAACACCCAAAGTGACCTGGGGCCAAAAGGGTTCGCAAAATACTCTACCGAGCTCACGAACATCGCTCGAACACAATCAGTTTTCAGACTTAGTGAAAACTGAGACATGCTGAAATTTAACTCACGAAGGCATGTAAACGAGCTCGATGCACTCACTATGGTGCAAGTCATGGCAAGGAAAGCATATAACCAGCAAGAAGGCACAAAGTGCTAGCTACACATGGCAAGAACGAAGGCATAGCATGCATGGAACACTAACGGTAGCATCGGCGAAATCGCAAACAAGTTGACGATCTTCCCAGATTAACAACGAAGCAAAAGTTGAGCTCGATTGAGTCAACCTAGAGCACTCCACAAATGCCAACAAAGACATGGATGGATAGAGCATGACTTAAATATCAAAACTCCCTTACTGATCATCCTCAAAAGAGGCACGGATCACTAGGAAACAAGCTGGACATATAGCATCATGAACTAAAATATCCCAGACTTAGTGAAAATCACTAAGTCCCTGGAATCTGCAATCTCAGGTACCTTACTTCGCAAGCTTGCACAAGACAACACACACATCCTAAAAATGCATGGGTGGCACCTCTGGAAAGAAGATAAAATGCTTCACAATACATCCCAAAGGGGCACAGGCATATCATGCACGGATTAAACATAGAAAAAATGACAAAAGTGCATGATGAACTAACGGATCTGCAATTTAACTCACGAAGCCTCCTTCTAACAGCATTTTGGGCGTCAAGATGACCTCAACTGCAAATGATGCAATGGAATGAAATGATGTACATGTCGAGACGAAGATTTTGATATATCATACGCCCAAAACGGATCTACGGTTGCGGAGATACAAGCAGTCAAATATAGCACGAAAATTAGGGTTTCGGGGGAGAGAGGTCAACCGAAATATCCCAGATCCAGATCTGGATCGGGCACGGACTCCGAGGCGGCGCCGGGGAACACTGTAGCTGGCCGGACTTGGCCGCCGGAGTCGCGGGAGGAGGCGGCCGGGGCGGATCCGGTGGTCGCCGGGGCGACGAGGGGCGGCGAGG
>NC_041385.1:650534849-650549971 GCF_002162155.2 Triticum dicoccoides
TTTTTTTTTTAGGGTTTCGGGGAGAGGGAGAGATCCGAAAACGGAGGGGTGTATATATAGGCATAGAGGGAGCTAGGAGAGTCCAAATGAGGTGCGGTTTTCGCCCACATGATCGTGATCGAACGCTCTAGGACATGGAGCAGAGTTTGGTGGGTTTTGGGCCAAATTTGGGGGGTGTTGGGCTGCAACACACACGAGGCCTTTTCGGTCCCTCGGTTAACCGTTGGAGTATCAAACGAAGTCCAAATGACACGAAACTTGACAGGCGGTCTACCGGTAGTAAACCAAGGCCGCTTGGCAAGTCTCGGACCAATCCGGAAATGTTTAATCCCCACACGAGAAAGAAAGGTAGAAACGACCACCGGAGGAGAACGAAGCGCCGGAATGCAAAACGGACAACGGGGAAAATGCTCGAATGCATGAGATGAACATGTATGCCAATGCAATGCACGTGATGACATGGTATGAGATGCATGAAAACGAAAACAACACACACGAAGACAAAGACCCAACCCGAGAAATAAATATAACTTGGCGCCGGAGACGGCAAGAGTTGGATACAAATATGGAAAGTTACATCTGGGGCGTTACACATCCACCTGCCAGCCACCCGGCAGCCTCCCGTTCGCCCATCCAGACGCGCGCGAGCGCCAGCCGCCCTTGGGACCACGCGGCGCGCCCAACCGCCTCCTACAGCGTCGTCGCCGGTGTGCTCTGCCACGCCGTGGTTAGTCGCTGACGTGGCGTCATTAGCCACTTGATTAACCCCAGCTAACCCCACTGACATCTGGCCCCAGGCCACTAATTAAATCTGTTAGTTTTAATAAAAACTGTTTTTAGGCCCAGATTCACTGACATGCGGGTCAGGCTAGACCCGCTGACCGGTCAAAGGTTGACTAGTCAACTGTTGCGTCAGCAGTTGACTGGCCCCACCTGTCGGCCACCGGTGCATCTCTGGGTGCACTGCACCGGGTGCACCCAGTGTTTTAACTAGAATATTTTCGAATTAATTTTTAATCCAGAAATTTCAGAAAATGTTTTAAACTTTAGAAATTCATAGAAAATAAATCGTAACTCGGATGGAGATGTTTTCTACATGAAAGTTGCTCAGAAAAGCGGTCCGTTCATCTGTCACATGCCCCTAGTAGGCTGAACATGGAACATTCCCCCTCCAGTCATCTGTTTGACACAGGTCCGGAACCGGGGATACTTTCCCGGATGTTTCCCCCTTTCACCCGTATCGCTTACTACCGCGTTAGGTCACCCCTAGCACCGCGTATTGCCATGTTACGCTTTGTGATGCTTTGATTGCTCTGTTATTTATTATGTTCCCTCTCTTCTCTCCGGTAGACCCCGAGACCGATGCTGCCACTGTGATCGACTACGTCGACGACGACCCCTCCTTGCCAGAGCAACCAAGCAAGCCCCCCCTTTGATCATCTCGATATCGCCCATTCCATTATCTTATGCTTGCATTAGATTTTGCTACTGTTATTGATTGCTCCTATTCTGATGCATAGCCTGCTTTTGTATCTGTTGTTGTACCTTACCTGCTTATCCTAAACTGCTTAGTATAGGTTGGTTAGTAATCCATCAGTGACCCCCACCTTGTCCCTGTTGCCCCTGCTTCATCATTGAAGACCCGATCAACGGGATCGAAGACCAGGCCCTGGCACCTCACATCACTTTCCCCATAGTTGCTCGACACTGCTGGGTTGCTATCCAGTGCCGAGGGTGAGACCTCTATAACACTTCTGATGTTAACCCTGTAGTGTAGCTATTCGGTCGTGGTCATTGAGGGTGATTCCGCCTTAACCACTTCTGATACGACTCTGTCGTGCAACCCCTCAAGTGTGAACCCCGGGGGTGATTCCTCTTACGTTCACCTTGATGATTACATCGAGTGGAGTTCACCGGGGGTGATTCCTCGGGTTTTCCCCTTGATGACTGGACACACGGATACTTGGACTTTACAACTATTACTTGGAAAGGCGTGTCGACCCCGAGGGGTACCCGTGAGTGATGTGGAGACGGGTTGACCCGGAGGGTGCCCGCGAGATACTTATGAGGCGTGGCCGGGCATTCCTAGCCCTTGCCGCAAGTCCTCGAGATGGGGCAACGGGGTCACATCTTTCGTGAGTCTCTGCTTGTTACCGCGCGTTCCTAATCCACTACGATTTGGATATTTGATCCAAGGGGCCTCTGGCCTGATAGCACTAACCATCACGTGGGCATAGTATGGGCGTTCTGCGTCGTATACATTAGCCGAAGCTTAATAGACGTCAGCGACTAAGCGGCGCGCGTCGGGTTGGACTGGTAAGCACCTACCTTTTTTTAAGGAGGTAGCTAGGTCTGCTCACTGGCCGCCCACGCAACATGCAGGAGTTCCTGGGGAGATGGCCCATGACCCCTGGGGGCATAGGTTTAGTCCGGCGTGTTGACCTCTCTATTAAGCCTAGGTCGGGTTGCGGCGTATTGTTTGGCCGAGGCCGGGCATGACCCAGGAAAGTGTGTCCGACCGGAGTTAATCGAGCGTGGTGGGTAAGTTGGTGCACCCCTGCAGGGAAGAAAACATCTATCGATAGCCTCTCCTATGGTAACGGACACTTGGAGTTGTATCCCGATCGATACAACTAGAACTGGATACTTGTGATGAGAATTGGATTGTGATGAGAAATGGATAGTATGGCTCTGGGATTGCTTTCTCGCAGGGAGTCAAGAAAGGATCTCTGGCCGAGGTTGATAACACTACTACTACTTTATTTTATGCTACCCTACTCCCTCTTGTTTGCTGCAAGATGGTGGTTTCCAGAAGATGCTAGTCTTCGTTAGGACTAGGCCTTTTCTCTATTCTGGCATTTCTGCAACCCGGTCCACATATACAGCCTTCCTTTGATAATGTTGCATATGTAGTGTAGATCCTTGCTTGCGAGTACTTTGGATGAGTACTCATGGTTGCTTTGCTCCCCTTTTTCCACCTCTTTCCATTCTTCTCGGATGTTGCAACCAGATGGTGGAGCCCAGGAGCCAGACGACACCACCGACGACTACTACTACCCCGAGGGTGCCTACTACTACACGGAGGCCGTCGACGACCAGGAGTAGTTAGGAGGCTCCTAGGAAGGAGGCCTTGCCTTTTCAATCATGTTGCTTTTGTGCTAGCCTTCTTAAGGCAAACTTGTCTAACTCATGTCTGTACTCAGATATTATTGCTTCCGCTGACTCTTGTGTATTCGAGCTTATGTATTCGAGCCCTCGAGGCCCCTGGCTTGTAATATAAAGCTTGTATTATTTTCATTTGTGTCTAGAGTTGTGTTGTGATATTTTCCCGTGAGTCCTTGATCTTGATCGTACACATTTGCGTGTATGATTAGTGTATGATTGAATCGGGGGTGTCACACAGAATAGGATTACCGTACCACTCTGGTGCGGATCTTACTCTGGAAGATCTACGAGGTTCGGTAGTAACTTGATCTGAAGCTTCATGATCATCATCATTAGCTTCCTCACTAATTGGTGTAGGAATCACTGGAACTGATTTCTGTGATGAACTATTTTCCAATAAGGGAGAAGGTACAATTACCTCATCAAGTTCTAATCTCCTCCCACTCACTTCTTTCGAGAGAAACTCCTTCTCTAGAAAGGATCCATTCTTAGCAACAAATATTTTGCCCTCGGATCTGTGATAGAAGGTGTACCCAACAGTCTCCTTTGGATATCCTATGACGACGCACTTCTCTGATTTGGGTTTGAGCTTATCAGATTGAAGCTTTTTCACATAAGCATCGCAGCCCCAAACTTTAAGAAACGACAACTTTGGTTTCTTGCCAAACCATAGTTCATAAGGCGTCGTCTCAACGGATTTTGATGGTGCCCTATTTAAAGTGAATGCAGCCGTCTCTAAAGCATGACCCTAAAATGATAGCGGTAAATCAGTAAGAGACATCATAGATCGCACCATATCCAATAAAGTACGATTACCATGTTCGGGCACACCATTTCGTTGTGGTGTTCCAAGTGGAGTTAATTGTGAAACCATCCCATGTTGTTTCAAATGAAGACCAAACTCGTAACTCAAATATTCTCCTCCACGATCAGATCGTAGAAACTTTATTTTCTTGTTACAATGATTTTCCACTTCACTCTGAAATTCTTTAAACTTTTCAAATGTTTCAGACTTATGCTTCATTAAGTAGATATAACCATATCTACTCAAATCATCTGTGAAGGTAAGAAAATAATGATACCCGCCACGAGCCTTAACACTCATTGGACCGCATGCATCAGTATGTATTATTTCCAGTAAGTTAGTAGCTCGTTCCATTGTTCCGGAGAAAGGAGTTTTAGTCATCTTGCCCATGAGGCATGGTTCGCAAGCACCAAGTGATTCATAATCAAGTGATTCCAAAAGTCCATTAGCATGGAGTTTCTTCATGCGCTTTACACTGATATGACCCAAACGACAGTGCCACAAATAAATGGCACTCTCATTATCAACTTTGCATCTTTTGGCTTCAATATTATGAACATGTGTATCATCACGATCGAGATTCAACAAAAATAGACCACTCAGCAAGGGTGCATGCCCATAAAAGATATTACTCATATAAATAGAACAACCATTATTCTCTGATTTAAACGAATAACCATCTCGCATCAAACAAGATCCAGATATAATGTTCATGCTCAACGCTGGCACCAAATAACAAATTATTCAGGTCTAAAACTAATCCCGATGGTAGATGTAGAGGTAGCGTGTCGACGGCGATCACATCGACCTTAGAACCATTTCCCACGCACATCGTCACCTCGTCCTTAGCCAATCTTCATTTAATCCATAACCCCTGTTTCGAGTTGCAAATATGAGCAACAAAACCAGTATCAAATACCCAGGCGCTACTACGAGAATTAGTAAGGTACACATCAATAACATGTATATCAAATATACCTTTCACCTTGCCATCCTTCTTATCCGCCAAATACTTGGGGCAGTTCCTCTTCCAGTGACTAGTCCATTTGCAGTAGAAGCACTCAGTTTCAGGCTTAGGTCCAGACTTGGGTTTCTTCTCTTGAGTAGCAAATTTCTTGTCGTTCTTCTTGAAGTTCCCCTTCTTCCCTTTGCCCTTTTTCTTGAAACTAGTGGTCTTATTGACCATCAACACTTGATGCTCCTTTTTGATTTCTACCTCCGCAGCCTTTAGCATCGCGAAGAGCTCGGGAATAGTCTTGTTCATCCCTTGCATATTATAGTTCATCGCAAAGCCTTTATAGCTTGGTGGCAGTGACTGAAGAACTCTGTCAACGACATTATCATCAGGAAGATTAACTCCCAACTGAGTCAAGTGGTTATGGTACCCAGACATTCTGAGTATGTGTTCACTAACAGAACTATTCTCCTCCATTTTGCAGCTGTAGAACTTGTTGGAGACTTCATATCTCCCAACTCGGGAATTTGCTTGAAATATTAACTTCAGCTCTTGGAACATCTCATATGCTCCATGACCATCAAAACGTCTTTGAAGTCCCGATTCTAAGCCATAAAGCATGGCACACTGAACTATCGAGTAGTCATCAGCTTTGCTCTGCGAGACATTCTTAACGTCATCAGTAGCATCTGCAGCAGGCCTGGCACCTAACTGTGCTTCCAAGACGTAATTCTTCTGTGTAGAAATGAGGATAATCCTCAAGTTACGAACCCAGCCCGTGTAGTTGCTACCATCATGTTTCAACTTAGCTTTCTCTAGGAACGCATTAAAATTCAAAGGAATGGTAGCACGGGCCATTGATCTACAATAACATAGACATGCAAAATAACTATCAGGACTAAGTTCATGATAAATTAAAGTTCAATTAATCATATTACTTAAGAACTCCCACTTAGATAGACATCCCTCTAGTCATCTAAATGATCACGTGATCCAAATCAACTAAACCATGTCCGATCATCAAGTGAGATGGAGTAGTTTTCAATGGTGAACATCACTATGTTGATCATATCTACTATATGATTCATGTTCGACCTTTCGATCTTAGTGTTCCGAGGGTAGCTCTGCATATGCTAGGCTTGTCAAGTTTAACACGAGTATTCTGCGTGTGCAAAATTGGCTTGCACCCATTGTATGTGAACGTAGAGCTTATCATACACGATCATCACGTGGTGTCTCGGCACGATGAACTGTAGCAACGGTGCATACTCAAGGAGAACACTTATACCTTGAAATTTAGTAAGGGATCATCTTATAGTGCTACCGCCGTACTAAGCAAAACAAGATGCATAAAAGATAAACATCACATGCAATCAAAATATGTGACATGATATGGCCATCATCGTCTTGTGCTCATGATCTCCATCACCGAAGCATCATCATGATCTTCATCGTCACTGGCGCGACACCTTGATCTCCATCGTAGCATCGTTGTTGTCTCGCCAACTATTGTTACGACGACTATCGCTACTGCTTAGTGATAAAGTAAAACAATTACATGGCAATTGCATTGCATACAATAAAGCGACAACTATATGGCTCCTGTCAGTTGCCGATAACTTTGTTACAGAACATGATCATCTCATACAACTATTTATATCACACCATGCCTTGACCATATCACATCACAGCAAGCCCTGCAAAAACAAGTTAGACGTCCTCTACTTTGTTGTTGCAAGTTTTACATGGCTGCTACGGGCTTCTAGCAAGAACCGTTCTTACCTACACATCAAAACCACAATGATTTTTGGTCAAGTGTGGTGTTTTAACCTTCAACAAGGACCGGCCATAGTCAAACTCGATTCAACTAGATTTGGAGAAACAGACACCTGCCAGCCACCTTTGTGCAAAAGCACGTCGGTAGAACTAGTCTCATGAACGCGGTCTTGTAATGTTGGTCCGGACCGCTTCATCCAACAATACCGCCGAATCAAAGTAAGACATTGGTGGTAAGCAGTACGACTATTATCGCCCACAACTCACTTGTGTTCTACTCGTGCATATAACATCTATGCATAGACCTGGCTCGGATGCCACTGTTGGGGAACACGGTAATTTCAAAAAAATCATACAATCACTCAAGATCTATCTAGGTGATGCATAGCAACGAGAGGGGAGAGTCTGTCCACGTACCCACGTAGACTGAAAGCGGAAGCATTTAGTAACGCGGTAGATGTAGTCGAACTTCTTCACGATCCAACCGATCAAGTACCGAACGTACGGCACCTCCGGGTTCAACACACGTTCAGCTCGATGACGTCCCTCATACTCTTGATCCAGTTGAGGCCAAGGGTGAGTTCCGTCAGCATGACGGCGTTGCGATGGTGATGATGATGCTATCGGCGCAAGGCTTCGCCTAAGCTCCGCAACGGTATGATCGAGGTGTGTAAGGGGGCACCACACACGGCTAAAAGATCAACTTGTGTGTTCTAGGGTGCCCCCTGCCCCCGTATATAAAGGAGCAAGGAGAGGCCGGCCGGCCCTCCTAGGCACGCCCCCAACAAGGGGTGTCCTACTAGGACTACTACTAGTAGGATTCCACCAAGGGGGAAAGAGGGGAAGGAAGGAGAGGGAGAGGGAGAAGGAAAGGGAGGCGCCGCCCCCTCCTAGTCCAATTCAGACTCAAGGGGGAGGGGGTGCGCGGCCTGCCCTGGCCGCCCCTCTCTCTCTCTCTCTTCACTAAGGCCCATGTGACCCATTAGTTCCCCCAAGGGGTTCCGATAACCCTCCTGCACTTTGGTTTTATCCGAAACTTCTCCGGAACAATTCCAGTGTCCGAACATAGCCGTCCAATATATTAAGGAGAGTATAACCGCACCTAATCCCTGCCTTCACAGTGATTTGGTTTTTTGGCCGTCCGTTTTACTGATCTGGGAGTTTCTGGCCGTCGGATTTCGTGTCCAATGTAGTCTGTTTCGCAATCTGTGTCAATTGGCCCAGCTGTCCTGTGGGCTACTGCTCTACGGGACGAATCCGAGGCCTCTGGTTAACTAGGCCGTCGGCCAGCCCATTCCAGTGCCTCGCTAAAGGATGTCGACCCCGTCCGTCTAGTCCCGATTCCAGGCACCTAGCCGCCAGTGCGCCATGGGGGTCGCGTCGCCGGCCGACGGGACGAAGCTCGATGGGGATCCAGGTGAGGCGGTCGGTACAGAGAATACTTATGATTCAGGATACAAAGGATCCGGATGGTCTACGTGGATCGAGCCAAGGCACCCAACGAGACGAAGCTAAGGCGAGGCGCGTGAGGGGATCCAGCGATGGCGTGGGATGCGGTCCAGCCGGCGTCCGAGGGGATGAAGTTGAGGCGACGTGCGCGAGGGAATCCAGCGTGAGGCAGCCGGTGCCCGGTAGAACGGACATCCATAGGCGAGCAGTCATCGAAGATGGTCGTCCTGCTCCCCCCTATTCACACCGGATGTTCCTTCCCCTATAGGTACAAATCGACCCATCTCTCTTACACGATATGCTAATAGTGGAGAGGGAGGTTCCCTGTCCTGATCCGTCCGTCTTCTTCGAGCAGAAATTCACTCGCCGATTCATCCATCCCTTCGCAGGACGTAGTTATGACCCAGCTAGACCAGGCCGCATCAATTCACTTCATCCATTCATCTAACTAGATTTCTGCTGCTCGGCCAGGAGGAATTAGACATGGCAAGTCCACGAGGAAAGAACAGACATGCTGTGAATTATTTACTGGCTCGATAGCTTCTAGCAACACATGATTGATTGATCCTAGGAAGTCACAAACTAGGGCATCGCCCTCTGTTGATTGAGGATCATCGGAAGGGGCATTGTATCCTCGGCAGCGACGCCAGGGTCATCAATGTGCACCCACATCTGGCAGGCAACGACCAATAGCAACCTGGGCACACTCCATACACTACGAAAAAAATACACTTCCGTGATGATACGTGTTTGTCACAATACGTCGCGTTTTTTGTCATGCATGTACATCCATGACGATTTTAGGACAGAATCAAGATAGTCATACCTGTGCTGTCGTAGAAGTGTTCCATGATATTACCAAAATTATCATCACGGAAGTGTCCACTTCCATTACGATAAATCGCGCGTCACAGAAGTGCTTTCGTCAAGGGTGACCGACACGTGGCATCCACCGTAATGGAATCCTGTTAAGCTATCGGGTCGGGTTTTGGATCCGATAACCTGTTAACAGCCCCGACCAATGGGGATTTTCCACGTGTAAAATCATCATTGGCTGGAGGAAACACGTGTCGGCTCATCGTTCGGACAGATGTCATCCACTCATTGGATAGAAGGCGCCTATGATACTTCGACACGTGGCACGGCCCAACAGAGGCCCATTCCTATGAAAAGGCCGGCCCGTTTGACTTGGTCAAAAGGTGGCAGGCCTGCCCATGGAAAGCCTATTAATGGCCTGTTCACATATAGCCCATTTACAGCCCGCTAACCCAAGGCCCGTTACGCCCTATCTGAATTAGGCCCAATAGCATAAAATGGGCCATCCAATATGATTCCAACCCATTTTCACTTCTGGCCCATGTATGGCCCATGACGTCTTTCGACCCATATGAGGCCCTTTGTAACTCTTGGCCTATTAACGACCCATGGTGAAACTGGCCCTAATGAACAGTGTATCACTTTACACCCATTAACGGCCCGTTGTGAAACTGGCCCGTAATGAACAGTGTATCACTTTGTACCCATTAACGGCCCGTTATTCCGTTGGGCCGTTTCCAGCCCATTTATCTTTCGGCCTTCTCAGAGCCCATTTATTCTTGGGCTCATTTCCAGCATTCGTTTACTTACGACATGTTACTGTCATTTTCTGCTTGTGGGCTAAATTCAGCCCGTGGTTACAGTCGGCCCGTTTGTGGTTCGTTAATACATTGTCATTTTCATAGCGTCATCAAATTCGGCCTATTAATGATGGTCCATTATGGTCGGCCCATGAACGGACGATTCCAACTCTAGCCCGTTTACGGCCATAATGCGGTCTGTTTGGCCCATGTTTGGCCAATCGATCATACGACCCGTATAAGGCCCATTTATGATACGGCCCGCAGAAGGCCCATTGTTTCTACGGCCCATAGAAGGACAATTGTTTCTACGGCCCGTAGAAGGCCCACTGTTTCTACGGCCCGTAGGAGGCCCAGTGTCACTACAGTAAATATTAGTCCATGGTTATTGTGGCCTAGTTTTAAAAAATAGGTTATTGCAGCCACTAGCAAACCGTGGAAAAAGAACTGCAATGACTACAAGCAAACAAATAAACAAGACAACAAGGAAATATATAAGCAAGCAACTAACGCTAGGCTATCACGACTATTACACATATTACATCCACTGGGCATCAAAGTTCGCCACCAGTGCAAATATAGGGAACAAAGCAGCATATCATATACACTGGTTGTCAAAGTTGGCGACCAACACAAATAAACGCCACAACAAAACAAATCCAGAACTGAAACCACTTCAGAAGATCTCAAGAAACAATATCTTGGGTACCCAAAATGCTGGCAAGATGCTTAGCAAGCTTATTAACTTTCTCTTGTTTAGCGCTTAAATCCTCCAGCGCTTGTTGTTGCACCAGGAAATATGCATCTGAATTCTCCGGGGACTTCCTCAGTCCTTTGGCTTCCTGTCGCAGCACATCTGATCGATGTCTTTCAACTTGAAGTTGAGACTCAAGAAGACAAACTGATTCAGGCAGCAAGTTCGAAGAGCTTGTGCCAGCAGTAGTGGCCAGTAACTCGAACACTACATCAAGACAAGACTTTTGGGTTCTCTCACTGTCGTCAAGATAGTTTTTATCAGCTTTCTTGGAGACCAACGGGGATGTCTCACTATCTTGAACCTTATCTACATCACTTCCTTTACCATTGGATAACGCGGTACTGTTCTCCAATATTTTGTCCGCATTCTAAAAGAGAAACAAGCAGACACATCACATGTTTACCATGTTGTATATGAAACTCATTTTGGTAAATGAGTTCAGTAGTAAAGTGGATAAGATAACAACATGAAACAAACATATATCTATGTAGCATGGTCACTTTATGGTCTATATCATTCTAGTTTTTGTTGCCAAATCAAGATAGAGACAAAGTTCAAATAATATTTGTTCAAGACAAAGCAGAATAGACAGAATATAAGTGTGGGAAACTATAGAGCAATAACAACACTTGTAATGTGCATGACATGAGAACATAACTGTTTATTCAATTGAAACTGAAATCAACATAGAGCAGGTTACAACAGCAAACCAGTTAAACAAACAGGTTTAAAACATACCTGTTGCACCATTGGAGTTTCAATTCCATCCTTCAAATTTGAAAATAGTTGGTATGAGTAAATACAGTAATGCAAGGGCAAAGGAGTATGAACCATAGCTACAGAACCTGACCTGAGAACAAATCTTCTTCTCCTTTAAGCGTTGAGTTGGGATTCGGAGTGGTGGTCCTCGTGCTTTGGGCACTGCAGTTCCCTTACTAACTGCTCGTGTTTGGGTGCTCTGTGGTGGAGACGGTGTTGTGTCAACTGGAACTGGGTTACTATCTGCCGGGGTTGGGGTTAGAAGGGGTGTAGTTGGTTCTCTGTCCAACTAGGTAGGGGTACAATCTGCGAGAGTCTGGGTTATGTGTGGTGGATCTGGTCCTTGGGCAAGTACAACCATGGTTCTATCTGCATCAACTGGTAGCACTATCTTTTCTAAAGACCGTGTTGTTACTCCCTTAGATACTTCCATCACCCTCTCCAATTCAAATGGCTGATAAACAAGAAAACTAATTGAAAGTATAGACATTGTATGATAGACAGGTGCAATGGATAGTGGGGAATAAAAGAGGGCATGGAATAATTCATATTTATGTTGTCTAAATAAACAGGATAGCATGACACAATTTCACATATATGATGGCTAACTAAACAGGATAGCATGACACAATTTCACATTATGATGGCTAACTAAAAAAGATGAAAAGACATAGTTCGAAACATGAGACTATGTAAACAGGATGACATGATATAACTATATAATGTGTTTATTAAATAGGTTGGCATGCCATAATTCACATACATTCACGGATAGAATGCCATAATTTAAAATATGATGACTGTAAACACTAAACATGATGAGATGATATAACTATATGATGTCTTTATTAAATGGGTTGCCATGCCATAATTCAGATAGATGATGTGTATGTACTATGTAAACATGATGGCATGATATAGCTCAAATATATGATTTATATAGTAAGCAAGTAAGCAAATGGCAATCCATATATGATGCAAAAACTAAGCAATGCAAGACAACATGCATGACATGGGTAATATAACCCTGCCAAGTTTGAGCATAGACCTCAAGGGGGAAATAGGACTGGTCATCAGTCTCTGAATCCTCCTCTGAGGAGCTCTCTGTAACCAGCAAGATGTCTGCTTCAGCAGGTAGCATTGTCTGCTCTGAATACCTTGTTTTCACTCAAGATACTTCCATTACCGCTTCAAATGGCTGATGCACAGGAAGAGTAGTTGAATATACAAACATTGTCGACAAATGGAACACGTAATACAAAAAAATGATAGCATGATATAATTCACATACATGATGATTGGCTAAACAACATGGCATTGCATAATTCACATATATAATTCCTTTGCAACAAGATAGCATTGTCTAATTCACATATATAATGTCTTGCAACAAGATGGCAATGCATAATTCACATATATGGTAATTAGACACTAAATAGGTGGCATTCACACAAAGCATGTCTAAACTAATCAAATGACATAGCAATCCGAGACACCATATGAGCAACATAACGGTACCAAGTTAGAGCATACACCTTGGGGGGGTAGGACTGGTCATCTATCTCTGGATCCTCCTCTGAGGAGCTATCCGTAACCAGCGAGATATGCGCTTCATCAGATAGCATAATCTGCTCTGAAGACCTTGTTTTCACTCCAGAATTTGCCATCACCGTGTCAAATGGCTGATGCACACGAAGAGCAGTTGAATGTACTAACACTGTTGACAAATGTAATATGTAACGAAAAAGAAGGATGGCCTGATATAATTTACATATAAGATGACTGGCTAAGCAGGATGGCGTTGCATAATTCACATAAATGATGAATAAACTAAACAGATGACATTCGCACAAAGGATGTCTAAACTAAGCAGATGACATATTTGATGTATAAAGTAAGCAATGCAAGACACCATATGCATAATATAACCAACATCAGCATGCAAGTTAGAGCGAAGACCTCAGGGGGTAAATAGGAGTTGTCTTCTCCTTCTGAATCCCCCTCAGAACAGATATCTTCCTCTCGATTACAATCCGAAATGCATGGAGGGGGGCTGCCTTTGCACCTACCGTAGAGCAACGTCTGCATGAAATTTTATTGCCACGCAAGGCTCGTCTCTTTCGCTCTACATGTTCAGTTCCATTGTTTACAATAACTGTCATGCATAGGAAGAAAACATAGTGAGATTATGTAAGGAGTGCATGCAGAAATCCAGAGTGATGGTAGCAACCTGTGGATAGACCCAAAACCAATAATAGCAGGCAGATAATGGCTTCAGTTAAAAAATACAGATAATGGCTTCTTTACTGTTTGTTTCCCACCCAACATGAAACTCATAGTAGACACCGGAGATTAACCAGGTAGTAGACAGATACTATTGATTGCGGGCCCGATATGTACCCCACAACCATTTAAAAACTCAAGTTTGACCATTAGTTTGGAGATGACTCAGAGTCTAATCGGTGAACAAGACGATAAAGTAGCATGTAATATTAAGCGATGCATAACTTAAGCAGACACGAAAGAGTGCGACCTCTCTTGCGGACCCGTGTAGTCCTCGAGGTCATCTGCTCGGTTGATGATGGTAATGCAGTTTTCATGGCTGCCGGCGGCGGGGAAGAAGATCTAAGGCGGCGAAAGACAGTCTGGAGGCCGGATCCCTGCTGTGCTGGACCCTTCTGTCGTTGGAGCAGCTGAGCTGGGGTGGACAACGGCGCAGCAGGAGCGGGACAAACCACGCAAGGTTTTCTTTGACAACTATCTATAAGAGAAGTAATTCTGTAAGGGCTCGTTTGAATTGGAGGATTCCAACAACGCAGGGATAGGAAATAGATAGGAATAGGATAGGAATGCACGTGTAAAACAGAGAATTTAAAAACATAGGATTTCTACCAATCTGGGTGTTTGATTCACAACAATTGGAACATCACACGATGCAAAGAAGCATGGTGAGGTTAAGTCAAACCACAAGAAAATGTACGGTTATAATGCTATTATGCTACTATATCTTAGTATTGTGCTTCATGAATAGGAATTTGAAAAGGAGTACAAGTGAAAATTAAGATTCCTACATTTTTTTTCAAGGAGACACTAAAGGAACAAATCCGTGTGCTCGGTGGAAAATATATATAATATGTAGAGTAAAAAAGAGATGCAACAAGTGTACAACCTCTTTGGCGAAGCCATGTCAATCTCAGCGTGATTGGGTTGTTCGGTGAGGATGCTCTGGCCGACTTTGCTATCGGAGGAGGCGAAGAAGATCTTAGGCGTCTGGAGATGGAGCCCGAGGTACTGCTCCGCTGTGATGGAGGGTTTCGTCATTGGAGCAGCTCCGGTGAGTTGTACGACGCCGAGGCTGAAGCAGGACAAGAGAGACAACGAGCAACGTTAACCTGAATGGAATTCTAATAGCATCTCCAATACATGACGTAAAATACATAATCACAAAGTGCTAGATGTAAAATACATCAGCCGCTCATCACTGAACTTAACTGTCGAAACTGAATTTAACTGTCGAAACTGAACTAAACTGTCAAAACTGAACTTAACTGTCGAAACTGAATTTTGCTGTCGAAACTAAATTTTGCTGTCGAAACTAAATGCACTAGCAAGGTGAGGCTACACGTCGGTCGACTGACTTTTTCATCTCTGGTCAGTCGATTTTGCAGCCGTTGGATACAAAATCAAGGGCATGCGGTTCATCTTCAACCTCCACCCCCCTGAGCCGCCAGCCACCACCGGCCAAACAGCAGCCCCTCGCCACCCGCGGCCGGCAGTGCGCCGCCCCGCCCGCCCTGAAAACACTCCCTACCGCCGGTCCACCGCCGCCTCGGCCATCCC
>NC_041385.1:650550392-650553387 GCF_002162155.2 Triticum dicoccoides
TCGAGATTTTTATCCGGCAATCCCCACGCCACCGCCGGCGACCACCGCCCTCACCCTGAACCCTAAGATAGATAGTGGGGTACCTCTCCAGCGAGCCCCCTCCCCGCTGCAGCTGATTCTTCCTTCACCCCGGCGAGCCCCCCCTGAAAATTTACTGACCCAAAATTCGATTCAGTCGACTAAAGTGTAGCTAAATCGAAGCAACATCGCAAGCAAGAGCAAGAGCGAGAGCAGCAACGCGAGCAAGATCAATAGCAATAGCAAGAGCAGACCAGGCAGGGGACCGAGAGAAAGAGCAGAGCAGCAGCGCGAGCGAGAGCTAAAGCAGCAGCAGCTCCTACTGATGTGGACGTCGCCGCCGAGGGAGCGACGTGGTGGAGGAAGTGGCCGACGATGCCGCCGTGGATGGAGTCGCGCCTTGTCGGCTCGGGACAGAGCACCAGCAGCACCGTGAGATCGAATCAAGAAGAAAATGCGGTGATTAGTGTACAACCTCTTTGGTGGCGCCGATTAGGCCGCAGCTTCATCCGAGGAAACGGCGATGATGATGCTCTTCCGGTGGTGCAGGTGAAGACGGCGGTGTGGGAATGGAGGTGGCGCGAAAGACGAGGGGAACGTCGGGGCAGCTCCTTGGAGGTGGAGGACGGGGTGGCTGAACTGGCGGGACCACGAGATCGACGACGGATCCTCATCCGGTATGATGGATGAGGGACGTCGAGGTGTTGCTGTGGACAACGTCGTCGGGGAAGAGGCTCCGGCTGGGTGGCGGACGGAGCAGGGTGTGGGGCTTCGTCGCGGGTTTTCGCGGCCTCGGTGTACGAATGGGTGGGCGGATGGGATGGCAGTGGGGAACCATGTCTTAGGGACGCGCTTGTCCGAAATGTGGGGTAAGTTACGAAAGTACCCCCACCGATTTGAGGCACTTCTTTCGGTTCAGGGGTACCACGGGCATTTCGCATGTCGGGATTTCACAGGAGGTGGGAGTTTTCACGCGTGTTGTAATTTCGTAATAGCAAGGCGCGGGTTGAGATGGAGGGAGTTGTCGGAGTATGACGAGACAAAGATATATCTTAAATATTTCGGGCTAACAAGGCGCGGGTTGAAATTTCCGGACAAGCCTAACGTGTATTGTACCAAATCAATGCGCACTACAAATGTCATTCAAAACTTTGAATTCATGTTATGTTCAATTAAAATATTTCGCTACGTGTATAATGCATGCAACCTACTACTCAAATGAACGTTTTAGTGCATTCCAAACGTATATACTACCGCTTCAATATGAACTAAATTTGAATTCGTTTCTCTATTTGAATAAGATCTACAGTAATGATTGTTGTGAAGTCAAAGCATTTGAATTCGTTTCTCTATTTTAATAAGATCTACAATCATCATTATTGTCAAGTTAAACCATCATTTGTGTATTATCTTCACAGCACACCACATGATTAGTCTCGAGTTACATATGAACTATGTGTACTATATGAACTCGAACTCGATTTTTTGAATCCACTTTATTTTGATTTCAAATCACACTACATTTCTAGCTCTAGCTAGACCTTCATAATCTAAACCATGTCTCATATGTATAATGTGTTTATCACATTATGTGTCCCGGCCCCTACGCCTACAAGTATTTAGATGTGAGTTGCAAACACCACACATTACCACAAATTCAAATAAAATGTGAGAATGTTCAATATATAGTATTGTTTAGATTGTTCGATATTTAGGTGTAAGCTGCAAACGCACACATTATCACAAATTCAAATAAAATGTGAGATTGTTTGATGTATAGTATGGTTTAGATTGTTCGGCATTTAGCTGTGAGTTGCAAACGCCATGCATTATCACATTATGGTATAACATGTGCACAGCATGTGTATCACCGCTATATTCATGCATGCATATGTTTAAAACACTATGATCTCCTATTCAAATATATGAATCCGCTTTCATATCAAATTATGATCTTTGTTAGTCTCTTACACCCACACAATCCTCTAATCTTTGTAGCTACCACTAACTTTCTCCCGTGCATGCACACGCCCTCCTCCCCCTCCCCCTCCCTCGGCATTCTATCCATCGGGCACATTCATTTTTTTCTTTAGGTCGTTCTCCCAGAGTCTCCACAACTCCTTTCCGACACACACTGATCGATAAACCTCTCCAGCGATGCCTGCCTACAACATACACACACACCTTCAATCTCCTCCTTTATGTGTCCTTGCCTCGTGTCTCTCATACGGTCACACACACGTGTAAACTCTTGCCCCTCTTTTCATCGATCTCACAACCACACACTCCTCCCCCTATCTAGCTAGTAGTCGGGCCTCTCACACCACCTCCTAGCTCCATTCTCTCTGTCTATCCGTCTCGCTGGGCCTTACTTGCCTCTAACAAATGGACGTACACCGACCGATCTCTCGCTATACATATAGCTAGCTAGGTCCTTATAACTCATTTTTACCCACACGTCGATCGATCTACCTCATTAGTTGTGTCTCTCCCTTCCTCCGACAAACAACAATTAATCTACCGATCTAGTTAGATTTGCTTACCAAACACATGGTTCCCCTTCATAATCCATGGATGCATCCCGACAGATCTATCACGCACATGCACACACAGAAACACATCCCCACTCTTATTGATAACATTGCAGTTCCACCCTTAGTTTGTCTAGTAGGCCTCTCCCACCATCTTCTAGAAGCAACTCCATCACCCATCCAGCACTCTACCCCTCTCCCTCCCTCTCTCTCTCTCCTCTCTCTCTCTGTCCCATCATATTTCCCGTCCTTCAGTTATGTATGGATGTCGAATGATCTCCCTCAAGACATAGCTGGGTCTCTCCTTCTCAACACATATATGAGTCGTTCTACCTCTATAGTTAGGCCTCTGCCTACCCCTCCCCCCACCCCCCTCCCCCCCACACACACCGATACATCAAGCGCTCTAGTCATGTCTCCCTGCCACACACAAACTTGACATGTGC
>NC_041385.1:650553962-650566204 GCF_002162155.2 Triticum dicoccoides
CGGTTTTTATCTCTCACACACACCCACGTAGGTGGGGGACGTGCACGACGAGAAGAGGTGCATGCACGGCGCACGTACTCCCGTCTCTTTCCCAACCACACCCGCGCGGGTACACGGTGGAGCTCATTTATGTACAAAAAAGGCAGCCCATGTGGTAATTTGGCACGTGTACTGGTTGTCCACTTGGTGGAGGGAGGATCGTCTACCACGGGTGAACAAACAAACTGCGACTTGACGCGTTATGTTAAATTAAAAAAGAGGCAAACCATGTGGGGCCTACCTTAGAGGCAAGGCTCTATACACTGGAGTAATTTTGATGTGTCCCGTCAACTCACAGAACGAGGAGAAGCTTCCTTAGTACGCCGTCTCCCCCGCCCATGGGCGCGGTGGCTCGCAGGATGAGGTGAAGCTTGCTCCGCCTTACGCCCGCTCCCTCGCCCATGCGCGCGGTGGCTCGCAGGACGAGGAGAAAAATTCACTACTCCCTCCGTTTACTCCTCGTCCCTACTAATACCTTGGTTATAGAGATTATATCATATTGTTTGGAATATATATGTCCTTTAGTAGATTTCAATATGAACTACTAGTACATACTCCAAACACTGATGTATATAGACGTATTTTAGAGTGTAGATTCACTCATTTTGCTCCGTATGTAGCACTCTCCCTCGCCCCTCGACCCTCACCTACGTGGTGGACGTGCAACAATTCATTCGGTCTCATATAGCCAGAAGGATATATACTGCACTACCATTATTGCTCGACTTCCCGAAGAGGCAAAGAGCCAATCACAAGGTTAATATTTTGGAGATGCCAAGCGCAAGGTTATAGGAGAACGAGTAGTAGGTGACGCGTCATTTATAAATAAAGTTTTTTTTCTTCAGTGGCACGTACGCAATATGATAGGTTCATATGGAGAGAAAAGGAAACCGCTGCACTATATACATAGTCAGGACAGGCCAGCCTACACGGTTGCTTGCTGGGGTTGCTCTCTTCACACTCTCTCGCACAAAACGACTGTGGCCACATCTCTAACATCCCGGCGGATCACGTCCGCTGGGGGAAGGGGTGGATGCTTAGTGTAGATGCGGTCGCCGTCGCCGACGGCGAAAACCCACTGTCGGCACGTCCCGATCAGGGGTCCCCGCCATTCTCCCTCACAAAGCCGGTGAGGTTGCCTTCGTCCCTTGCTCACTGCCACGATGTGGGTAGTTGCCGCCTCCAGCCGCCCTCCTCAAGGTTGAGCTACGTCCCTCAGGTACAACTCCCTTTACAGCTGGCTTGCACCACTGCTCCAGCTGCCCACATCACTCCCTATGGATATTTCTCTACTTCTTTGCCCCGCACATACCTCTACTGGCTTCTACATACTATATTTGTGAATCAACTAGTCCCAGTAATCTTATTCTAATGACGCTTCTTCAATTTCTTTGCCATAGGGATGCTCATCTCGATTTTGGTGAAACTGCACAAAATGATCTGATGGTCAAAAGGTTGCAAACTTCATTTATTAGGAAGCTCGAACGTTGCCAGCAAATTGAAGCCTGGTTAGGGTTCACGGTTCAAGGGCTAGGGACTGCATGGATCATTTTTTTCTTTAGCTGCCTCTGTTCCAAAATAAGTGTCAACTTTAGTAGTAGTACAACTTTGTACTAAAGTTTGCACAAAGTTGAGACACTTATTTTGGAATGGAGGGAGTACGTATTTGCTATGATCTGTCAATCATTGAGATGCAATAACATGCATGTTAGTCTCCTTTGTATTTGATGAAATGTTGCAACGGGCAACCTTGGATGCAAGATACATGTAACAGAAGCTGGAAGCTTCATAGCATTGTACAAATTTATCTCACTGATAAATTATAGTACGTACTATACTAGTACTTCCTCCGTTCCTAAATATAAGTCTTTGTAGAGATTTCACCATGAACCACATGCGGATGTATATAGATGCATTTTAAGTGTAGATTCATTCATTTTGTTCCGTATGTAGTTCACCTAGTGGAATCTCTACAAAGACTTATCTACTAGTAATAGCTAGCCCCCACTACTAGGAATTTTATATCCTCTCCTTGAGCCACATCATCAAAATTAATGTAGCCGTTAGATGAACTAAATCAGTCCATAATAGCCATCTAATCTAGACGTTGAGAGGCTCCGCACTAAGCCACATGCAAGCATGCAGAAATACCGTGGCATGCATGTGAGTGGGTTTTAAATCACATCAACATGTCTGCATGCAAGCACGCACCGGTAGCATGCATGTAAGTGAGCTTTTAAGTCCCATTAACATGTCAAAAAGAAAAATATAATCCCATTATGCAGTAGGAGTTGGCTGATCTTTTTTCCTTACGTGGGATGATCTAAATGATGATGGGAGTTTATTTAGTTTGGCTACCACATTTGTCATGCAGTTATACAGTTTTTTTAGTTCTATGAAATCGATAATTTTGCACAGAGAGATATACGGTTGTTCTGCGGCAACGCGCGGGGACTCATCTAGTAATATTTAGGAACGGAGGGAGTACTATGTAAAGAGTTAGGTGTCGCACGGTGTCCAGAAAATATGGTGATAGTGTGAGGTGGGCCATGTAATCACTGAGCCTGCGTGTTTTCACTGCTCTTGCACTCCTCCGCTGTAAGAATGGAGAAAATTCTAATCTAGTATAGTACCTCCTTTCGCCGAAAGCGTGGGACATCCAGCAGTCCTACCACCTCAGTAATAAAGACCAATGAGCCGTCAAATCACATAGACCCTGCAGTAAGTTGGACGGACGAAGCAACCATCACTGTTGCGCCAGTGAGAGGTCGTATCCGCTCTGCCTGGGCATGAATGCGGCACCGATTCTTTGGAGCGGCGCTGACCATTTCGGGCGGGAAGCGCGCGTGGGCGATGGAGGGGCTTTGGGTGGGCCAGGCTGGTCAGGAGCGGGCGTGGCAGCTGTCCGCATGTCCCTACCGGACATGCCCGGAAGAGAGAGGATGCACCGACTCTCGTGGCTAAAATCATACACTACACACCATCTCTATGTAGGAGTAGGTCGATCTGTTGCTCTCTCTAACACCCACATGCTATTAAACACACACACACACACACACGCACGCACGCACACGCACGCACCTTGGTCCCATTGCACCTTCTAACGTGACTTATTACACCTAGACGGAGGGAGTAGTAAGTATACGAGATACGGTGGCACACTGACTTAAGTCGAATACAAGTGCCCAAAATTGTGTGCATGTTATAATAATGATTCACTTAAAATAGTACGTGAGCGAACAGAGGGATCAATTGGACAGTGTTCTCGAGCAGTAGCGAGATGTGTGAGGTAAGATACACCGCTGGCGCTTTTAGTTTTTCTTATTAATTTGTTTGTTTCACCCTCTGATTGGTGGGACCCAACGTACTATGTGGAGAGAGGTAAGGTGACTAAGGCTGCATTATTTCTGCACCACTGTGGATAGTCTTACCACCAAAGCCACATGCCACGATTATGATTGAAATCCCAATGACTCCCACACACACACACAAAAACACAGCATGCTTGTCACACGAATGCTGGAATGTATAAAAGGTTATTTTCCTCTCGTTGAACATAACGGGAGGGTTGTGTAGCTGGTTAGCCTGTTCGCTCATCAAACTTGAGGTCTCGGGTTCGATAACTACACTTGAGCATAATTTGTGCCAGGAGGATTCTTTGACTGGTCAAAATGGATGGATACGGAGCTATACGATCTCGTAGTGACCGTAGTGACCGTATAATCACCTCATCACGTATAAGCTATAGCCTCGGCACTTGTTTTCTAGGGTTTGTACACTTCACACTCTCTCTCCAGTATATATATACATGATGGAGCCTCAGCGCTTGTAGTTTCTCTCTTCAAACTCTCTCGCCCTCTCCAGATCTAAACAAGACTTCGTTGGCCTCTCTCTTCCCTCACTGCTGCTCAAAGAGCCGGCAGGATCCGTCTGCCGGGAAGGGAAGGAGGCTTAACACTGTCGCCGTCGGCGAGGGAGGAAATCCACTACCGGTGCAGCTGTTCACTTTCACCCAAGAGCGGCGCAGGAGGGCCTCCGACCCCTTGTTCTTCGCCGCCATCCCGTCGCCCACCGAACCACGCCCCAAGAACCTTAAGGTATAATTTACTTACTCCACATGCATTGCTCTAGCTGCATGTATACCATGTATCTAGGACGTGGTTCAAAGAGGAAAGGAGTGGGGGAAAGTAGTGGGAAAAGTTGTGTATAGCATGAATCTAGGATGTGGTTCAAAGAGGAAATGAAGGGGGAAAGTTGGATAGCATGAATCTAGGACGTGGTTCAAAGAGGAAAGGAATGGGGAAAGTAGTGGGGAAAGTTGTATTGCATAAATCTAGCACGAGGTTCAAAGAGGAAAGGAAGGGGCGAAAGTACTAGTACAGACTAGCTATCCAGCACCTACGTTGGTAGAAAAGGGAAAACAATGACAAACTCAATACACACATCCGTAACGAACTGATCTTTTGTTTTGGGGGACAAGGCTGTAGAGTTTGAGCAGGACTAGATTTGCTGCACTCACATAGGGAAAGGTGTCTAAAGATAAAAAAACTGGGACCAACATAGATATGCTCCTTGGTTGTTTGTTCTTTGTTGCAATAGACTGTGCATGACCACAGTACATCGGTAGATGCACATGGTGCTGGTGCATCCACTGTCCCGTGCAACTCATTAGTTGTTGTTAATCTAAGGCCCTGTTTGGTTAAAAACTTCCTAGTCCCTACCTGCTTGGTTCCAGGGACTAAACATGAACTAGAGGTTATTAAATGACATGCTAAAAGACCATGTTACCCCTAGTAATGAACTAATAGAGACAAGGTGCGATGCGTGGCAGGGGCAACTATTGGAAAAAGTCCCAAAAGGACTCCCTCGGGGTCTTCTTTTTTTAGTCCCAAATGCCCACTTTTAGTCCCTAAAAGTCCCTCCTGGTTGGTTTAGATGGGACTGACACGGAGTTTTTTTAGTCCCTACACCAAAATGTCCCTGTAAACAAACACCCTCTAATAATGCCGCTGGAAAATTGATGCAATGCCACAGTTAAAAGAAAATTACATGTTCAATGAATTTTATCGTTAATATAATCTCTATATTAATATTAATCAATGCCACCATTTGAGAAATTCTGCTGTCGCTTTCTTTCCCATTTAGATAAGGTAGATGCTTCTTTTTGTTGGCTTCTGTGTCATCCACCGTTATTGACCACTAATTGTTTCCTTTGCACCTCTGTGTAAACATGGTTATCTACTTCACCTCGTTGCCATTGTGACCTTTTGTTGCACCACACAAAACACTTTTGTTTTAAGAGTGTTTTGTGCAGTTCAACCAAAATGTCACACCAACAATGTTGCTTGATTTCTTGATCTTAGTGGAACTGCACAAGAGGAGATCTTACTTCCCATCTGTGTTGGCAAATTTGGTTCAGATCTTCTTCTTGTGAGTTGTTTGAATTCCGCATCATGAGAGGTCAGTACTAGCCTTCTTTCACATGATTCTGCAGTGTGCTTTCATATGTTGTGCTACTTGTATGATAATGTTGCTTGATTTTAGTGAACTGCACAAATGGAGATAAGACATCCAATCTGTATGTGCACCGTAATATCCCATTGAGGTAAGATAAGGATATTTCACAACTGTTGGCCTGTATTTTGCCACTTTGATCAGAAAATTAATGTCATTGTTTAGTGCTATACTTGTGCTCCCTAATTGACATGCCAAATCTTACATTGAAGGCAAAGCTTGTCTGTTATTAAACCAAGTGATGAAGGGGAAGAACAAGCGGAAAAACAAAAATCAACTCCCGATGCTATAATGAAGCACTGGAACTGTGATGACACAAGTAATGATATAGTTTTGCATCTTAATTTATTGCTATGGCTGCAACGAGCAATTGTTTTGCCACCAATTTGCTGGCACTCTTAATGTAATACGTAATTATCTCTACTTGTGCAAACAGGGATCTTCTTTGAAGATACCATATATTTTAGTGGAACTGCACAAAAAGATGTTGGAAACATTAAACTAATCGAGGAGTATATAGTAAGCATGGCCACCACAGTAGATAGCAACAGATGGTTCCGGAGAAGTGCTTGATCTGTATGCTCTACACAATAAGCCTCCTGACAAAGGTTGGTACTCGCCCACTAATTCATCCATATGATTGAGCTTTGTCATCTCTATTGGTGTTGTGCTACTGTTTAGATACTGTCATGAAAAAGTGGCATTGTCCTTGAGAAGTGCTTCATCTGTGTTGTTTTAAATATTTCCTTTCCTTTTTTTGAGAAAATAGGGATGCTAGCATTTAGTTGTCCTCTTGTCTTTGCACAACAGGATCATCTTCCTCTGAAGAAGAATATGGAGTACATGAAGTGACTAGTTCCGATTATGCTAGGATGAAGAAGCCTTGTCTATCTTCTCATCAGAAGGAGCAGTTGAAGGATGGTTACATTACTCCCCACAAGACCAAACTAACTTCAGCTCAGAAGGATTGACAAATCTCCATTTTTTTGCTGTGATGCGCGAGTACAATGTTGTTCTAGGATTCACATCAAAAGGAGCAGTTGAAGGATGGTTACATTACTCCCCACAAGACCAAACTAACTTCAGCTCAGAAGGACTGACAAATCTCCATTTTTTTGCTGTGATGCGCGAGTACAATGTTGTTCTAGGATTCTTTCTGGTGAATTCCATTTTTCTAAAAGTGTGCTCTACATGGACCATGTAGGTGTCTGTTTAAACTGTCAATTCATAGTACAGTTTGCTTTATACTAATCACTTTTTTTGTATTTGTGCAAACAGGGGTGATCAGCTTGATTTCAGTGGGAACTGCACAAAATGTTCATGAATACATCGAATCATTCATTTCCACCACAAGAAAGGAGGTGCCGATAAGTTCAAGGCGTTGCAACATATAAAGGCGAAATCATACAAGCTACGCGCGAATTTGGTTGATTTTGGTGGAACTACACAAAAAGAACAGCTGGTTTATTTAGCACGAGGTGCCATGTCAATGTCCGAACTGATGGCAAACCCTGCCCATTCCACAATCGTAGGCATTTGATATTTTGGAATGGGACAACCTTGTCAAATTTTGCTCATTGATTTTAAGACATGCGTTTGATATTTTCGAATGGGACGCCCTTGCTGTCAGCAGCGTCGATCAATTTTTTCTTTATTATTTAGTTGTGAAGTAAATATTGCCTCTGACATGTGAGTCGCTGAGATGCAAAATCATCGATTGTTTTGAATATTCTCTATGAATTACCAGCCCTGTGTGTTTGATTGCAATGTACAGAAACGCTAAAAAGTTGCTCAAACTCTTTGTACTCCTTCTGTTCCTTTTTACTTTGCACATTGTGAAAGTGCATACTTTTTTGTATAATATTGGTCAAAGTAGAGATACTTTGACTGTAGACAAAACTTGTATAGAAAGGACCGGAGGGAGTACATGTGAAACTGCTGCAAACGAGGTGATCACCCTGGGAATAATGCTAGTACGTATTGTTTTGCATGTTCATCCAATGCCGGTGATACAGGAATTCGAACTAATCGAAATAAATTCATTCATACATGGTCGGATTTCATATAAACATGCCGGATTTCATTACATTTCATACATTCTTCAACTAAAAAGGGGTCCACTGGAGGTATAATTAATTAACCGAAGCTATCCACCGGTGTCCCGCTGAGCCGAACAGAAGCTTCAGTGACTTAACTGCAGGTGTAGATGCGTAACTGACATGTGGCCTGTTGGGCCAACGTGTCAGTCAGCCAACTGCACCAGCAGTTAAGTAGAAGCAGCTTTCTTCTCCAGCGCAGCTCTCCGACTCCACGTCGCCGCCAAGAAGCTAACCGGCCGTCAATGGTCAACCCGCCTAGCTTGGCTTCAACCGGAGGGTAGCAGCGGTGGCCTTACTTGGACCCGAGCGGCGATGACCTACCGTGTTCTACTCTTCCTCATTTTCTATGTGGCGCGGCCTCATTGGCAGCGGGGCGGGGCCTCGGCGGAGCCGGCGATGTCCTCTGTCTTGTTGCCGGCGGGCGGCGCCTCGGCAGAGTGGTGAAATCCTCCCCCACGTTGCCGGCGGGGTGGGGCCTCGGCTGAGCCGGCGATGTCCTCTGCCTCGTTGTTGGCGGGGCGGGGCCTCGGCGGAGCCGGCGGTGTCCTCTGCCTCGTTGTTGGCGCCGCGGGGCCTCGGTGGAGCAGGGCCTCGTCGACGCCAGCGGACCGGTGACTCGCCGGAGCCGGCATTGTCCTCTGCCTCATCCTCGGTCTCGCCAAATAGTGCCTCGCCCACTTCATCGCCCTCTTTGTAGGCGGTCGCAGCCTCCGCCACCCGCATGCGGTACCGCCAGCGCTCGAGGCGCGCCTTGCGGGCGGAGCGGTACGAGTCGAGCAGCGCCTCTTGCTCCGCCCGCTCCACGGCGATCTGCTCCTCCGCCTGCAGGTGCTCCTGGAGGAGATGGTGATTGTAGGCGGCATCGGCCTGCGCCTCCCAGAACTGCTCCTCACGCATCTGCCTCAACATGTCCATATATAGGGCACGAGCCTCACTGATGGTCATGGTGCAATGCACCAGCAAGGATGGCGCGGAGGAGGGGGTTGGCGCCAGATCATCGACTACCATGTTCTCCATTGGGACGTCGTCGTCCTCCGGCTGCCTGCCAGCCAGCCGGTCGGCAGCAATGACTGCCGTCTCCTTGTGGTCCGTCGTCTGCCCGCCCCGAAGAGCGCTGGAGCGCGAGGAAGCCATGGTAGGCAGTAGTGGTGTGGACAGGAGAAAGGGAACGAATGCGTATGACTGCGGCTATGGCCGGCGCAGCAGTTTATATAGCAATGATGGGCGGCAGAGGGACGGACGTGTGGCGCCGGAGTAGCCGTCTCGGCAACCGCGTATCATTAACATGGGCGGCAGATGGATGGACGGACGGCACTTGTGTCGTTTGAAGGCGGAGCAATCGCCTGCACCGGGAAGCGGGGCGGGCGACGCTGGCTGTTTCGGGCGGAAACCGCGCGCGGGCGAGGAGATGACTTTACTTGGAGAGGATGACAATGGGGACCCACCAGGGCCATAGCCTAACGTACACAAGTGCCTCCTTATTATATACTAGTATGTATGCACGTGCAATGCACGTCTTAAAAGAATGGAGTGATTTTGGAGTGTGAATCGAAAAAAAAAATGGAGTGATTTTGATAAATGGAATCCCACCCATAATTGTTTTTAATATTCATACAAAAAAGTGTACATTCACATCTAAAATACTGGAGGTTCATTAAAAAAATGTATGTTACTCTATTATTTTTCCTTCCCATTCTTCTCCCAAACCTTCTTATCAGGGCTCAAGTCGTCATGCGCTCAAGCAGTAAAATATAGCCCATGAGGCATTGCATATGGGCCCTTTTTTCCTGGAAGGGCCACGTGAATATTCTAGAATACAACAGAGGCAACACGAGTCTACTGTTCATGGCGAATCCGACTGATCTTAGCCCTTGGATTTTGGTGACCAACGGTTATGATTGAAGCTCTGGATCCATCTCAAAACTGATACACTATATAGTAGTATAGATATAGATATAGATATAGATATATAAACTATAATTTATTTTTCTTCCTCCTGGTTTCCTGACATCACGGTCCCACACCATTGTCAACCTATGTACTAGTCATAAACGAGAGAATTGCACAAGAAGCGGCCGACAGCTAGGACCAAGCAGCTCGAGCAGTATTTGTGTTTTTGAGGTGTGAGCACTACAGAGTTTTTCGATGTTTAGCCCAGATATTAATTTTTCTCCTCTGAACAACAACGAAAACATCGCTACAGCTATTAACTGGGCGGGCTATGGCCCGTCTAGCCCAGGCCAGATATCCAGCCCAGATATTAATTTTTTTCAAGCTGAAAATGGCTAGCCCAGCTATACTTTTTTTAGGAATACCCAGGCAAGGTCAAGTTATTATTCTCCGCCCCGCTGGGCTACAAATCTTTCCTAGGAGGGATGCATTAGGCTTAACAAGAAAATGGGCTTTAAGAAATAATAAATGGGATGTAATTATAAAAATTAGGCAGTAACTATAAAAAAAATGCACCAAACACGTAATTACTTTATAAAATATTATTTTTGGATATTGAAAATTTTAATTTCATTAATTGTTGCGAGCGTAATGTTTCGTTGGATTTTTACGTAATATAAATTTATATTGAAATTGTATTTAATCTGACTAGAAATTTCAGGATAAAAATATTTTGGATCCCATCAAAATGTGGGAAATTTTATTGAATTCTGTTTTGAACGGTTGGTTGAAATGGGCTGTACTTTTAACAAACTGTAAATGGGCTGTAGTAAATGAGTTGACGTGTATGCAAGGCTTTGTCAACACACGGTTCTAGCAGCAGTGGCCATTGGATGTCCATCCAACGGATGCCGTGCTTCTTCTTCAATCTCGGATATTCTAGCTTCACCCGCCCAAAAATGATTCCTCCCCCTGACATCTGGGGTGCACCGTTTCAGAAGTTGACCTGTGGGCCTACTAAGTTGACATACCAAGGGCTCTGTCAACTTAGTCAATATAAACGATTCTAGCTGCAGTGACCGTACGATGTCCATCCAACAGCCGTCGTGCTTCTTCAACCTCTGGTCTTCTTGCTCCAGCCGCCCAAAGCAGCGCCGGTCGTGCCGCCTGCTCCTGCCTCCCATGGCCGGCTGTGCTACCGCGGAGGCCTCACCGCCCCCTACTACTCCCACCGCTGGCCAGGCCATCCCTCCACTCACCCACGCCCCCTGTTATTCTGTGGCAACGACAGCGCAGCCGAACCAGTGAACCCGCGTACTCCTCTCTGCGTGTGCATCCACTGCCGCGTCTTCCTCGGATCCATGTCATCTCCTTCCTAGGCCTCGCCATCGTCCACCGCCGTGGTGCTCTCGGCGCGGCGTGGTCAACGTGGTCAAGGAACGACTTCCATCGGACGTGGACTATACGTGGGGAAGCTGACAGCTGGGTCCACGGCAGCCGCAAGGAAGTGCCTCCTTATTACGCGCTAAATAATTATTCCTCCACCTGTCAGCGGGGACCCACCGGACGGGCCACTGTATTTGGCGAAAAAACATTTCCGCCTGATTGCTGGGACCCACCAGCTACATCTTTGCACGCAAGGAAGTGCGTCCGGGAAAAAAACCGATTTGCCCCCCTGACTGCTGGGACCCACCAGCTACATCTTCGCACGCAAGGAAGTGCGTCCGAAAAAAACGATTCACCCCCCTGACTGCTGGGATCCACCAGCTACATCTTCGCACGCAAGGAAGTGCCTGACAGTCGGGACCCACCTGGTCGAAGCGTACATAGCATTGTCATTCTGGTCGCGAACGTGTATGTACATATATACTGGTGGATGTAGAGGCGCGCACGTGTCGTAGTAGAGGCGCGCACGTAGCATGTACATGTAAGTACAGCGGCCAGTGTGCAAGAAAGAAAATACGGCCACGTATGTGTACATACAGGCGGGGTCTCGAACGCCTACTCGCGCATACGTACGGCCAGGGCTCGTGTACATGGCTGGGTCGGAACGGAGAAACAGCATCGTCGTGTTCATGGGGAGCCAACCGGCTGGGTCGGAACAGAATGCGCCGTCGTGTTCATCGGGAGGGCTTGGATGGAACAGGCGATAGAAACGAGGCCTGGCGTAATGCAGAACGGAGGAAACGGCCTTGTGTTCGACCGGCCACGTTCGAAATGGGATCCTGTTCATCGGGAGGGGTCTGGTGTACCACAAAACGGAGGAAACGGACCTCCTACCTTTGATACGGGGGTCCTGTTGATCAGGAGGGGTGTGGCGTACCGGAAAACGGACGAAACGGACTTGTGTTGGAGCGCTATGGTCGAAACGGGGGTCCTGTTCATTGGAAGGGGTGTGGCGTACCGCAAAATGGGACTCCACGGGATACTGTTCATCTCCACCGTCGACCTCCTCCAGCCTCCACGGGCTACTATTCATCCACCGTCAACCTCCTCCAGCCTCCACTTGTGACTGTTCATCCATGGGCTTTTGTTCATCTAGCCTCCACCGCGGGCTACTCCACCGGCTACTGTTCAACCACCCCTCTCCACGGGCTCCTATTTAACCACCCCTCCACGGGCTACTGTTCATCCACCCCTCCACCATCTACTGTTCATCTAGCCCTCCACGGGGTCGTCCTGTTCATCCAGCCCTCCACG
>NC_041385.1:650566415-650593952 GCF_002162155.2 Triticum dicoccoides
TCTAGAGAGGCAGCATCGATTGGCTTTAGTTAGCAGCAGTAGCGAAGGAATCGCTCAATCGGGTTCAGTTAACAGCCATCGATCGATCGATCGGGTTTAGTAACGCGTAGCCTGCAGTGCAATCGCTCAGGTTCAGTTAGAGCCCAACGCCTCGCTCGGGTTCATTTAGAGCCCAACGCCTCGCACACACGTGCACACGTGTACGAGAGAGACGCGCATCGCTCGGCCCCCGACCACCCACCGTAACTGGGAATTCCGCGAAATTTTCCTCGCCCTCGCTTCTACCACGGTTTTTTCCGTGATGGACGGACCCAAGAATGTCATGCAGCTGCATCTCCGACCCGCCCAGGACGAAAAGCCCATTTTCTGTCATGATTTTTTGTCATAGAAGTAGTAGCCCACCACATCTATGATGATACCGGGTTTTGTCACAATTATCGTCATAGAAGTGTCATAAGTATGACAGAAAAAAATTTCGTTCGGCCCAAAATGTCACGGATGTGTCTTTTTTTTGTAGTGATGGCTTGACGGGCAGCAAGTATCCCATCATCTGAGTGTCTTTTTTATTCTTCGTAATTTTTGACCTTCTCAAATTGTCAATTGAGTTATCCTTTTATTGTCCTTAATTTACTGATGTGTCTATATAGCACTCCGTCAAACAAGATCACTAAATTACATTGATCAATTGCCCTTGTTCTTGCAACATAACTAAATTATTGGAGACATTGTCACTTGAAAGATTAATTTAAAATTTTGTTGTCATTACTTTAAAACTTCTTTGTCTTGAAAGCCCCTCCTGAGATCCCTTATATCTGTTTTTGCACTATGCTGCTGCCGATCTCTACTTTGTTATTTGATGATTTGTGTAGCCGGGTATATAAAAAAAACATGTTTGATCATGTGACCTATTACAGATCAGAATTTGTAGATGAAGCCGATGGTCTGGAGAACTTGACATTGATTTAATTGAAATGTGAGGTTCCCGCAAATTCCATGGATTAGTGATTAGCTCTTCTTGCTGGAAATATGTTGCCCAACTTTTTTCTTATTGAAGGTGATCACAATCTTCTCAGAATCGTTGAACCTTGGAGCCGATTGTGTGGCGATTGAAGCCGATTCACCATCATTCAAACCAATGAAGTGATTCATGGCAGCTAATGTGAGCCACTTGCCGGTGCCAATTAATGAGGTACATTACTATTCTGGCAACCTACACATACTTGAGTTCATGCGCTTATATATATGCTTTGTCGCCTCATGCTCTCATGTTCCCCTTCTTCTGGCAATAGAATCTCAAGCAGCGATATTTCGTGGCTAGATTGCCCCTCTTATCTTCCAGCTTTTTGCAGAATTTGCCCTCAAATTACATCTTCCACTCAACTATTCCGTCGATCTCTTTTCGACCTTTACTTTGCATGGGAAGTGTTCGTATTGCTTATTGTCTATGGATTCAGTGTATTTTAGAGCTCCGTTCTCATATATTGTTTGGAGTGAGCTTCATCTGACAATCTGCAATGGTTCTCTGCCAGGTAATTTCACCTCGGCTGTCATACCTTGTCTCTTCATGCTTCAATATCCATGTATTTAAATGTTTTCATCTCACAATCTCCAGTGGTACTTACTAATATGTATGTGCATCATTCATGTCGTGGTACTGTTTATTGCTGTCTGGAACAAGTTAATTAGAAGTTAGAATATAGTCAAATGGGCAGAAAACAGAACTAGGTTGTTCTATCCTTAAGCGAACAAATACCAAAGCATATTCTTTTGGTGAACCTTCTGCACAATCAGTCACGTATATAGGAGCACTTTGTTTCATATGACAACACTATGGAACATTTTTTTGGTGGAACGAGCATGTGGAAAAAGACTCCTGCTGGTTGAAACCGTGTGTTGCAGTGCAGGTGGTGTCCACTCACCAACTCTTATGGACTCACCTCCTGATATTGCAAATCTTATGCACTTTATTGGTGGCCGTGAAAGTTGTGAATTTATGGCCCATTTTTTGTATGGATTAAACCTCTATCCAAGAAACAAATAGTCGCATCAACTCCACTAATCTATACGATCAAAATTTCAGCTGTCCTTTTCATCTTTCCACGCGATGCAGCTTAACTTTGATTCAAAGTACTTGATCCTGAATGTAAACAATGTTTTAGCTAGAAGACAGATGATGTAAGTTGCATGCACAAGATCTTTTTTTGGCCTTTTCACTATTGGCTTCTCATTCCAAAAGCAGAGAGAAGAGCTTGCTTCTTTGCAGGTCAGTGGATAGCTTGATCGACCTGTGATAATAATGCCTGATGGGAATATTACATTGGCTATTTCAAAATTTTGTAATTGTGCTTGTTTGTTTCACCATATTGTAACATCATCTGAAAACATTTCCACATTCCTTATGTATGTATGATAAAATTGTAGGCTCAATGTTAGTAATCACTTCTTTAGTGATAGCACTGCCAAACACTTGCTTATTTGATCAATTTAAAAGACCATGTCTTGCCACACTACCCCAGTACTTTCATCCCTCTTCTATTGCTAACAAATATTTAGGTCATAGATCAAATTTAATTAACGTCCATGATCCATGTCTTCCTACATTTAAGAAGATTTTAAATATATAGGCCCAACAACGCGCGCCATCGATGATCTAGTCAGTCTTTATGTCTCAACAATTTCGGGACTCCTTGTTACGTCCGTGATCTCATCCGGGACTACGAACAAAATTTGGTCATCAAAAACACATAACTCATAGTACATATCGTCATCGAACGTTAAGCGTGCGGACCCTACGGGTTCGAGAACTATGTAGACATGACCGAGACACATCTCTGGTTAATAACCAATAGCGGAACCTAGATGCTCATATTAGCTCCTACATATTCTATGAAGATCTTTATCGGTCAAACCGCATAACAACATACGTTGTTCCCTTTGTCATCGGTATGTTACTTGCCCGAGGTTCGATCGTCGGTATCATCATACCTAGTTCAATCTTGTTATCGGCAAGTCTCTTTACTCGTTCTGTAATACTTCATCCTGCAACTAACTCATTACGTACAATGCTTGCAAGGCTTATAGTGATGAGCATTACCGAGAGGGCCCAAAGATACCCCTCCGAAACACGGAGTGACAAATCCTAATATTGATCTATGCCAACCCAATAAACACCTTCGGAGACACCTGTAGAGCACCTTTATAATCACCCATTTATGTTGTGACGTTTGGTAGCACACAAAGTGTTCCTCCGGTATTCGGGAGTTGCATAATTTCATAGTCTGAGGAACATGTATAAGTCATGAAGAAAGCAGTAGCAATGAAACTGTCACGATCATAATGCTAAGCTAACGGATGGGTCATGTCCATCACATCATTCTCCTAATGATGTAATCCCGTTCATCAAATGACAATTCATGTCTATGGTTAGGAAACATAACCATCTTTGATAAACGAGCTAGTCAAGTAGAGGCATACTAGGGACAATATGTTTTGTCTATGTATTCACACATGTACTAAGTTTCCGGTTAATACAATTCTAGCATGAATAATAAACATTTATCATGAAATAAGGAAATAAATAATAACTTTATTATTGCCTCTAGGGCATATTTCCTTCAGCCCCACCTTGTCGCCGCCGTCGCCCAGTTCCGGTGTCCCTGCTAGCAGTCCCCGCCCACACACCACCGCCTTGCCGCCAGGCCACCGCAACTTCACACCCCCACCCCAACGTCATCGCGAGCACGAAGTCACCCCCTGCGGCCCCGGCCAGCTCCTTCATCGGGCGCCGCCAGGCCAGCTACCTGGTCCACGGGAAGCGCGCATCTCTTTGTCGACCAGCTTCTTCGATGACGCCCGCAAGCTATTCGACAGTTTGCCCGTAAGGTATAAATGGACTTCGACGACGAGTTCTTTTTCCACAGTTTCCTCTACGACTCTGACGATTCTTCATCTGATGATGAGATGGTGGTTGCCGTGTTGGTCCATGACCACCTTAATAGGCAGTGGCCGTTGTTCCGGGGCTCGATCCCGGGGCACACTCCAACGTTGAATTGCAACCGAGAGAGCGACCATTTTCTTCTTTGGAAGGACTACTTTGAGACAGACAACCCCCTCTTCAAACATCACAAATTCCGGTGCCATTTCTTATGGCTAGGCATGTTTTATACCGTATTCAAGAGGGGGTGATCAGATACGATAAGTATTTCGAGTGCAAGGAGGATGTCCTTGGAAAGATTGGCTTCTCTTCTCATCAGAAACGCACTATAGCTATCTGAATGCTTGCATACGGAGTGCCCGTGATCTCATTGATGACTACGTCCGTATGAGTGAGTCTACGTGCCTACAACCCATGTACAGGTTCTGCAAGGCTGGGATTGAAGTGTTTGGCCCTAAGTACTTGAGAGAGCCGACTGCTGAAGATACAACCCGCTTGTTGGCGGTGAAAGCCAGAAGGAGCTCCCCCGGGATGCTTGGCAGCATATACTGCATGCACTAGGAGTGGAAGAACTGCCCTTCTGCTTGGCAAGGGCAGTGCAGAGGCCATGTCCGGGCTTGCACTGTCATACTTGAGGCCGTGTCCTCACAAGATCTCTGGATTTGGCACTCTTTCTTCATCATGGCTGGATCGCACAATGATATCAACGTGTTTCAACGGTCGCCAATGTTTGCAAGGCTTGCCGATGGAAACTTCCCGCAGGTGAACGTTAACATCAAAGGCCACAATGAAAGATTGTGGATGTCTTGTTGGGGAACGTAGCAGAAATTCAAAATTTTCCTACGTGTCACCAAGATCTATCTATGGAGAAACCAGCAACGAGGGGAAGGAGAGTGCATCTACATACCCTTGTAGATCGCTAAGCGGAAGCGTTCAAGAGAACGGGGTTGAAGGAGTCGTACTCGTCGTGATCCAAATCACCGGAGATCCTAGTGCCGAACGGACGGCACCTCCGCGTTCAACACACGTACAGCCCGGTGACGTCTCCCATGCCTTGATCCAGCAAGGAGAGAGGGAGAGGTTGAGGAAGACTCCATCCAGCAGCATCACAATGGCGTGTGTGGTGGTGGAGGAGCATGGCAATCCTGCAGGGCTTCGCCAAGCACCGCGGGAGAGGAGGAGTACTTGGGAGAGGGGGAGGGCTGCGCCAGAACATGTGGTACGGCTGCCCTCCCACCCCCACATATATATAGGGGCAAGGGAGAGGGGGGCCGGCCCCCTCAGATCCAATCTGAGGAGGGGGCGGCGGCCAAGGGGGGGAGGAGTGCCTCCCAAGTCAAGTGGAGGCCCTCCCCCTTAGGGTTTTCCCCTTCCCATGCGCATGGGCCTTGGGGGGGGGCTGGTGCCCCTGGCCCATTAAGGCTAGGGCGCCCCCCTACAGCCCATGCTACTGTATTGGACGTGGTGGAACAATTTCCGGACCTCCGGACCCCTCCGGAATCCTCCGGAACCTTCTGGAAGCTTCCCGGTACAATACCGAAAAAACCCAAACTTTTTCCGGAACCCGAACAACAACTTTCCATATATAAATCTTTACCTCCGGACCATTCCGGAACTCCTCGTGACGTCCGGGATCTCATCCGGGACTCCGAACAACATTCGGTAACCACATACAAACTTCCTTTATAACCCTAGCGTCATCGAACCTTAAGTGTGTAGACCCTACGGGTTCGGGAACCATGCAGACATGACCGAGACGTTCTCCGGTCAATAACCAACAGCGGGATCTGGATACCCATGTTGGCTCCCACATGTTCCACGATGATCTCATCGGATGAACCATGATGTCAAGGACTCAATCGATCCCGTATACAATTCCCTTTGTCTAGCGGTATGGTACTTGCCCGAGATTCGATCGTCGGTATACCGATACCTTGTTCAATCTCGTTACCGGCAAGTCTCTTTACTCGTTCCGTAACACATCATCCCGTGATCAACCCCTTGGTCACATTGTGCACATTATGATGATGTCCTACCGAGTGGGCCCAGAGATACCTCTCCGTTTACACGGAGTGACAAATCCCAGTCTCGATTCGTGCCAAACCAACAGACACTTTCGGAGATACCTGTAATGCACCTTTATAGCCACCCAGTTACGTTGTGACGTTTGGTACACCCAAAGCATTCCTACGGTATCCGGGAGTTGCACAATCTCATGGTCTAAGGAAAAGATACTTGACATTAGAAAAGCTTTAGCATACGAACTACACGATCTTTGTGCTAGGCTTAGGATTGGGTCTTGTCCATCACATCATTCTCCTAATGATGTGATCCCGTTATCAATGACATTCAATGTCCATGGTCAGGAAACCGTAACCATCTATTGATCAACGAGCTAGTCAATAGAGGCTTGCTAGGGACATGGTGTTGTCTATGTACCCACACATGTATCTGAGTTTCCTATCAATACAATTATAGCATGGATAATAAACGATTATCATGAACAAGGAAATATAATAATAACCAATTTATTATTGCCTCTAGGGCATATTTCCAACAGTCTCCCACTTGCACTAGAGTCAATAATCTAGTTCACATCGCCATGTGATTAACACTCACAGGTCACATCGCCATGTGACCAACATCCAAAGAGTTTACTAGTGTCATTAAACTAGTTCACATCATCATGTGATTAAGACTCAATGAGTTCTGGGGTTTGATCATGTTTTGCTTGTGAGAGAGGTTTTAGTCAACGGGTCTGTAACATTCAGATCCGTATGTACTTCGCAATTCTCTATGCCATATTGTAAATGTTGCTTCCACGCTCCACTTGAAGCTATTCCAAATGGTTGCTCCACTATACGTATCCGGTTTGCTACTCAGAGTCACTCAGATAGGTGTTAAAGCTTGCATCGACATAACCCTTTACGCCGAACTCTTTATCACCTCCATAATTGAGAAACATGTCCTTATTTACTCCAAGGACAATTTTGACCGCTGTCCAATGATCCATTCCTGGATCATTCTTGTACCCCTTGACTGACTCATGGCAAGGCACACTTCCAGTGCGGTACACAGCATGGCATACTATAGAGCCTACGTCTGAAGCATAGGGGACGACCTTCGTCCTTTCTCTCTATTCTGCCGTGGTCGAGCTTTAAGTCTTAACTTTGTACCTTACATCTCAGGCAAGAACTCCTTCTTTGACTAATCCATCTTGAACACCTTCAAGATCATGTCAAGGTATGTGCTCATTTAAAAGTATTATTAAGCATTTTGACCTATCCTTATAGATCTTGATGCTCAATGTTCAAGCAGCTTAATCTAGGTTTTCTATTGAAAAACACCTTTCAAATAACCCTATATGCTTTCCAGAAATTCTACATCATTTCTGATCATCAATATGTCAACAACATATACTCATCAGAAATTCTATAGTGCTCCCACTCACTTCTTTGGAAATACAAGTTTCTCATAAACTTTGTATAAACCTAAAATCTTTGATCATCTTATCAAAGTGCACATTCCAACTCCGAGATGCTTACTCCAGTCCATGGAAGGATCGATGGAGCTAGCATACCTTTTAGCATCCTTAGAATCGACAAAACCTTTCTGATTGTATCACATACAACCTTTCCTTACAAAATTGGTAAGGAAACTCGTTTTGACATCCATCTGCCAGATTTCATAAATGCAGCTAATGCTAACATGATTCTGAGGGACTTAAGCATCACTACGGATGAGAAAATCTCATCGTAGTCAACTCCTTGAACTTGTGAAAAACTCTTCGCCACAAGTCGAGCTTCATAGACGGTGACATTACCGTCCACGTCCGTCTTCTTCTTAAAGATCCATTTATCTCAATGGCTTGCCGATCAACGGGCAAGTCCACCAAAGTCCATGCTTTGTTCTGATACATGGATCCTATCTCGGATTTCATGGCTTCTAACCATTTGTTGGAATATGGGCCCACCATTGCTTCTCCATAGCTCGCAGGTTCATTGTTGTCTAGCAACATGACATTCAAGACAGGATCACCGTACCACTCCGAAGCTGTACGCGTCCTTGTCGTCCTACGAGGTTCGGTAGTGACTTGATCTGAAACTTCATGATCACTATCATAAGCTTCTACTTCAATTGGTGTAGGTGCCACAGGAACAACTTCCTATGCCCTGCTACACACTAGTTGAAGTGACGGTTCAATAACCTCATCAAGTCTCCACCATCCTCCCACTCAACTCTTTCGAGAGAAACCTTTCCTCGAGAAAGGACCCGATTCAAGAAACAATCCATATTGCTTTCGGATCTGAATTAGGAGGTATACCCAACTGTTTTGGGTGTCCTATGAAGATGTATTTTATCCGCTTTGGGTTCGAGCTTATCAATCCTGAAACTTTTTCACATAAGTGTTGCAGCCCCAAACCTTTAAGAAACGACAACTTAGGTTTCTCTAAACCATAATTCATACGGTGTCATCTCAACGGAATTACGTGGTGCCCTATTTAAAGTGAGTGCGGTTGTCTCTAATGCCTAACCCATGAACGATACTGGTAATTCGATAAGAGACATCATGGTACGCACCATATCCAATAGGGTGCAACTATGATGTTCGGACACACCATCAAACTATGGTGTTCCAGGCGGTATTAATTGTGAAACAATTTCCACAATGTCTTAATTGCGTGCCAAAGCTCGTAACTCAGATACTCATCTCTATGATCATATCATAGACATTTTATCCTCTTGTCACGAAGATCTTCAACTTCACTCTAAAATTACTTGAACCATTCAATAATTCAGACTTGTGTTTCATCAAGTAAATATACTCAGTATCTACTCGAATCATCCATGAAGTAAGAACATAACGATATTCACTGCATGCCTCAACACTCATTGGACTGCACACATCAAAATGTGTTACTTCCAACAAGTTGCTTTCTTGTTCCTTCCACCGAAACCGAGGTTTTCAGTCATCTTGCCCATGTGGTGTAATTTGCATATTTCAAGTGATCCAAAATCAAGTGAGTCCAAACAATCCATCAGCATGGAGTTTCTTCATGCGTATACACCAATAGACATGGTTTGCATGTCTCAAACTTTTCAAAAACGAGTGAGTCCAAAGATCCATCAACATGGAGCTTCTTCAAGCGTTTTATACCATTATGACTTACATGGCAGTGCCACAAGTAAGTGGTACTATCATTACTATCTTATATCTTTTGGCATGAAAATGTGTATCACTACGATCGAGATTCAATAAACCATTCCTTTAGGTGCAAGACCATTGAAGGTATTATTCAAATAAACAGAGTAACCATTATTCTCCTTAAATGAATAACCGTATTGCGATAGACATAATCCAATCATGTCTATGCTCAACGCAAAACACCAAATGACAATTATTCAGGTTTAATACTAATCTTGATGGTAGAGGGAGCGTGCGATTTTTGATCACATCAAACTTGGAAACACTTCCAACACGTATCGTCAGCTCACCTTTAGCTAGTCTCCTTTTATCTCGTAGCTTTTATTTCGAGTTACTAACACTTAGCAACCGAATCGGTATCTAATACCCTGGTGCTACTAGGAGTACTAGTAAAGTACACATTAACATAATGTATATCATATATACTTCTATCGACTTTGCCAGCCTTCTCATCTACCAAGTATCTAGGGTAATTCTGCTCCAGTGGTTGTTCCCCTTATTACAGAAGCACTTAGTCTCGGGTTTGGGTTCAACCTTGGGTTTCTTCACTAGAGCAACAACTGATTTGCCGTTTCATGAAGTATCCCTTCTTGCCCTTGCCCTTCTTGAAACTAGTGGTTTCACCAACCATCAACAATTGATGCTCCTTCTTGATTTCTACTTTCACGGTGTCAAACATCGCGAATACCTCAAGGATCATCATCTCTATCCCTGATATGTTATAGTTCATCACGAAGCTCTAGCAGCTTGGTGGCAATGACTTTGGAGAAACATCACTATCTCATCTGGAAGATCAACTCCCACTCGATTAAAGTGATTGTTGTACTCAGACAATCTGAGCACAAACTCAACGATTGAGCTTTTCTCCCTTAGTTTGCAGGCTAAGAAAATCGTCGGAGCTCTCATACCTCTTGGCGTGGGCACAAGCCTGAAATCCCAATTTCAGCCCTCGAAACATCTAATATGTTTCGCGATGTTTCGAAAACGTCTTTGGTGCCTCAACTCTAAACCGTTTAACTAAACTATCAAGTAGTTATCAAAACGTGTATGTCCGATGTTCGCAACATCCACAAACGAGTTTGGGGTTCTGCACATTGAGTGGTGCATTAAGGACATAAGCTTTCTAATGTCCGCATAATCGCTACTGTCAACTTTCAACTATATTTTCTCTAAGAACATATCTAAACAGTGGAACTAAAGTGCGAGCTTACGACATAATTTGCAAAGATCTTTTGACTATGTTCAGGATAATTAAGTTCATCTTATGAACTCCCACTCAGATAGACATCCCTTTGGTCATCTAAGTGATTACATGATCCGAGTCAACTAGGCCGTGTCCGATCATCACGTGAGACGGACTAGTCATCATCGGTGAACATCTTCATGTTGATCGTATCTACTATACGACTCATGCTCGACCTTTCGGTCTCTTGTGTTCCGAGGCCATGTATGTACATGCTAGGCTCGTCAAGTTAACCTAAGTGTTTCGCGTGTGTAAATCTGTCTTACACCCGTTGTATGTGAACGTAAGGATCCATCACACCCGATCATCACGTGGTGCTTAGAAACGACGAACTTTCGCAACGATGCACAGTTAGGGGGAACACTTTCTTGAAATTTTAATGAGGGATCATCTTATTTACTACCGTCGTCCTAAGCAAATAAGATGCATAAACATGATAAACATCACATGCAATCAAATAGTGACATGATATGGCCAATATCATTTTGCTCCTTTTGATCTCCATCTTTGGGGCTCCATGATCATCATCGTCACCGGCATGACACCATGATCTCCATCATCATGATCTCCATCATCGTGTCTTCATGAAGTTGTCTCGCCAACTATTACTTCTACTACTATGGCTACCGGTTAGCAATAAAGTAAAGTAATTACATGGCGTTGTTCAATGACACGCAGGTCATACAATAAATAAAGACAACTCCTATAGCTCCTGCCGGTTGTGATACTCATCGACATGCAAGTCGTGAATCCTATTACAAGAACATGATCAATCTCATACATCACATATCATTCATCACATTCTTCTTGGCCATATCACATCACAAAGCATACCCTGCAAAGACAAGTTAGACGTCCTCTAATTGTTGTTTGCATGTTTTACGTGGCTGCTATGGGTTTCTAGCAAGAACGTTTCTTACCTACGCAAAACCACAACGTGATATGCCAATTGCTATTTACCCTTCATAAGGACCCTTTTCATCGAATCTGTTCCGACTAAAGTGGGAGAGACTGGCACCCGCTAGCCACCTTATGCACCAAGTGCATGTCAGTCGGTGGAACCTGTCTCACGTAAGAGTACGTGTAAGGTCGGTCCGGGCCGCTTCATCCCACAATACCGTCGAAACAAGATTGGACTAGTAACGGTAAGCATATTGAACAACATCAACGCCCACAACTACTTTGTGTTCTACTCGTGCAAAGAATCTACGCAATAGACCTAGCTCATGATGCCACTGTTGGGGAACGTAGCAGAAATTCAAAATTTTCCTACGTGTCACCAAGATCTATCTATGGAGAAACCAGCAACGAGGGGAAGGAGAGTGCATCCACATACCCTTGTAGATCGCTAAGCGGAAGCGTTCAAGAGAACGGGGTTGAAGGAGTCGTACTCGTCGTGATCCAAATCACCGGAGATCCTAGTGCCGAACGGACGGCACCTCCGCGTTCAACACACGTACAGCCCGGTGACGTCTCCCATGCCTTGATCCAGCAAGGAGAGAGGGAGAGGTTGAGGAAGACTCCATCCAGCAGCAGCACAATGGAGTGTGTGGTGGTGGAGGAGCATGGCAATCCTGCAGGGCTTCGCCAAGCACCGCGGGAGAGGAGGAGTACTTGGGAGAGGGGGAGGGCTGCGCCAGAACATGTGGTACGGCTGCCCTCCCACCCCCACATATATATAGGGGCAAGGGAGAGGGGGGCCGGCCCCCTCAGATCCAATCTGAGGAGGGGGCGGCGGCCAAGGGGGGGAGGAGTGCCTCCCAAGTCAAGTGGAGGCCCTCCCCCTTAGGGTTTTCCCCTTCCCATGCGCATGGGCCTTGGGGGGGCTGGTGCCCCTGGCCCATTAAGGCTAGGGCGCCCCCCTACAGCCCATGCTACTGTATTGGACGTGGTGGAACAATTTCCGGACCTCCGGACCCCTCCGGAATCCTCCGGAACCTTCTGGAAGCTTCCCGGTACAATACCGAAAAAACCCGAACTTTTTCCGGAACCCGAACAACAACTTTCCATATATAAATCTTTACCTCCGGACCATTCCGGAACTCCTCGTGACGTCCGGGATCTCATCCGGGACTCCGAACAACATTCGGTAACCACATACAAACTTCCTTTATAACCCTAGCGTCATCAAACCTTAAGTGTGTAGACCCTACGGGTTCGGGAACCATGCAGACATGACCGAGACGTTCTCCGGTCAATAACCAACAGCGGGATCTGGATACCCATGTTGGCTCCCACATGTTCCACGATGATCTCATCGGATGAACCATGATGTCAAGGACTCAATCGATCCCGTATACAATTCCCTTTGTCTAGCGGTATGGTACTTGCCCGAGATTCGATCGTCGGTATACCGATACCTTGTTCAATCTCGTTACCGGCAAGTCTCTTTACTCGTTCCGTAACACATCATCCCGTGATCAACCCCTTGGTCACATTGTGCACATTATGATGATGTCCTACCGAGTGGGCCCAGAGATACCTCTCCGTTTACACGGAGTGACAAATCCCAGTCTCGATTCGTGCCAACCCAACAGACACTTTCGGAGATACCTGTAATGCACCTTTATAGCCACCCAGTTACATTGTGACGTTTGGTACACCCAAAGCATTCCTACGGTATCTGGGAGTTGCACAATCTCATGGTCTAAGGAAAAGATACTTGACATTAGAAAAGCTTTAGCATACGAACTACACGATCTTTGTGCTAGGCTTAGGATTGGGTCTTGTCCATCACATCATTCTCCTAATGATGTGATCCCGTTATCAATGACATTCAATGTCCATGGTCAGGAAACCGTAACCATCTATTGATCAACGAGCTAGTCAATAGAGGCTTGCTAGGGACATGGTGTTGTCTATGTACCCACACATGTATCTGAGTTTCCTATCAATACAATTATAGCATGGATAATAAACGATTATCATGAACAAGGAAATATAATAATAACCAATTTATTATTGCCTCTAGGGCATATTTCCAACATGTCTCCTAGAGGGGGGGTGAATAGGCGCTTTTAAAAAAAATTACGGTTTAGGCTTGAACAAATGCGGAAAAACCTAGCAGTTAATTTGTCAAGCACAAAACCTACAACAACTAGGCTCACCTAAGTGCACCGACAACTTATGCTAAGAAAGATAAACAACTAGGTGATAGCAAGATATATGACAAGAAACAATATGGCTATCACAAAGTAAAGTGCATAAGTAAGGGCTCGGGTAAGAGATAATTGAGGCACACGGAGACGACGATGTGTCATGAAGTTCACACCCTTGCGGATGCTAATCTCCATTTGGAGCGGTCTGGAGGCACAATGCTCCCCAAGAAGCCACTATGGCCACCGTAATCTCCTCACGCCCTCGCACAATGCAAGATGCCGTGATTCCACTAAGGTACCCTTGAGGGCGGTCACCGAACCCGTACAAATGGAAACCCCTGGGGGCGGTCACCGAACCCGTACACTTTGGAAACCCTTGGGGGCGGTCACTGTTACCCGTCAAATTGCTCGGGGCGATCTCCACAACCTAATTGGAGACCCCGACGCTTGCCCGGAGCTTTACAGCAAAATGATTGAGCTCCGAACACCACCAACCGTCTAGGGCACCCAAGCACCCAAGAGGAACAAGCTCAAGGGTACCAAGAACCTAAGAGTAATAAGCTTATCAACTTGAAACTTCCACGTATCACCGTGGAGAACTCAAACCGATGCACCAAATGCAATGGCAAGGGCAAACAGAGTGCCCAAGTTCTTCTCTCCCAAATCCCACCAAAGCAACTAATGCTATGGAGGGAAATGAGAGGAAGAACGAAGAAGAGAACACGAAGAACTCCAAGATCTATATCCAAGGGGTTTCCCTCACATAGAGGAGAAAGTGATTGGTGGAAACGTAGATCTAGATGTCCTCTCTCCCCCCCCCCCCAAAAAAAAAACTAGCAAGAATCCATGGAGGGATTGAGAGATAACTAGCTTCAAGAAGGTCAACAATGGGGGAAGAACTCGAGCTAAAGGGATAAGGTTCATTGGGGAAGAAGGCCCCCTTTTTATATGGCCTCCCGAATCCAACCGTTATGTGCTCAGCCCGCACACGAGCGGTACTGCCGCACAGGGGAGCGGTACTACCGCCCGGGCGCTAGTGCGCATAGAGCAGTGCAATGGTCGGAGACCATGAGCCGGTAGTGCCGCCGGAGAGGTACTACCGCTCGCCCCAGCGGTAGTACCATTGGGGTTGCAGCTCAGGGCACTAAGGAGGCAGAGCAGAACAGATAGGGTGAAGCAGAGCCGCACCAGCGGTACTACCGCTTGAAAGAGCGTACCTACTGCTTGTAGTGCATGGGCAGAACTACCGCCCCACAGCCGCGCTACAAGCGCTGAGAACACGTACGACAAAAAGGGGAGCGGAAGTGGAGCAATAGTGCAGGGGCGGCACTACCGCTTGGGAACGGTACTACCGCCCGTGCTACCGTCCCCACTGCCGCGCAACCGGACACGAAAACATCGCAACTCCGAAAGCAATGGTACCACGCGCGGTACTGTCGCTTACTAAGCTAAATGGTACTACCGCTCAGGACAACGGCACTACCGCTTGGGGTGCAACAAAGAAGCCTAAGCAACCAGATGCGATAGGAAAAACCAGAACTGCCATAACTTCTACAAATGAGCTCTGAATTGAGCAAACTCAAGCTTGTTGGATAGATGACGACGAGTAGCACCGGCATAACCTCCAACATCAAGGAGGTATGACTAACAAATAGAGGAGTGAACCCTCCAGCAGAGAAGAACCGCATAACCTCCAACATCGAAAACATCATAGAAGATGCATGTGAACTCCATTTTCGATGAACTCAATCTTGTCATGAAGATGACCAAGCTCTAAAATCACAAAGAGAAACACCAAACAAGAACCAAGAAAGATGATGCAAGGATGCAATGGTTTGAGCTCTCTACTAATGATATGATCAAGCCACCAACCTGAGAGCCCCCCTTGATAATATGGCAATCGATCATATAACCCTGTCTCCCAACTACCACCATGAGATCGGTAAAATAGAAAACCTATCAAGGGCAAACCTTTGCCTTGCGCATGATCCACTTGGGCTAGATGATGACTATCTTGTCCTCCTCAAGATGGACCACCTTTCTTGATTGTGTTGGGTCGATGAAGACTAGTTGATTGCTCCCCCATACTCCACTATGGGTGATCCACTCTTTGACACATCTTGAAAAGTCCATTGTTATCACAATGGACGGCAAGCTTCAAACACTTGATCTCTTCGTGATGCTCCACTTGAACTTGCACACAACAATCTTGATGACGATCACCACTTGATGTCATCCTCCATGGGTTGTATGATATCTTCTTCTTAATGCAAGCCCATGGAACCATACCTAACCCCACATAGAACACTCACATAGACCATGACTTAGTACACAAAGTGCAATGGACAATGCTTACCATACCATGAGATCACTTGATCCCACTTGGTACATCTTCTACACTTTGTGTGTTGATCAATTTGAATCACTCTTTTACATAGTCTTGATCAATCTTGAGTCTTTCCAACTCTTTTCATTTGGATGATGTCTTGAAGATAAACATGAATGATCACACAATCTTCTTCTTCAAGACACGCTTGCAATAAGCTCAACACTCACATGACCAATCTTTGGATACTTCCTTAATAGCACCTTGGTTAACTCATAAACTCCTTGAAACCAACACATGGACTTCAAGAAAAGCCTATGAACAAATCCTTCAAATTTAACTCAATGCAACCATTAGTCCATAGAGAATGTCATCAATTACCAAAACCACACACGGGGCACCGCATGTCCTTTCACACAACTACAACAAAGGATACTACCTAGGTGACGGTATCTATTCTCAGTGGACCACTATTGTGAAGACAATCCCCAACCTTATCAAAGAGAAGAGGAAGAGATTTGCCCAAGAGCAAGAGAGTGCTAGGAAGGATGTTGAGCGTGCCTTTGGTGTTCTGCAATCTCGTTGGGGCATTGTTTGGTATCCTGCTAGAACTTGGAGCACCAAGAAGTTGTGGGAGGTGATGACTGCTTGTGTGAGCATGCACAATATGATCGTAGAGGATGAGCGCCTGAAACGTATATACGATAAGGGTATCAGTTTTAGGACGACAATGTTGTGCCTGAGCATGGAGGAAGAGCGACAACGTTTGACAATAGATATATCTTTAAAAAAAATTTGACACAATTTAATTTTTATTCGGTTTGTAAAGTACTTCCTCCGTTCAGAATTACTGGTCGTAGAAATGGATGTATCTAGACGTATTTTAGTTCTAGATACATCCATTTCCAAGACAAGTAATTCTGATCGGAGGGAGTATGATATATTTATTTGACTTGTGGAACTTTGCTATATTTATTTGCTTGAGGGACTATGCAAAATGTGTTTATATTTGATAAAAAATGGCAACAAGCTGGCCACATGGAAAAATATAGGTCAACGCGTTGGGCGCACTGTCGACTGTAGAGGAATAGGATGCAACTCTCAATGTATTGATAGGTGCATATGCACAAGTATATATAGTACATAGGGCAAGTCATATCCTCAACTATACACAAGGAGGAGACTTGGAGTACAAGAATACATGTGCTAAATACATATCTCAACACCCCCCGCAGTCGAAGCGACACCGTTGCTGACGCAGAGACTGGACCGGAATTCCTCAAAAGACGTCATGGGCAAGCCTTTGGTCATGATGTCGGCAAATTGTTGGGAGGTGGGAACGTGCAGAACACGGACATGGCCAAGAGCCACCTGATCCCGAACAAAATGGATATCAAGCTCAATGTGCTTGGTGCGATGATGATGAACCGGGTTGGCGGAGAGGTAGACGGCGGAGACGTTGTCGCAGTAGACGACCGTGGCCTTCTCAACAGGACACAAGAGCTCGTGAAGAAGCTGACTAAGCCAGGAGCACTCAGCAACAACGTTAGCCACAATGTGGTACTCAGCCTCGGCGCTAGACCGTGAGATGGTGGGCTGCCGCTTGGACGACCACGACACCAGGGATGGTCCAAGGAAGATGCAGTAACCTGAAGTAGAATGACGGGTGTCCGGGCAGCCAGCCCAGTCGGCGTCGGAGTAGGCGACCAGATCAGTGGCAGTGGAGGCGCGCAGAGTAAGACCAAGCTCCATAGCACCACGGATGTAGCGGAAAATCCGCTTAATAGCAGTCCAGTGAACGTCCCGAGGAGCATGCATATGCAGGCAGACCTGCTGAACCGCGTACTGAAGCTCCGGTCGAGTGAGAGTGAGGTACTGGAGAGCACCAACAATGGACCGTAGAAGCCAACATCCGGAGCGGGAGTACCATCAGTAGCAGAGAGCTTGGCCTTCGTGTTGACAGGAGTGGCAGCCGGTTTGCAGTTAAGCATTCCAGCACGGTCGAGGAGCTCATGAGTGTACTTCCGTTGATGAAGAAAGAAACCATCAGGACGATGCACCACCTCAACACCGAGGAAGTAGTGCAACGGACCCAAGTCCTTGATGGCAAACTCAGCACGAAGACGATCAGTAAGCCGACGAAGAAGCTCAGTGGTGCATGCCGTCAGGATGATATCGTCAACATAGAGGAGCAAGGATGCTGTGTCGGTGCCCTGGTGATAAACAAACAGCGAAGCATCGGAGCGTGTAGAGCGGAAGCCGAGTTGGTGAAGAAACGCTGCGATGCGCTGGTACTAGGCACGAGGAGCCTGCTTGAGCCCATACAATGAGCGTGAGAGCAGACACACATGATCAGGACACGCCGGGTCAACAAACCCCGTGGGCTGCTGACAGAAAACCTGCTCCTCAAGATCACCATGCAGAAATGCATTGGAGACGTCCATCTGATGAACCGGCCAAGCACGAGAGACTGCTAACTGTAAAACAGTGCGGATCATCCCGGGCTTAACAACCGGGGCGAAAGTGTCGGTGAAGTCCACACCGGCGCGTTGCCGGAAACCACGAACAACCCAACGCGCCTTGTAGCAATCCAGAGTGCCGTCGGGACGAAGCTTGTGTTTGAAGACCCACTTCCCGGTGATCACGTTAGCATGTCGGGGACGGGGGAACAAGCTACCAAGTCTGGTTCCGCTGCAAAGCGTCGAACTCCTCTTGCATGGCAGCCATCTAGAGAGGGTCGCGGAGAGCAGCCCAAACCGAGGACGGCATAGGGGAAGGAGTGGACGTCGAGGCGGTGCAGACGTAGTCATCCGCATGGCGGGAACTCGGGCGAAAGACACCGGTGCACAAGCGGGTGACGGGCCCAGCCGTCGGAGCAGCCGCGGGTGGCGGTGAGGCCGTGGCATCCACGGCATCCACGGGAGAGGTGGTGTCCTCCACGATGTCGACAGGAGACGCGGGCCGAGCGGAAGTCGAGGCCACGGCGTCGGGGGAACCAGGCGATGGGGCGGGCGACCGAGTCGGGGTCGAAGCCACGCCAGGAGAGGCGGCGCCAGGAGAGGCCGACCCAGTCGGCGGCCCAACATGCGGCCCAGCCGGCAGCCCAACATGCGGCCCAGCATGCATGGCGGGGGACCGGGGCGACATGGGCGACGTCGACGCGGCTCCAGGTGACGAGGGCGTCGAGCCGGAGGAGGGAGCCGCAGATGGCCCCGATCCGGAGGAGGGAGCCGCGGGCGAGGGTGCCGGAGCACCCAAGGCCGGCAGCTGGCGGCGGCGTAGAGGAGAGCCCGCCGCGGGAGGGGAAGAGGGCACCACCTGTTCCTGTGCAAAGGGAAACACAAGCTCATCAAAGTACACGTGTCGTGAGGTGATGACACTGTGAGACACAGGGTCGTAGCAGCGATAACCCTTAGTGTTGGTCGGGTAACCAAGGAAGACACATGGAACGGAACAAGGAGCGAGTTTATGAGCGGTGGTGGCGGTGGTGTTGGGGTAGCAATGGCAACCAAAAATACGGAGACCATCATAGGAGGGAGGAGTGCCATATAAGAGATGGTGAGGTGCATAGTTCCAGCGCGGACGACATGGCCGGAGATTGAGGAGGAGGGTGGCGGTGGCGAGGGCATCGGGCCAAAACCGAGAGGGCATGTAGGCATGGAAAAGAAGGGTGCGCACACACTCATTGAGGGTGCGTAGGATGCGCTCGGCACGGCAATTCTGCTGGGAGGTGTATGGACACATGAGACGGAACACAATGCCGTGGGAGGAAAGAAGATTGCAGATGGTGAGATTGTCAAATTCTTTCCCGTTGTCGGTCTGAAGCGCGAGTATGGGTCGCCGGAACTGTGTGGAGACATAAGCATAGAATGCAATGAGAGTAGCGGCAACATCGGATTTCCTACGAAGAGGAAAGGTCCACACAAAGTGAGAGTAATCATCCAGTATGACAAGATAATAAAGATAACCAGAATTACTAGGTACTGGAGATGTCCATACATCGCTATGAATTAACTCAAACGGAAAGGATGCAACTGTGGAAGAGGAACAAAAAGGAAGGCAAACATGTTTGCCTAACCGGCAGGCTTCACATGAGTGAGCGGCCATTTCATTACATGAAAAAGAAAATCCTCTCATTATTTGACGAAGTGAAGAAGTGCTAGGATGCCCGAGACGAGCATGCCAAAGATTGACGCCGACGGAAAAAGCTCGAGGACCACCTGGAGATGACAGTGACTGAACTGGGTAGAGGTCGCCGGGACTGTCACATCGGTGAAGAATCATCCTGGTGCGAGCGTCCTTAACAGAAAAGCCAACTTCATCAAATTCCACAGTTACAAAATTATCACGAGAAAGATTTTGAACGGAAACTAAGTTCTGAATGAGATGAGGAGAAACAATGACATTATTAAGAGAGAGAGGTCGAGAGTTAGAAGGAAAGGGTGCAGAACCGACATGGGAGATGGGAAGACCAACACCGTTGCCGATGATGATGCGGGAGGGAGTGGAAGTGGGATGGACGGAGGAGAGGTTACCCGGATGAGCGGACATATGAGCGGTGGCACCGGAGTCCATGATCCAATCGCCACCACCACCAGAGTAGGGTGGCAGCTGCTGCAGCACCGCTAGAAGGGCCGGGTCATAGTAGGGGACGCCGTAGGCTCCAAGGGCGCCATACGCGCCGGGGGCGCCGTACGCACTGTAGGAGGGCGCGGCAGGAGGGGCGCCGTGGGCGCCATTGGCGCCGAGAGGCGCGGCCAGGAGCGCCTGGTGGGTGCTCGGGCGGGGGCCGAGGATGCCCGGGGCGGGGGGCCGCGGCACAGGCATGTTGTATGCGTGCACGACCCCCGTCCAGGGGTTGTAGCCACCGGCCCAGGGTGGCGGGGGCTGCTGCCGAGGAGCTTGACCACCGCCGCCGCCACCTTTGCCTCCGCCTTGGCGTTGACCACCGCGATCACGGCAACGATTGCCGCCGTTGCCACCATTGCGGGGTGGTTGGGGCGGCTGTGGCACCGGCATAGGGTGCGGGACGGCCGGAGGACGGGGCGCCGAGGGTGGTGTAGAGGCACCGGTGGAGAGGCCGGCGGCGAGAACGGTGTGGACGGCGCGGGTGCGGAGGTGCTTCATCCGCCGCTCCTCAAGACGAAGATAGGCCACCGCTCGCTCGTAAGTGGGGTTGGCCATGAGGGTGAGGTTGGAGGCGGCGTTGCCGAAGTCCTCCTTGAGGCCGGCTGTGAGCGTCGAGAGGAGAAGCTCGTCGCCCACCTTGAACCCGACGTCATTGAGCTCGTCGGAGAGGGTCTTGAGCCGGAGACAAAAAGCGTCGATGGTGGAGTCGTTCTGGTGACACCCAAAAAATTCCTGCTGCAAGAAAACAATCCGTTGAAGCTTGTTGTCGGTGAAGAGGCCATTGATCTTGGTCCACACCGTGTAAGCATCGTTCCCATCGCGAATGACGGTGTGGAAGATGTCCGGAGAGACGGTGAGGAAGAACCACCGGATGAGGGTGGCGTCGATGGCGAGCCAGTTGGCGTCGTGGGCGCCGGTGAAGAAATTGGCGAGACCGTCCACATGATCACGAAGGTTGTACTCACGGAAGAGGAGATTGAAGTAGGTTTTCCAAGCATAGTAGTTTGCGGAGGTGTGGGAGAGGATGATAGGGACATGATCGGAGAGGTGGATGTTGCGGATGTCGGCGGCTTGGGGCTCATCGGGCTCGGACCCGTAGGAGGAGTCGAACGGGTTGCTAGGGTGTGCGCTGGAGGAGGAGGAGGTGCCGAGGGCCGACATGGCAGCGGTGGAGGGTGGCGGCGCGGGTGGGATCGGGAGGGGGGTTTAGGGTTTTGGGAGGGAGGCGGCTCGGGGGGAGCTGCGGTGGGCGGCAGGGAAGGTAGGGGCGCGGCTGGGAGGGTGGAGGCACGACAGGGAGGGGTTGGTGGTGGAGGGAGGCAGCAGGCGCGGCGGCCGGGGAGGCGGCGGCGCGGTGCAGCGGGAGCGGCGGCGGCCTGGAGAGGCGATGGCGGCGCGGCTAGGGCTGGGACCGAGGGTTAGGCTGATACCATGTAGAGGAATATGATGCAACTCTCAATGTATTGATAGGTGTATATGCACAAGTATATATAGTACATAGGACAAGTCATATCCTCAACTATACACAAGGAGGAGACTTGGAGTACAAGAATATAAAATATATGTGCTAAATACATATCTCAACATCGACCCAAACAAAAGGCGGACATCGACCGGACAGACGACACAAACAGATAAAAAACGGACAGAATGCGGCTTTGGTCGGCTTGTTCGAGTTGCTCTTATTGGTACACGTTCATGTCGTCGAGGTGTTCGACTTGTTGCATTGCCAGTCGCGGTATCCAAATTCGCCATGCTCCCGGGGGCCGCGCAGACCACCGCGTCGGCGGTGTCGTAGCGCGAGCGGTCGCACGGCCACATGCGCATGGCCAGGCCGGCGCTGAAGACGCTCACCACCGGGCCACCGGAAGCCAAGGGCGAGTTCATCCGTCTCTGCTCAAGCGGCCGCCTCAAGGATGCCCTCCACCACCCCTTCCGGGACGTCCTCTGGTCGGACCCTACCCTCTTCGCCCACGTCTTCCGGGCCTGCCGCGCCATCCCGCTCCTCCACCAGCTCCACGCCTTTGCCGCCACCTGTGGCGCCGCCGCCGACCGCTTCACCACCAACAACCTCATGCTCGCCTACGCGGACCTCGGCGACCTCCCCACTGCGTGCAGTCTGTTCGAGAGAATTCCGAGCCGGAACGTCATGTCCTGGAACATTCTGATTGGGGGTTACATCAAGAACGGCGACCTTGGAAGCGCTCGGAAGCTGTTCGACGAAATGCCCACGAGGAATGTCGCCACCTGGAATGCCATGGTCGCTGGGTTCACCAATGCAGGGCTTGACGAGGACAGCTTGGGGTTCTTCCTTGCCATGCGAAGGGAGGGATTGCATCCTGATGAGTTTGGCCTTGGGAGCGTGTTCAGGTGCTGTGCTGGCCTCTCCGATCTTGTCTCTGGACGCCAGGTCCATGCATATGTCGTGAGGTGTGGGATGGACATTGACATGTGTGTTGGGAACTCGTTGGCTCACATGTACATGCGGTCTGGATGCCTTGCAGAAGGAGAGGCCGTCCTCAAAGCGCTTCCTTCTCTTACAGTTGTGTCATTCAATACCACAATAGCTGGTAGGACGCAGAATGGAGACTCCGAGGGAGCATTGGAGTATTTGTCCCTGATGAGAGGTATTGGGCTAGCGGCAGATGTGGTCACATTCGTTAGTATTATTACCTGTTGCTCAGATCTGGCAGCTCTCGCACAAGGTCAGCAAGTTCATGCACAGGTTATCAAGGCTGGAGTTGACAAGGTTATTCCAGTCATTACTTGCCTTGTGCATATGTACTCTCGATGTGGATGCTTGGGTGACTCGGAAAGAGTTTATTCTGGTTATTGTGGATTAGATCTTTTTCTTCTCAGTGCAATGATCTCAGCTTGTGGGTTCCATGGGCAAGGACATAAAGCAGTTGAGCTGTTTAAACAGATGATGAATGCAGGGGCAAGACCTAATGAGGTTACTTTCTTGGCCCTGCTATATGCGTGCAGCCATAGTGGTCTGAAAGATGAAGGCTTGGAGTTCTTTGAGCTTATGACCAAGACTTATGGGCTGCAACCAAGTGTGAAACACTACACTTGTATTGTGGATCTTCTCGGGCGATCAGGTTGTCTGGATGAAGCAGAGGCCCTTATCTTGTCAATGCCTGTACGTGCTGACGGGGTCATATGGAAGACACTGCTATCTGCTTGTAAGACCCAGAAGAATTTTGACATGGCCGAGCAGATAGCAGAGCGAGTCATTGAGTTTGACCCTCGAGATTCTGCGCCTTATGTTCTGCTATCAAATATTCGAGCTACCAGCAGGAGATGGGGAGATGTCAGTGAGCTAAGAAAAAACATGAGGGAGAAGAACGTGAGAAAGGAACCTGGTGTCAGCTGGGTAGAGCTTAAGGGTCAGGTGCATCAGTTTTGCACAGGAGATAAATCTCATCCAAGACAAGGAGAGATCGATGAGTACTTGGAAGAAATGATGGCCAAGATCAGGCAATGTGGATATGCACCAGACATGAGCATGGTGTTCCATGATATGGAGGATGAGGAGAAAGAGGTTAGTTTAACTCACCACAGCGAGAAATTGGCGATAGCATTTGCGTTTCTGAGCTTACCTGAAGGAGTTCCTATCCGAATAATGAAGAATCTACGTGTGTGTGATGACTGCCATGTTGCTATCAAGTTGATGTCCCAGGTCACTGGTCGAGAGATTGTGGTCAGAGATGTAAGCCGCTTTCACCATTTCAGAGATGGCAAATGCTCCTGTGGAGATTATTGGTGATGAGAGCACTCAACTGTGTGTATCTTTTCCATCTGCTGTGGGGAACAAGATTATACTTGGTTCATGGAATTTTTGAAGTCAGCAGGTTTTCATGGAGTTTTTGAAGTCAGCAGGTTTTGGTCTACTCAACTGAGGGATGGGCTATTGAATTGGCTGTTTTGAGTTTCAACTAGTCTGTACCAATCCGACCTGTACTCTGGAAAACATAAAATTTGCTGGATCTTTGATCCTCAAAATAAATGCATTCACTCTGATTCTCAAACAAATCATTGCCTTCTATAAGTGATGGAGTAGCATTTTTCGCCCAAGTCTTGGTAGAATTCTGAAGTTCAGGATATGCATTCTGTATGATATGAATATTTGTGGACAGCACTGAAATATAAGATTTTGTTTTCTCTACAACTAATTATCTGGTTGTCTCTGTCCCATCTTTCATCTCTTACCAATATAATATATATGCCCTTATTAATAATTAAATATCTGCTCAGGATGGTCATAAAGTTGGATCACGTGTTGCTGGAGCCTGGAGGTTCTGATCCTTCTGAGAGCATGACAGTAGGAACTATCGGTGCAATTATACCTGGAGCAACAATGGTGTGGCGCTACAAAATGGAAGGCAAGTGTCTCTTTTACTTGTCATGCAATAATTCTGATTGGAATGTCAAGTGACATTGTTTTTATTTTTCATTTCGCTGGATGTATATTTTGGCCAATAAGAACAGTGGCCAGGGTCCACAGGCAGCTGCATATATGCATTGTGCAATAGTTCCACTGAATCTCGTTATGCATTGAAATTAATTTTGGGTTTTGTCTTTCATTTGGCTGTGCTTGGTTTTGTATAAGATTGATAGTTAATTTTTCCTTTTTGAGGTCATGGCGTTTATTTGTACAAATTGACAGCATTGTTTGCAGATTCCTCTGGTTTCTTTCTGTTCCCTCTTGCTGCTCATCCATTTGATCTCTTGATCCACTGGCAATTATGCAGAAAGGGTATTATGCTGCTCTTTTGTTTTTTCCTTGTGAGGGTTTCTTTACCTTGGGAACGGGCTCGTTGAAAGAAGCAACCAAGCCCGATGGCCAATAGGGGTCTTCAGACACACTCAGGTTCTATTCTTTGGCCCGCAGATTGCTGTCAGATTTTTGTGTAAGTCATGTCCAGACCTGGCCATATGGACCATGCTTCTAAGGCGCCGCCCGTGGGCACGGATTTTTGGCCTGGTACAATACGCGAATAAAAGGGCCGGGACGCCATGGAACAAAGCCGATCCCTGAAGCCAAGCCTTAAGGCCAGCCCGACACGTCCCTTTTATTATGGGTCGGCACGACACATCTCGGCACGTGGCGGCATGCGGCCCAAGTTGGCCCAGAAGGCTTTTTTGGCCTTCAAACCTAAAAAACAAAAGGCCTAGAAGGCCGAAGCGGCTCACAAGGGCCCAAAATGAACAAAGGCCGGTCCACAGGCATGTCGGGCCGTGCCTTTTTATGGCGTCTGCCAAGCCGATCCTCGAGCCGAGGCCTTCGGACTGGCACGACATGACCCTATTATAAAAGGTCCGACATGGGCCGTGGCATGCCAAGCCTTTATATTGGTGTGTCGGGCCGTGCCGCCCCGTATGGCCAGGTCTCACGTCATGGCGCTCTGCTGGGTGCTTCCTATTTCGCTTATAGCTGCATACCCACCCACCCATCCCCACCCCCTGCGCCCCATCCTCTCCATGGGTCGGCCCATTCCGATTTTCTCCCCAACGGTTTTGGGAAGGTTCTAGAGCCTTCTTCAAACCGGGTTTTCCTTTTTCTTTGTTTTTATTCGGATTTTTTCCTTTTTTTTCTTTTCCCTTTTTTGAAATCCATGAACTTTTTTTTCCAAATCTTGAAATTTTTCGAATTCATGAAGTTTTCCAAATCCATGTTTTTTTTTCAGATTCATGTACTTTTTTGAAAATCATGCACAATTTTTCAAATTCGTGAGCTTTTATTAAAATACGGGTCAATTTTCAAATTCATGAAATTTTTTGAAATCCAAGAATATTTTCAAATTCGTTAACATTTTTTAAAATCTGTCACATTTTTCAAATTGATATACATTTTTGAAATTCGGGAGCAATTTTTGAAATACATAAATACTTTTTGAATTGACGCCATTTTATTTAATCTGGGGACATGTTTGGAGTTCATGAATATTTTTAAAAACCGGTGAACATTTTTTGAAATTGGCGAACACTTTTCTGAATTCACATTTTTTCTTGAAATTTATGAACTTTTTCGAAAACTGGGAACATTATTCAAATTCATGAACAATTTTCAAATATGCGAACATTTTTAAAATTTTGGAATATTTTTAAAGTTCATGTTTAAAAAAAAATCTGTGATCACTTTTAAAATTTTGGAACATTTTTTGAAATCATGAACATTTTTAAAAGTTGGAACATTTTTTGCAAATTCGTGAATCGTTTGTTAAATTTAGAATCTTTTTTGAAATGCCGATCATTTTTAATGTAGCAAAAAATAAAACACAAAAGGAAACGAAAGAAATAAACTGGGGCGCCCCACCCCGTAATGGGCGGGCCTCCCGGCCCAAGCGCGTGCGGGAGTGCCCGTTTGCTGGGCCAGCGCCGCGTAGTGCGGGGATCAGGAGCTCCCCTCCGGCCGATCAAGCAGGTCGCCTCACCAGCGAGTCATCAGATCAGCGACTCATCACCAACCCCCACACCAAAGCAAGCGCGAAGGTCAGAGCTCCCCGCCCCCGCGCCATGGCTTCCCCGTCCCCATCCCCCTCCCCTCTCCACCCGCACCAGCTCCAGCAGCACCCGCTCCCCCCGCACCAGCACCCACACCCGCAGTACCAGGCCCCGCCCCCTTCGATGCCCCCGCCGCCGGGGGCGCCCCCCAAGGCCATGGATCTGGAGGTCACCGTCGTCTCGGGCAAGCACCTGAAGAACGTCAACTGGCGCCGCGGCGATCTCCGCGCCTACGCCGTCGCCTACCTCGATCCCTCCCGCCGCACCGCCACCCGCCCCGACGACGCCGGCGGCTGCAAGCCCGCGTGGAACGAGCGCATCACCCTCCAGCTCCCGCCTCACCTCTCGCCGCACGACCCCTCGCTCCTCCTCTCCATCGACGTGTTCCACTCCAAGCCGTCCGACTCGCCCAAGCCGCTCGTCGGCTCCGCCCGCTCGCCTCTCCGCGACCTCCTCTTCCCCGCCGGCCCTAACCCTAGCTCCGACTCCCCCACCTCACCGATCATCACCCTCCCGCTCCTGCGCCCCTCCGGCCGCCCTCAGGGCAAGCTCCGCATCCGCGTCGCCCTTCGCGAGCGCTCGCCGCCTCCCCCT
>NC_041385.1:650594233-650610816 GCF_002162155.2 Triticum dicoccoides
TCCCAGCCCCCCCGCCTCCCACCTATTCGGCACCGCCGCAGTACGGCTCAGACCAGTACTACCGTCCTAGCGGGTACTACTCAGCGCCACCAGCACCGCCTCCTTCTCAGTACGAGTACACCACAGGGCCCTCTGCACCTGTGGAGTACGGCAGGCAATATGAGCAAAGAGGAAGGACTGAGGGTGTGACTGGGCAGTATGATCCGAGAAGGACTGAAGGTGTGACTGGGCAGTATGATCCGAGAAGGACTGAAGGTGTTACTGGGCAGTATGAGCCAAAAGGAAGGACTGAGGGTGTGACTGGGCAGTATGAACAAAGAGGAAGGACTGAGGGAGGGACTCCCAGCGAAAGGTATGGATTAGGCACTGGGCTTGCTGTGGGTGCAGTTGCTGGGGGCGTTGGGGCGCTTGCAATTGATGAAGGTGTGAAGTATAAGGAGGAAAAGGCGGCAGAGAGGGTGGGAGAGAAGGTGACTCCTGCCGCAAGGGATGATTACAGCGAGTATCGTCGAGAATATTGATGGGAGTTCACGTATGTGAGTTGGTTCTTCTCAATTCCTGTTAATGTGGGAATAAGTTGCAGTGTGATTTCGTGGTTTGCTCTGTATATGTATATATTTGCTTGAGAGACATGAATTACTATGGTGCTTGTGCTTATGGCCTGCGCATTATGACATATTTGGTCTGTACCATGAATGTTTTGTGATTAGCTTTGAAGCTGTACTTGCAACTTGATGTCTGTATAATTTGTCTCTGATCTAAGTTGTGTCTTGAGTCTGTTCCATTAGTATCTGTATATCTGGTGCTTGGCATTGCAGTGAACTTCAATTTTATGTTTCTTTCAGTTAAATTATATTGCTTTTGTTGAACAGCATACCAAATTTGATATAAATTTTTGCTTCTACACTCAAATCTACATGTGATTTTCAAGTTTGCATTTTGCTGCAATGTTTTCTAGTTTTCTGTTATCACCCTGTGAGCCAAGTATTTCGTTCTCCCTCCATAAAGAAATACAAGAGCGTTTAGATCACTACTTTAGTGATCTAAATGCTCTTATAATTCTTTACAGAGGGAGTACTTTAAAAGCCATAATATGTTCAGAGTTGTCATGCTTCAGTTTATCTTGCAGTCACGTAGTGTAATTGGTAATGCTCAAGGAGAGTGAATGTGACCCATAGAAAGCTTCTTTTTTTCCTTTTGGGGAAAACATAGGAAGCTAGATTGACGATGCACGGATTTGTTTCAGAATAAATCCAACATAATGGGAAACAATGTAGACAGATTTTTTGTTTTGTACACCTCCAAATTTTAAACACCTGAACCTGTGCAAACTTACCCTAGTCCTATGTGCTATTTAGGAGCTCTTGTATATTCTTTCGAATTATACTACCCTTTGTTTTGCTGGACTCGAATTGCGAAATAACGTTGCACTTACTGAACTAGGATTCTCAGAGCTTCCAGGAGTAATATACTGATGTGTAGTTGTTTGAGGAACCTTTTCTGCTTTGCATACTGTAAGCTGAACAACTTATTGTTTGATGCGTTTCTAAATTCCTTCTCAAGTTTGTTAAGAGCTCATATACGCTGTACCAAGGTGTATATTTATTCCTAGTTATGTAGCTCCTGTAGGTTGCACCCAATCTTCTTTTGCACTGATGTAATAATATCCTTGCATGACTGCAACCTTATGCATATCTCGAGGGTAGAGCGCTGCATACCATTGTGTAACAACAGAGAAAAGCTTTTCATTGAGATGTCTGGGAACTTGTCAGCTCCTAAACGCTGTGCACCTGTGCCGTAATCCTTTTGCCTAAAACTATAACGCAATGACATCATCTCTACTTGGATTCTACTCCCTCTGTTCCTAAATACTCCCTCCGTCCCAAAATTCTTGTCTTAGATTTGTCTAGGTACGGATGTATCAAGTCACGTTTTAGTATTAGATACATCTGTATCTAGACAAATCTAAGACAAGAATTTTGGGACGGAGGGAGTATAAGTCTTTTTAGAGGTTTCAAATGGACTACAACATACGGATGTATATAGACATATTTTAGAGTGTAGGTTCACTCATTTTGCTTCGTATGTAGTCCCTTGTTGAAATCTCTAAAAAGACTTATATTTGGGAAGGGAGGGAGTATTTTCTTATGGATTCTATTCTTTATGCTTGTAAAAGATGCATATCCAAGCTCTAAGCTTAAAAGGGTAGGAAGTAGCCGTATCTCCGGGAAAGGCTGTGTTATGCGCTGTTGCGCCACTGCACATATCTTTATCTGACAGATTTTATTGTGCTGCATTTCCAATCAAACCCGAGAGAACAAACTTGTTTCTTTTTTTATAAGTATTAATTTTTTTTAATCCACATAATGTTTGAGCTTCTTACATAATGTGCAGTTGTTGGAGGAACCTTTTTGCGTTGCATACTGTAAGCTGAACAACTTATTGTTCGGTGTGTTTCTAAAGTCCTTATCAAATTTCCTAAGAGACAATATGCTGTACCGTGGTGTATATTTATTGGTTGATCACAGTGTCTTCAATGATATACCATACCAGACGTTATCATTATCCTTTAGAATGAGAAAAATACATTGTCGTTTAAAATCAGAAAAAATATGGTCCTATTTTCTATTCTTGTGTCAACCACTTCGACATAGCAGACACTAACTTTCTTAGTTATGCAGCTCCTGTAGTTAGGTTGCTCCCAATCTTCTTTTGCACTGATGTGCCAATATCCTTGCATGACTGCAACATTAGACATATCTCGAGCATAGGGTGTTGCATACCATTTTTCATATCTTCACTTCTGCACTTGTTTCACAACAGAAAGAAACTTCATTGAGATGTTGTCTGGAAATTTGTCAGCTCCTGAAGGCTGTGCACCTGTGCCGTAATCCTCTTTCCTGAACTATAACGCAATGTTGTCATCTCTACTTCGATTCTACTCCCTCCGTCCCATAATATAAGTGTTTCTGACACTAGTAGTGTCAGAAACGCTCTTATATTATGGGACGGAGGGAGTATTTTCTAATTGATTTTATTCTTTATGCTTATAAAAGACGCATGTCCAAGCTTTAAGCTGAAGAAGGATAGAAAGTAGCCGTATCTCCAAGAAAGGCCGTGTTTTGCACCAATGCACATATCTTTATCTGACAGTCTTACATTGGGGCATTTGCATCCAAAAAGCCAAGAGAACGGACTTGTTTCTTTTTGATAAGTGTTAACACTTCTTTTCAGTTTTAATCCATGTAGTGTTTGGGCTTGTCACAAAATGCATGACATAATCTGCAATAGCACAGACATCATGATATGCAACGAAACTGGTGACTCGTGCTGCTGGATGGTAAAGTTGATGATGGCACTATGTAATGGCATGATTTTACTGGGGGAGACACTAAATTTGCACTGTAAAAGTAGGGATAGTGCCAAATTTGCACTGATACCTAGTTCATGAAGTATAATCTTTGGATGTAGTAGTAGTCAATGCTGGGAATATCATCAGTTGAGTAACTAGGAATATCATATGCCCACTTTATATTATGATGCTTGGTTCTAGTTGTCTTCAGGAATGGCGAAAATGTAAGTCTGCTGTAATATTGGTAATAACCTATGCATTCGCAGAGTCTAGGCGATAGCAGAGTCAAGGCTAGCTTTTGATATGGAGCACAATTATGTTGCTCCACCTACCTGAAAATGTAATTAAAAAAGTCCACCAATGCTCATTTATCTGTATTTAAAGGTTTCATTGTACATATGATTTTTACTCTTCGTTCCATAAGATCACATTGAGTTGGTTATTGGGTAAGCTGTGCCTTGCTGCTGCTGTAGTCTGTAATGAAACTGTGAGATAAGCTAGTGAAGCTAAATTTCTGTAATTGTCTTTAGTCAGTTCTTAGTAGCACAGATTCTGTCTTCTATGTGAGGAGGGAGTTTCCTTAAATACAGAACATTGTGTGTGGTATAGTCATGAATATTCCTGAATATGCAGTCGATCTAAAGGTTTAGTAGCTTGTCACTTCCCATCTAAAAGCCCAACATGCTGTTTGGTTTTTGTGTGTGCCAGAACTGTTGTTTCTTGGAATACACTATCGGTCTTTTCTGAACCTAGCGTTACTTAACAGTCAGCGTCCTCGTCTAAGAAGGATCAAGGGTTGGCCATAGCACACATCCATATGCAAGAGTTATGGATTTACTTGGACCACCAGTTTGCTCATTTGTGATGTCCTGAGGCTTTGATATGATACGTGACTATTGCGTTATTGTTTATCCAAGGATACATGCTTCCATTGTATTGGTTGAACTTATGTTGATTGTCTTAAAATTGTTTTAGCGATGTCTCCAAAGAAGCCTTTGATGATAAGTGGCTATTGCTGATGTAGTTTGATTCTTGAAGGGATGAGGCTTCAGTTGTATTGGATAAACATGTTGTATACACAATAGATTAATCAACCCCTATTTTTTTATATATAGAAATTCCGAACTCCCTTTGCTGAAACTGGACTTGAGGTTGAAAGATAGAATGATTTGTATATACTGCTTTGGGTGTTGAAGTGCATTAATTTGCATCCTTTTTATTTCAATTGTTTCTTATACCAGTGAAGTCTGGTGTAGACTACATATTATCAGTATTTTTTTGACATGTACATATATCAGTAATTGTTTGTCAGGGAGATGTCCGTTTTTAATCATCCATGCATTGTCTAAAAAGAAAAATACAGATTCAGACATTTTTAACCCGTAGACATCCTTGCACATGCTTACACGTACAACAATTTAATTCTGTATTGTCTTCTTCCTTTTACTGAATCGTGCGCGTCTCAGAATATTAGCCTGAATTCACCACCACTAGTATGGGCAACCCTATCTTAACACGTCAATCCACTAGCCTCTTATTCATTTCCATTTGCCTGTGGCAGAGGAGCAAGTCCAAAGTAGCTGCTTTACACCAGTTGGCTTTGACAACTGATTATACTGTTTGAACTAGTCTGTTTACTGGCGTTTGTTAATGTATTTTTTGATTCATAATCTGCCATCGATTTCAAGTTGTAGCTACTGTTTTGTGCAAGCCTATAAAAACTAGGGCTCTGTTTCACTGGGAAAGGGATTTTTTTTCCTTCCTTTTCATAGTGGCACTGGCTTTCGCTATGATAGATATCTGTTAGTTTCGTCAGTGCAGAAGTGGGTTTTAGGAATCTTTATGAATGGCATCAAGGCTAAGAAAAATTAAAGGAGCCGGCTGAACTAAATAAAAGCAGTTCACTTGTTCGATGTATTTATTCAAGGTTTGCCGACTGGCTGGAGTAGGATAATATCTTGAACCCATGCATTGCTCTCTTATTTAATTTTCTTATATTCGAATTTGATACTCTTTTCATCATAATCTGTCTAACGGACCCTTATCCTTTTGTTTTGGAAAATGGCCAAATAATACGCTTCAGCTTATAAAAATAAAATCGTTGGACTATGTTCGTCGTTTGTGTTCTTAATCCATTCGCTGTGCTGCTGACATGGACGACTCAATGATATTTATTCGACTTCAAGCTGATCTGTTTTTCTTATGCGAGGCGAGGCGAGGCCCATCCATTGTCATGATTGCTGTTCGTTCGTTCTACGGTGAGCATTATTTGCGTATTCTGGTGGCATTTGTTTATATGCTGCCGTGGCCTGGGTGCAACCGTCCGAGACGGGATTTCGGCCCGGCGCGGCCATCCATCCATCGCCGGCTTAAATATGCCGAGGCAACAGGCTGGTCCAATAAATATGGGCCGGCTGACGCCGACTCGCGCAGCCCGGTCTCTCCACAGAGTGCACCCTCTAGCTGGTGCTCCTCGCGCCCGACACGTCGCCCCATACAAGCTTTCGTTGTTTGTGAGAGCTACTGGCTAGATTCCACTAATGCCGTCCCCTTCACTCCCCCGATGATGATGCCGCAGGTGACCTTTTTCATGCATGCATGGAGGGATTCAGGCAGATCTTATCCTCCCCTTTTCGCTTTTTCTCCGCCCGTCGCCACCATCCGTTTCGTCTAGGCAGGCAGGCAGGCTCTAGGGGGAACCCAAGCGTTCACTGAACCTGACGGCACTAGCCGTAGCGCAGACCAAAGTTTGCACTCTTGGCTAATAACTGGAGCGGTGCGCTGCATATGCTGCTCCTCGCTGCACCGCACGCACAAGCCTCGCGAGTTGACCCGGCACCGTGCCCGGAATCGCTCCGTCCATCCATCCATCCTTTGCTTTTATTTTATTCCGTTTACGTAACGAAAATGCTCTCGCGGTACTGCTACTGACGCCAGGAAAAACGATCGATCCGGATCGATCGTGCCAGGTAGGCGGCCACTGCCTCGGTGCTCCTCCTGCACGCGAAACGCATCTGGGGCGCTGACACGTCGGTGTAATAATCCCTATTCCTCCAAGTGGGTCTTAGAAAACATAATTCCCCAAGTGGGTCGGCGATCGGATGGCTCCGGTGCCGGCCACGAAGATGCGCTCGCCCTCGCCGGGTGCCCATACGCGGTTCATGTCAGGCGGCCAGCCACTAGGCGAGGCGCACGCAGACGCAACGGAGCTCTCCTACAGTGTAGGATCGGGATGCGTATCTCCAGTGTTACCATGTGCTTGATCCGACGGGTTAATGCTTAATTAGTCGCGGTCAGACGAGCACAGGTTCGGTTGGCGTGGCCTGGCTAGCTGCTCTGCTCGCATCACATCACGATTGTGGACGGCATTCCTGTGTTGGTACTTACTACCCTGTGCTGCCTACTTAGCTAGTGCTAGAGTAGTAATCTAAGGTTGCAGTGCGCGTACATTTGTTTAATCGTGATTGCCATCAGGATGTGGCGTTCCTCGTGTTCGGTGTGCAGGTTTACGGGCCACGACAAAGAGAGACGTCGCTGCCAGCGTCAAGGCCCCCTTGATGAGTGATGATGGGCTCCACTAGAGGGCGATCAGGACGTGCAATGCCGAAACGTCAGGTGTGATTAGCAGGGGGAGGAGACCGGGGACCGGAGACCGGGAGGACCCGAGCAACACGTGGCTGCGGGTGCAGCGAAACGCGCACGCACTGACGACCGCCGGTGGTGCGGAGCAAAGGGTTTACCCTACCCGGCCCGCGCACGCACCGCGGCACGACGGCACGAGGGTCCTTGTGCGCGCAGGCAGATCGGGAAAGCGAGCAGTTTATGCGGTCGCCACGAGGCGTCGCGCACCCGACAAAATGCGCCAGGCGGAAGGGGACGGACTCCGAGTTGTGATGCACGACGTACCATCGTCCATCGGTGGCGGAGGGTGAACGCACTCCTAGGAGAAACTGGCTATTGGTGGCGGGCACAAATGGGACGGACGCGACGTCCGTCACCGGTAACCTACCGCTCGTAACAGGTTATCCATGGCGAACGCCCGTCCGTTATTGGTAATCCAGTTAGAGCATTTAAAGCCAGATTAGGCAAATTCGGCCTCTTAAATGCTCGCGAACGGGGGGCGCATCTGCGGACATTGACGGACGGATCATGTCTTAAATTTACTTTCTCATATTCGCATCTCATATCCGACACCTTATATCCATATTGCGCATGCAAAGTAATGAGCAACTCTACGTGATCAAACAACACACAAATGAAAATCGGCATCAAACAGACAATCAAATGCACATAAACGAATTGTACATCATTCAACAGATCATTGGAGTTCATCCCCGGACAAGTTCTTAACTTTAACAACTAAAAACGATAATAAACATAGGAGGAGGAGCGTCTTCACCACTTACTCGCCGGGCCTTTGCCCTTCCGGTCACCGGCGTAGCTTAGGCGTCCGCGGCTGGTGGATGATCTTGGTCATTGGAGGAAGAGGTGGAGTTGTGGTTGATAGACCTTGGGATCGGGTAGGCTAGATCATCGGTGGTCCTACCTTCTGTTTCTCCAGACGAGCTCGCGTCAGTGGCCATGGTGGAGGGGCAACGATGTGAGCGCAAGTGGGTGGCAGTGGTGGTGGAGCTTCCCGTCGTATCACGCTAACCCTAGATCGGTAGAGATGTAGGTGGAGTTCTGGACGCACGGTGAATCACCTATTACCTGCGACCGTCTCCCCCACCCTTTTATATAGCGCGGTGACAAGGGCCCACCAACCATGGTTTGGTTGGGCGCCCCCGATCAGGGCGCGGGTCAAGGGCCCGTCGAGCCGTTGGGCTCGATTGGGAGGAGATCAACCTAACATTCTCCCCCTTGATCTCAACTTTATTTTTAACCTTATACTTTTTAGTTTATTTGTTTCATCACATATTGGTACATAGAGCATGTTTCATCATCACAGCTTAATTGCCGATAGAATCATACAGCTACAACATACGTTTTGTTCAGAAACAAATTCTGTTCCTTTTGGGCCTATCCAGGAATCATAAGACTTTCCCTTAAACCCATGCCGGCTAAGTGTTCCTTGAACACATTGGGTGGTAAGCCTTTCGTTAGCGGATCCGCAAGCATATCTTTTGTCCTTATATGCTCGAGACTTATAGTTTGATCCTGGATTTTATCTTTCACAACATAATACCTTATCTCTATTGTTTTGGCAACATTACTCGACTTGTTGTTGTGAGCATAGAATACTATAGGCTGGTTGTCACAGTACATCTTTAGTGGTTTGTGAATACAACCTACCACTTTCAAGTCGGATACAAATTTCTTTAGCCATATCGCCTGCCCCGTGGCCTCGAAGCATGCTATGAATTCTGCATACATCGTAGATGATGCAACTATCGACTGTTTGGAGCTTTTCCACGAAATAGCTCCCCCAGCGAGAGTGAATACGTATCGTGATGTAGATTTTCTATCATCTCTGTCCCCCGCAAAATCTGCGTCAGAATACCCTTTTATCTCTAGGGAATCACATCTCCTGTATGTTAGCATGTAGTCCTTCGTGCCTTGCGCATAACGCAATGCTTTCTTTACCATCTTCTAGTGCTCTATGTCTGGATTCTCTTGATATCTAGCGAGTACCCCAGTGGTAAAAGCTAAGTCAGGGCGAGTGCACACTTGTGCATACTGTAAGCTGCCAACTGCCGAAGCATATGGAACTGCTTTCATTTGATCGATCTCGTACTGGTTCTTGAGACATTGGAATTTCCCAAGACTATCACCCTTAACTATAGGAGTAGGTGTGGCTTTACTCGCATGCATATTATACTTTTTAAGAACCTTTTCTAAATATGCTTTCTGCGATAGTCCTAAGACTCCATTGTTTCTATCTCGGTGAATTTCTATGCCCAAAACATATGATGCTTCACCAAGATCTGTTATGTCAAAATTCGAGGATAAGAACTTCTTTGTTTCTTGTAGTAGACTAACATCACTGCAAGCAAGCAGAATATCATCCACATACAAGATTAGGAAAATATATTTCCCATTTTTAAACTTTGCATAAATGCAGTTATCCTCAATATTTTCTTTAAATCCAAAACTTTTAATCGTTTGATTAAACTTTAGATACCACTATCTAGAGGCTTGCTTTAATCCATAAATGGATTTCTTTAGGCGGTATCCCATATTTTCCTTGCCTTCCATGATAAAACCCTTGGGTTGTTTCATGTAGACATTTTCCTTTAAATCACCATTCAAAAATGTCGTCTTAACATCCATTTGATGTAACTCTAAATCAAAATGTGCAACTAATGCCATTATGATTATGAAGGAATCCTTACATGAGACCAGGGAAAAAGTCTCATTGTAGTCTATCCCTTCTCTTTGAGTAAATCCTTTTGCCACGAGTCATGCTTTATACTTTTCTACATTCCCTTTAGAGTCATACTTAATTTTGTAGACCCATTTATAGCCTACTGTTTTGGCTCCTTTAGGAATTTTCTCTAAGTCCCAAACATCTTTGGAACTCATCGATTTCATCTCGTCTTCCATTGCCTTCATCCACTTCGATGGATGAGGGCTTCTCATGGATTCTTCATATGAGGTGGGATCTTTTTCCATATGAACCATTTTTGTGTTATAAACTTTAAAGTCAGTAGAAATAGCTGACTTTCTTGGTCTTATAGACCTTCTAAGGGCCTTAGTTTCTGGCACATTCTGTGCCTCAACTTCTGGCACTTCTTCTAAAATTGCTGCTGCACCTCCCTTTCATGCTCAACAACGGGTTCAGTCGGCTCCTGATGGACAGGTTCCGGGTCTACTGCCATAGTTGTCATGGGTGGAGTTGCAATTGGTAGTGAGAAAAATGACTCCTGAATCATCGGATTAGGTGCATGCACCCTCTTCTCCTCAAGATCAATTTTCCGAGCTACCAAGCTCCCCTCATCATTTCGTCCTCTAAGAAGACTGCATGTCTCGTTTCAACAAACTTTGTATACCTGTCTGGGAAGTAGAAACGAAATCCCTTTGATCTGTCTGGATAGCCAATGAAGTGGCAACTCACTGTTTTGGGATCTAACTTTGCAATGTTTGGATTAAACATTTTGGCCTCAGTAGGGCATCCCCACACCCTAAAGTGTTGTAGGGAGGGCACCCTTCCTGTCCATAGCTCGTACGGTGTTTTGGGCACCAACTTGCTTGGTACTCTATTGAGAATGTGAATGGAGGTTTCAAGTGCCTCCATCCATAATCCCAATGGCAAGTTGGAATAACTCATCATGCTGCGCACCATATCCATAAGTGTACAGTTGCGCCATTCTTTTCTCCCAAAGTGGGATACATTAAAAGCACATGCGTTATCATATCTTTCTCTTGCCGGAATTTCTCCCGCCATACGGGATTTTTGACATAATATTATGTCAGCTTTACCCTACGCTGGTATTTTCCCAGACTTTTCCCGCCATGCAGGTTTTATCATAATCATCTTTTCCCGCCATGCGGGTAGTTCCCTGTAAGGGAACATAAATGCCAGAATTGGCTCTTTTGACTGCATATTCGATCATCAAATTTAGGAATAAATCTGAATGCTCTTTGACACACATGCTTGATCCGACGTTGGTCAAATTAAACACGCATGTTGCTTGTTTTCATCTCAAATCATGTTGACTAGAAAATCTTCTTCATAGAGAGTACATGAAAGCCATTCATCAACCAAGACTCTCAATGATCTATCTCTTTTCTTTTGATGCCATTCTTTAGAGAGGACATACTCCCTCACGTCATGACCTTTCTTTGTCATCTTTCGGGTCACAAGTACCCATCCATTCGCTTTCACGAATGAAAGCATGGAAAACTTTTAGTCTGAGAGAACTTAGCCAATAATCAACAATAATGGGCATAAAAATAACCCTACGTTGGTCTAGTTAAAAGAAATGCACATTAAACTTTTGAAACTTTCTTTTACATTCTAAATGACCGTTGTGGCAGAATTAGAATAAACATCATCCTTCTACATTAATTCCATATCACCGTTGGGTGAAAATGAAAATAATGCATATAACTCATAAACAATGTGATGATAGTATTTCTATTAAGCAACTTTGCTAAGAAATAATCATCATCATCAACTTTATTGCAGCGGGAAGAAGAAATATACATTTCTAAAGTTCAAGAGCATTTCTTGATCTTTATCCATTCTCTAAAAATGACCACTTTGATATAGAATTTATCAGAGATTTAAACATTGAACATAAGACTCATAAAATTATAGCACTGTTCTCATCAACGTTGGTCAGAAGATAACAATACCATATTTTAACTTTATTCCAAATATCTTTCTTTTGTCATAGCGGAAACTATCTGCATCTTATTTCACCCACAGGGGAAAAACATTGCTAAGAACATTTCTTCCAATTAAATTTTCCCGTTGGTTCCAATTTAATTGGAGGATAAAACTTTTACTTTGCAGCGAAAACTTTACAAAAACAATTCTATACTCTTTTACTCTCTAAGCAATTTTAACCGGTTGGTTCAAAAATGCATTAAAGAAGCAACAATTTAATCTTTTACTTTAGTTCTATTCACTTTTAAAAGAGCACTTTTATTTTTATTTACAGCGAAAAAACATGAATAAAAAATTCATGAACTTTTTATTCTTTACAAAAACTTTTCTTTCACCGAATAAAAAATCATGAACTTTTTTATTTTCTTTATAAAATTCATGAACTTTTATTTTTCTGAAAATTTTCAATTTTCATTTTCAGAACTTTTCTGTTTACTTTTCTATTTTCTTAAATAAAATTTTCGTTGGAAAAAATTGCATAGAAAAACTATATTAAATAAATTGTGTGACTTTTGCCCGAAGAAATAAACTGGACAGAACTACTGTGCAACCCAGCCTCGGCCCAGCGTATGGCGGCTGCGTCCTCGGCCTCGGCCGCCGGCCTCAGCTGGCCCAAAAGCGCGCGAGCGCCAGCAGCCCAGCAACCCAGAAGGCCTCCTCCCTTTCGGCCCAGTGGCCCACCCTGCTCTAGGGTTTCGATCTACACCGTCCGTTTTGATCCGACGGTGGAGCGTCGTTTTCGCTGGATCAAAACGATCCCACCGGCCTCACCGACTCATTCCGTTTCTCGTCTCGCGCGCCGCGCGCCTCTCCTCGTCTCTTTCAGCAGCGGCGGCTCCTCTAGCAGCCCACGGCCTGCTCTCTCCGGCCACCGGTGACGGTGACGAAAGCCACCGCGCCACGCATGCCTTCCCTTCCTTCCCCCTCCTTTTCCTTTCTCTTCTCTGTTGCAGAGAGAGCCCACGATGCGAGCCCCTCCTATGATCTCATGGCCATGCCAGACAACGGGAAAGAACCTCGCCGACCACCGGCGACGACGTCTAGCTGCCGTGCCGCGTGATCCGCGCGGGCCCTTCTTCCCTCCTTCTGTTTTCTCTCCCGCCAGCCACCTCTTTGTTGGAGAAAGAGATGCGGGCCGAGCCTTTCTCTGTTCTCCTTGCGACCGATGCAGCGACGGAGCAGACGGTGGTGGGGCCGTGGCCTCCCCCCTCGCCGGCTACGCGTCCACCTTGCTGTGAGCGCGCCGCCGTCGAGAGGATTGATCGTGGTGCCCTTTGCCCCTTTTGGGGTGGTTCTTCGTCCCCGCATCTCGGCTTGCCGATGCGTGTGGGGATCGAGAGGAACATGCGCGGCCGGAGTGGTGGCGCACTTTGCCGGCGAGGCCCGAGGCCCTCTGTCGGTGAACTTTTGGGGTTTTCTTTACTCTGCCTTGCTAAGGTTCTTTAGGGAGGGGAACAACTTTTCTTTGATTTCTTTCTACCGAAAATCTGAGCTAAAACCTGTATGATACCATTGGTAGACCTTGGGATCGGTTAGGCTAGATCATTGGTGGTACTGCCTTCTGTTTCTCCAAACGAGCTCGCGCCAGTGGCCATGGTGGAGGGGCAACAACGTGAGCGCGGGCGTGCGTGGGTGGCGGTGGTGGTGGAGCTTCCCATCGTATCACGCTAACCCTAGATCGGTAGGGATGTAGGTGGGGTTCTGATGCACGGTGAATCACCTGTTACCTGCGACCGTCTCCCCCACCCCTTTATATAGCGCGACGATAGGGGCCCACCAACCTTGGTTTGGTTGGGCGCCCCCGATCAGGGCGCGGGTCAAGGGCCCGTCGAGCCGTTGGGCTCGATCGGGAGGAGATCAACCTAACTGTGGTCGCCGCCCTTGTTGGAGTCGGAGTTGGAGAAGACGATCAACCCTTCATCGAGCGGATGACCCTGTCCTGTTGTCGCTTCAACTTGGCCACCCGAGCCGCCTCCGTCGTGTTGGAAATATGCCCTAGAGGCAATAATAAATTGGTTACTATCATATTTCCCTGTTCATAATAAACGTCTATTATCCATGCTAGAATTGTATTGATCGAAAACTCAGATACATGTGTGGATACATAGACAACACCATGTCCCTAGTGAGCCTCTACTAGACTAGCTCGTCGATCAAAAGATGGTTAATGTTTCCTAACCATAGACATTTGTTGTCACTTGATAACGGGATCACATCATTAGGAGAATGATGTGATGGACAAGACCCATCCGTTAGCTTAGCATATGATCGTTCAGTTTATTGCTACTGCTTTCTTAAATGTCAAACACATATTCCTTCGTCCATGAGATCATGCAACTCTCGGATACTGGAGGAATACCTTGTGTGCTATCAAACATCACAACGTAACTGGGTGATCATAAAGATGCTCTACAGGTATCTCCGAAGGTGTCTGTTGAGTTGGCGTGAATCAAGATTGGGATTTGTCACTCCATATGACGGAGAGGTATCTCTGGACCCTATCGGTAATACATCATCAAAAGAAGCTTGCAAGCAAAGTGACTAAGGAGTTAGTTACAAGATGATGTATTATGGAACGAGTAAAGAGACTTACTGATAACGAGATTGAACTAGGTATTAAAATACTGACAATAGAATCTCGGGCAAGTAACATATTGATAGACAAAGGGAACTACGTATGTTGTCATAAAGGTTCGACCGATAAAGATCTTCCTAGAATATGTAGGAACCAATATGGGCATCCATATCCCTCTATTGGTTATTGACCGGAGAAGCGTCATGGTCATGTCTACATCATTTCATTTTCGAACCTGTAGGGTCTGCACGCTTAACGTTCGTTGACGATATAGTATTATGTGAGTTATGTATGTTGGTGAACGAATCTTGTTCGGAGTCCCAGATGAGATCACGGACACGACGAGGATATCCGGAATGGTCCGGAGGTAAAGATTGATATATAGGATGATATGATTGGGCACTCCTCCCCCTTTGGCCGCCTCCCGTCATTGGAGGAGGGGCTAGGGTTGCACCCCCAGCCCTCCAACACCCCTATATATAGTGGGGAGGAGTCGCAAGGGCTGGACACAACAATTCCCACGCCCTGCGGCCTCCTCTCTTTCTCCCGTTCTTCCTCATTTGTAGTTCTGGAGGCGCTTGGCAAAGCCCTGCTCGGATTGCTCCACCACCATCTCCCCCACACTGTCGTGATGGTTGAGATCCCATCTACTTCTCCTCCCTCTCTTGCTAGATCAAGAAGGAGGAAACGTCATCAAGCTGTGCGTGTTTTGAACGCGGAGGTGTTATCCATTCAGCACTTGATCGGAAGTTTGTGGACGGTCATGATTGGATCATGAAGACGTTCGACTACATCAACCGCATTTCTTAATGCTTCCGCTTAGCGATCTACAAGGGCATGTAGATCTAATCTATCCTCTCGCAGATGTGCATATCCTAGATTGATCTTGGTGAGCGTAGGAATTTTTTTGTTTCCCATGTAACGTTCCCCAACAATCTTTAATTATTGTATGACTTGCGTGTCAATCACTAAGCGCCATGTAATTGCTTTACTTTATTGCTATGCATTAGCAATAGTTGTAGAAGCAATAATTTGTGAGACGACCTCGACGCAATGATGGAGATCAAGGTGTCGCGTCGGTGACGATGGAGATCATGTCGCTGCTTTGGAGATGGAGATCAAAAGCAGAAGATGATGATGGGCATACCATGTCGCACATTTTTGATTGCATGTGATGTTTATCCTTTATGCATATTATTTTTCTTAGAATGTTGGTAGCATTATAAGATGATCCCTTCACTTAATTTCAAGATAAAAGTGTTCTCCCTGAGTATGCACCGTTGCTAAAGTTCGTCGTTTCGAAGCACCTCGTGATGATCGGGTGTGATATACTCTATGTTCACATACAACGGGTGTAAGCCAGATTTATACATGCATAATACTTGGGTTAAACTTGATGAGCCTAGCATGTACATACATGGTCTCGGAACATTGGAGACCAAAAGGTCGAACATGAGTCATATAGTAGATATGATCAAGATGAAGATGTTCACCATTGATGACTATCCCATCTCACGTGATGATCGGACATGGGTTAGTTGATTTGGATCATGTATCACTTAGATAATGTAACGCCCCGGATACAACTTTCCATATTCGTAACTCCGACTCTTGCCTTTTCCGGAGATGCTATATGATATTTCCTTCGTGGTTGGGTTTTTGTCGTTTGTTTTGCATTTTGTTCTTGTTATGCATCTCATCTCATAGCATCATGTGCATCGCATCCATATGTTTTCATAAAACTTGCATCCGTTCGGGTTTCCCCGGTTCTCTCCGTTGTTCGTTCTAAGCCCGACCACACTCGCACGCGCCCGCGGCACCTCCATAATATTATTTTATAAGTGGCATAAAAATGTTCTCGGAATCGGTTGCAACTTGTCGTGCAGTCTTATTATAGTGTAGACAGGCCGCCTGCGAAGTTTCATCGCATTCGGAGTTCGTTTGACTGCCCAACCGCTAAACATAGCGGCACCGTTGCCGGTTTAATCGTCGGACGTTTCGGTCTCCGAAACTACCGCCGGGCTGCACTTCTCTTCTCTCCTCTCGTCCCAACTCCTCTTCACAGCCCACTAGCCCACCTACCTAACCCCCCTCCACTCCGGACCGTCCGATCGAGATCGAACGGCTCCGAAATGGCCTCAAACCCCCCAACCCTAGCCCCTCCTGCTATATATAGACCCCTTCCTTCCATTTTGGGCAGCCTAGCCCCTCCCCTACCTCCATTTCCGCGCCCCCAGCCTCCTCCCGCCACTTGGCGCCGCCGCCACCACTTCCCAGCCAACCAACGACCGCCACGTCGCCTCCATCACCGCCACGGCCAATCA